>NC_047584.1:15624469-15941136 GCF_011004845.1 Esox lucius | reverse complement strand
ACAGCTATTTTGAAGCATTTTCTGATATTGCTGCGCAAACCGGCCAAAACCCATTGATGGTGCGGGAATTCCGATAAGTAGGTGGCCTTGGTAATGCCTGCTCAAAATGCTGTCTTCAAAACGGTCTTCTTTAATAACTGCGGCAACGCATACTTTGTTTAGCCTAAAATACACATTAGGTAATAAATTATGCAATGCATTTCATTAAACTTTTTTTTTTATGTGTCTGTTAAACATAACACAAACACAGGTTTATACGAAGGACCTCTCAATGACCAACATCACCAGGGTAAGGAACACTGATACAGTTTAAGCACTACAAATGTCTGTATAGTGAACGTTTCGAGTTTATTTTGGGAACTAAATGTAACAACTGTCGTAGTCATAGACCGTTTTACTTGTAGTCTTGTTTGAATAATTTTTCATTCATATCATGATCTGTTTACCTAAGGCTTTAATGACACGTTTGTCTTTCATTTGCTATCCCGGTTAATTGAACAGGTTTCCTATGAAACATTTTCCCATGTTATCTTTTGTCAAGTTCTTTCGTTTTATGTTTATATTTGAACTGCGTTGATTCGTTCACATGTTATGTTTCCTAACGCCTGTAAACAAATGCTTGACACAGCTACGTGGCACATTGAGACAACTAACAGGGTCATGTTACATTTCACTTCTATAAACCTTGATTTAATTTATATATCGAAAATCAATTGCCGCACACGCCACTCTTCTCCATCCTGTCTGTAGACAATGAGAAACGTCTTGTTGTTGTCGCTGCTCCTGCTGAAGGTCCAGTATGTCCAATCCACATCCAAAGGCGTCTCTGCCAGTCTAAAAGCCAAGTGGAGCATGACACCTTTCCTCTTGGAGACAAGGTACACTAAAAAACAACTGGAGAGGCAAAGCTACTTCTCATGTCTTTCCAGGATACCCCATAGGATAGTAGGCATATATATTTTGTAAGCAGTGGGTTAGTTTACCCCCATTCTGGATTCATTTTCATACAGTATTCCCCAGCATGTAGATCAGGGTTTTGTAATGACAAAATATGAATTGGGACTGCTTTTCATTCCACCGTGTAATTACCTCAACTGCTCAACTCTAGCTATGTAATAAAAAACTATTACTGGTGTACAATGTGTAGTAAATGCAGTTTTACCAAACGACAATACAGCAACTTAATGTTACGCATTGCAGTTCCTCAATGAAGTTTAACTTGCAAGCCTTTCGGCACTAATGGACTTTTCCGTTTCACTCTTCTTTTTTCAGTGAGTTTATTGCAGAGGATGGAAATGAGAAATTCTGGCACTTTGTTGATACTGTGAAGGAGTTAACTATTTACAAAAATGGAGGTATGTGGACACTTGCTATGAAGTGTTATGATATATATATATATATATATATATATATATATATATATATATATATATATATATATATATATATATATACAATGGTTTCCACACCATCCATTGCATTGTCTCTTTACTGGAACTTTGGGCGGTACCTGATCAAAACAGACACTTGGAGGTTGGATGGGGATTATTCATAAATAATAAAGATCTGTGTTTTGTCTAGAATATAATTTATTTTGGTTGTGACAGTCAAGATATTTGGACATTCATTTCAGTAAAATTTCCTTTCCAGAGTCTGTGCGCTCATATTATAATTTGGTCATCAAGAAGGCAGGCCAGTTTTTGACTGAGCTTCAGGTCAATCTTCTCAAATTTGCCCTCTCCTTGAGGTCCTACTCACCAGCTGTCTATGCATCCCAAAAGGTAAGCCCTGAAATCTCTGCTACCTACGTGAATAACATAGTATTTCTGAGCATTTTATGCAAATAAGTCTCATGAATGAATTGTCCCTCCATCGTTCAGCCGACTAAAATACTTGATTTTCCTCAAGCAATTATTTCATTTTGTATGACCCTTAAGCTAATCAGAGAAAAAGTTTGTTAGCATGTGGCTTGATTTAACAAATGAATGTAGCATATGTATACAAACCCACGTTGTGCACTACAGTACATAGATGGATCCATTTTATGCAGTCAGTGCAGTATATATGCAGGAGCTGTTCATGGTCCTTAATGTCAAACTATAATGTAATGTGGTGTGGTGATATTATAATCTTATCTAATCTTGCATTATTGAGTCGTTTTAGAACGTCCTAACGTTGTTTAACAGTGTTGAGTGAAAGGATGTTCTCCTGCATTTCACAGATTGCCAGTGACGAGCCTCCGCCTGAGGCTTGCCTTGCTTTTGTCTCGGTCCACGGCCAACATGGCTGCAGCACAAAGGACTTAAAGAAGCTCTTAAAGGCAGCTGCAGCCAGGTAGTTACACACCAGTTCATCCTCACCTCCTCTGTGGAGCTACCTGTCCCTTCTACTGAAGTGGGTTAGCTAATTAGAACTACAGTTGTGGTGCCCCGGCGCTTTCTTCAAATAACATTGTTTCAAAAAAATATTTTTTTAACTGCATCCCAAAGAAATACTGTACATGTGGGTGCCACATGGTTTTTGAATTTCAACAGTTTACTAGAACAAATGGTGTATTATTTGTATAAAGTGCAAGGGTGCCAATACTTTTCACCACATCTGTAACAGTAACAAAATTTTACAAATACAATACAAATCTGCTGTCTTGTAATTGACAATAATTTAGATGATTTAAATTTTCTTTACTTCAAATAAAAGATCTGTGTGTAAATGGTTAAATTAAAAAAACATTTCTTCATGTTGGCAGGCCAAACCCATATCTGTACAAGAATGATCACAAATATCCAGGACTTAATGGGACAGATGTCCCAGTTGTGATCCTTTACGCTGAGATTGGCACTAAAAAGTTTGGCTCCTTCCACAAGGTGCTGGCTGAAAAGGCTGCTGCGGGCAAGCTCATCTATGTGCTGCGTCACTTTGTAGCTGTGAGTAAGGAGGGTTTTGTGATATCCTTTTTTAAAACTGTATTTACAGACTGAGTACTTTACCACACCTACTGCACTGTAAGTCTTTTATTAGCTCTGTATCATCACGGATCCTCATATGCTGTAACTCATCAAGGTTGTTTGTTCGGCTGTACTGTACACGTGTACATAGGATTTGGAACTCAATCCAATATTAGACAGATGTGAGATTGTATGTTTTTAGTGTAAAGGCTCAGATAGGTTAATGGACAGGCTTGTGTTTTACTGTGCGTTTTGGTCAATGGTCTCAATGTTGTGTTCTATGGAAAGATGAAATGGAAGCAGGAAGGCCATCGCAGCTTTAAACACAGCCTCCACAAAAGGCGAGGTCGTCAGAGCTGTACAACAAATGGATTGCATTAGCTGCCAGTGTTCAGCAAGAGAATACGATAACCAGAAGTTAGCTGGGGCCTGAGTAATCGATGGCCTGACACTGTGAGAAGCAGCACTAATGTGTTCTTTTCAGAGATGTTCCTGAGTTCGCCAAGCTATAGAGCAGGCGTGAAATACTACACATTCAGAATGCCTTGTTTCTCTAAGATCTGGCAAAATAGTGAAGGGTCAGAGGGCCGTTGAGGTTAAAATTCACAGGCCCTTTGGCATACAGTACCGCTTGTTCCATTCATGAGGAAAAGCATTATAGGCCTTTAAGTCTTGCAAATAACTATTCTGCTTCTCCAGTATTTAGTGATAGTGAATTAGGTGCTGTAGGCTTTTATATTGAGTTATATTAAAAATGTACTTGTGCTTGATTGTAATACAGGAACCAAAGCCCCAGAAGATGTTATTGTCTGGATATGGTGTTGAACTGGCAATAAAAAGCACTGAATACAAAGCTGTGGATGACACACAAGTAAAAGGTGGATTTACTCATTTATACCCCATTTGTGAATGACAATGCTATATTTAAGTATATTCAACAGAGCCTAATTAAAGAATCTTATGGGCAATTTTTTCTATTCTTTTTACAAAGGTACAATTAACACTGAAGAGGATGATATTGATGAAGTACAGGGCTTTCTTTTTGGGAAATTGAAGTAAGTATGTGTTTGTATGTGTTCAAAGGATAAAAATAGCACATTTTGGAAAATGTATAGTGTTTTATCCTCTCTGACAGTGTTGGATTGTCAAACACCTTTCCTACTCTGAGTATACAAAATATAGGTAGAGTTGTAGCAAGGGCAACATTATATGGTTTACTGAGAGAATTTGAAACGTGCACACCGACAGTACAAAACTGAGTCAAGTGTGTTTTTAAGCAGTCATACCAGTTTCCGAAATGTGCCACAGTTCCCCTTCATGTACAGGGAGGTCCAGAAATATTTGGACACTGACACAATTTTCATCATTTTGTCTCTGTATGGCACCACAATGGATTTGAAATGGAACAACTGAGATGCAATAGAAGTGCAGACCTTCAGCTTTAATGGGGTTGAACAAAAATATTGTATGAAATGTTTAGGAATTGAAACCATTTTCATATATAGTCCCCCTATTTCAGGGGCTATATATACCTAAAATACCTCTATCTATCTTTTTTTTGCATCTTAAGGATGGCCTGTTTCACTTGCATTGAGAGCTCCTTTGACCTTATGTTGTGGGTTCACAGCAACAGCTTCCAAATGCGACTGCCACACCTGGAATCAACTCCAGACTTTTTCCTGCTAAATTGATGAAGAAAAACGAAGCAGTAGTCCACACCTGTCCTTGAAACAGCTTTTGAGTCAATGGTCCAATTACCTTTGGTCCCTTGGAAAAGAGGGGGCTACATATCAAAGAGCTGTAATTCTTAATCCCTTCCTTCAGTTTGGATGTGAATACCCTCAAATTCAAGCTGAGAGACTGCACTTTAATCCCATATTCATTATTTAACTGTGACTTAAATATATTTTGGTAAACAGCGAAAATAACAAAACTTGTGTCAGTGTCCAATGATATCCGGACCTAACTATATTGGTATGATAATTGTTATTCAACAAATCCCTTTCTCTGTTGTTTCATCACAGAAAATCGCATCCAAACTTGCAGAAGCAGTTTGGGGAGCTCCAGAAGTATCTGTTGGAAAGCACCAACGACATGGCCCCTCTCAAGGTGTGGGAGCTTCAAGGTACTGCTACACATTTTTCCTCCTCACATAACCTGAAAAGGAAAATCCCTTAATGCAGCTTTGCTAAAACCCAGGTCCACCCAGGACGTTTCCATATCCCTCATGAAAAAATCCCACTGATTGCATTGATTATTCATTCACAGAACCGGAGGTATGCGAGTAACTGCTGATGCTATTTACCGGTTGCGTCACAGTGTGCTTTCTACTTAATTCCTACAAATTTGAATATACATTTTTTGCAATTAGCAGTTGTGAACCCTTAAATTCAAGGTGTGACATATTCGTCATCTGTTTCCCACAATGCCGTCCAGAATTTGTGTAGGATATGTTCCAAGGGGGTGTGGCAAAATTGCTATTAAAAGCCACGCAATCTTCTTCTCTACTGTCAGTATTTACTTGATTATCTTCCCAGACGTTTTCATGAACTTCCCAGTACCATTCCAAGGCATGGCTGTCACTACAAACCATAGACTTATCCTTAAATCTGGTTTGCTTACCTATTTGTTTACATATTTGCTTCTTTAGGTGTCTTTATTAACATTATGGGAGTAGCCTAATGTCCAAATCTTTATTTATATTATTCTTTTATCACATAATAGTTTTCAATTACACTGACAACTCTTTTGTTAATCCAATTCATTCTGTTTTTAGTTGAGGTACTTGAGATTTAAAAAAATACAAATACAAATTGTGTGGGGCAATATCATTTCTTTAAACAATTGGTTGTTTATGTTCCAGTCACATAGAGCATTTACAATAAAGTCCTGGCTCTGCATGATAGTGCCACTTACTGATTGTGAGGATTGCTGCAATGACTGTTTGATTAATTAGAATGGAGTGAAAGTCATAGCACTTGACTCTTGAGCTAGTATTATTATCAGTAGTATTATTATGCACAGCATAGATTGTCAAATACAAAACATGAATTGTATTCTCTTTATTGGTTTAGAATAAAAAAATTCCCACCATAATAAAGACATCTATTGTTTAAAGGTGTAGCAAATGTAATTAAAACGACTGCTTCCAGCAGGACGACGTCCCCATCCTAACCAAAAGAGATTTTTTTTTAAAACTCAGCCCGATATCCGGACAGATATGGAAAATAGCACACCTTTAATCACCATGACCAGCCCACCAAAGTACATATAGTCGGCAAACAATAACATTTTTGATGTTTCACTTTATGTTTTTGTATGTTTTACCATTTCTTTTTGCAGTACATTCTACTATTTTACTTCGGTTTACGTTTATCTTACTTAGGTTTACGTTTATCTTGTGAAACACCATTCGATTTGTGCCATTTATTCAGAGATTACCATAAAAAGTTATACTTAAAAGTAGAATTGTAGTTTCCTTTGATTGATGTTGGTTCTTCAGATTATCTAGCAATTTTTCTTTATGTCCCTGAGCAAAACAATTAATCATAATAGTGCCCAATTTGGGAGTCAAACACCTCTTCAATTTGGATATTGAAAGTAACATTTTAAGCGGCCAAGAAGAGTGAATGTCTCTTACTGAGTGAGTCACTGACTGACTGACAGACTGACTGACTAACTACCCCTTGTTAAATAGCGTGGTGGTTAGAGAAGCGGACTGGTGAACTATAGGTCCTGAGTTCGTATCTCCTCATAGGCGAAGCAAAGTACATGTTATGAATTATTCCGTATAGACGAAAACTTCGCTGTCTAAAACCATTAGTATCTACATTATAATAAGCCTGAAATAAAACAGTTTACTGTTATATGGCGACTGTTTCTGGTGGATTTTCGAAGTACACATCCGTGCATGCGTTTTGCACACATTTACTGGCTTAACATACAGTAGTTATGTTATAGTAAGCCTTAATTGAAACTGTATACGGTTATATTGCCACTGTTTCTGGCATGGAAACGTTCATCTTCAGTCTTGCTAGAAATTGCTCAATTCTTATGATTATTCCTAGGAAGTTAGTAGATACTACTAAGCCTATTACTTGCTAATAAGGTGTTAAAACGGCCAGTGGCAAAAGCAATATAGTTCATAGACGCTATGGTGGAGATAAACTTAATAAGAAACGTTAGTCAGTTTAACAAAATCCTAAATGGAGTCTAGCGACTGCTAAATGTGTAATACCGTGGCGTAGTGAACGTTAGTCAGTTTAACTGTATCAATGTCCTTCACAAATGGCCAAATAACTATTAAAACAGACAGTGGCAAAAGAGGATTTGTTTAAGATAGAGACAAGAGGCTATACTGACACCCTTCAAATGTACAGCTCCGCAGTATAGTGGTTAATGACACAGTCTTTCACGTGGGCGATCCAGGTTCGAATCACAAGATGGCAATACTTTCTATTGCGGTCTGGCTGAACTAGGCTTGCCTGGTCTCGTTAATTGAGACTGGTTGTATTTGTTCTTTAATCTTAAAACCGTTTGTTCATTTTTCGGAGCACAGATATTATGACTTAACAACTATCCCCAAAATTGTCCATCACAGGATACCCAAAGATTGTCTATTTATTCTGCTTCCTTGTTATTCTGTTTCAATTTCTCATTAATGCCATTATCTAATCAACCAATCACATGGCAGTTGCTTCAATGCATTTAGGGGTGTGGTCCTGGTCAAGACAATCTCCTGAACTCCAAACTGAATGTCAGAATGGGAAAGAAAGGTGATTTAAGCAATTTTGAGCGTGGCATGGTTGTTGGTGCCAGACGGGCCGGTCTGAGTATTTCACAATGTGCTCAGTTACTGGGATTTTCACGCACTACCATTTCTAGGGTTTACAAAGATTGTTGTGAAAAGGGAAAAACATCCAGTATGCGGCAGTCCTGTGGGCGAAAATGCCTTGTTGATGCTAGAGGTCAGAGGAGAATGGGCCGACTGATTCAAGGTAATAGAAGAGCAACTTTGACTGAAATAACCACACGTTACAACCGAGGTATGCAGCAAACCATTTGTGAAGCCACAACACGCACAACCTTGAGGCGGATGGGCTACAACAGCAGAAGACCCCACCGGGTACCACTCATCTCCACTACAAATAGGAAAAAGAGGCTACAATTTGCACGAGCTCACCAAAATTGGACAGTTGAACACTGGAAGAATGTTGCCTGGTTTGATGAGTCTCGATTTCTGTTGAGACATTCAGATGGTAGAGTCAGAATTTGGCGTAAACAGAATGAGAACATGGATCCATCATGCCTTGTTACCAGTGTGCAGGCTGGTGGTGGTGGTGTAATGGTGTGGGGGATGTTTTCTTGGCACACTTTAGGCCCCTTAGTGCCAATTGGGCATCGTTTAAATGCCACGGCCTACCTGAGCATTGTTTCTGACCATGTCCATCCCTTTATGACCACCATGTACCCATCCTCTGATGGCTACTTCCAGCAGGATAATGCACCATGTCACAAAGCTTGAATCATTTCAAATTGGTTTCTTGAACATGACAATGAGTTCACTGTACTGAAGTGGCCCCCACAGTCACCAGATCTCAACCCAATAGAGCATCTTTGGGATGTGGTGGAACTGGTGCTTCGTGCCCTGGATGTGCATCCCACAAATTTCCATCAACTGCAAGATGCTATCCTACCAATATGGGCCAACATTTCTAAAGAATGCTTTCAGCACCTTGTTGAATCAATGCCACGTAGAATTAGGGCAGTTCTGAAGGCGAAAGGGGGTCAAACACAGTATTAGTATGGTGTTCCTAATAATCCTTTAGGTGAGTGTGAAGCTACAGTGGTTTGGGAAGGTATTCAGACCCCTTAAATATCTCCACATTTTGTTGTGTTACCGACTTAAGTACTTTTTTACCTCAATCTAAATACAATACAAATAAAAGCACATTCTTAGAAATGTGTGCTAATTAAAACATAAAAAAATAAATGTCATGTTCATAATTATTCAGATACTTTGTTCATTACTTTTGTAGTGGCCCCATTTGCAGCGATCAGGTCTTGGGTATGCCCCTACCAACTTTGCAGTTCTGTTCAATGGGACTCAAAAGTCAGGAATCTTTTTCTTCATGCTCTCAGAGTCCTTCAGGCGGCATGTCATATGCCTTTCACTCAGGAGTGGCTTTCATCTAGCCACTGTACTATAAAGGGCTGATTGATAGAGTGCTGCAGAGATGGTTGTCTTTCTGGAAGGTTCTCCCATCTCTGCAGAGAGACTCTGAATCTCGGTTAGAGTGGCGTTTCTGGTCACCTCCCTGACCAAGGCCCTTCTTGCCCACTTACTTATTTTGTCTGGACTTCCAGCTTTACTAAGGGTCTTGGTGGTTCCTAACTTACATTTTCATAATGATGGAGCACACTGTGCTCCTTGGAAATGTCAATGCTTTAGCAATAAAAAAAAAAAGCTTTCCCCCAAATCTAGAGGTCAAGAGAAAGGTCATTGGACTTTTTGGTTTGGTTTTTGCTCTGTCATGCACTGTGAAGTTTGACATTGTTTTGACAGGTGTGTCTCTTTCTAAATCATGTCCTATCAATTGAATGTGTGACAGGTGGACCATCAACTTCTAGAGACATTTCAAGGATGATCAAAGGGCACAGGATGCATCTGAACTATACAGCACCGGAGAAAATGAAGAGGCCACTGCACCTTTTTCTTTCCTTTCCAAAACAGTTGAAAAGGAATGTTTTGAGTGAGGAACAGAAGCGTTGAATTTGCAGTGGTCTCTTAATTTGACCCCTTCTGTTCCTCACTCAAAACCTTCCTTTTTGACTTTTTTGGAAAGAAATGAAAAAGGTGCAGTGGTCTCTTAATTGTTTCTGGAGCTGTATATATGTTTTAGAGTGTCATGGCAAAGGGTCTGAATACTTACGTACTTTCGATATTTCAGTTGCTATAAGAAATATGTCTCAGTTTGTACTTTTGTTGTATTGTGTTTAGATTGAATGCCAACAATATATATTTTATCAATTATAAATTAGGTACATAACAAAAAATAGGGATAAAATGGGAAAAGAGAATGGGTCTGAATACTTTCCTGAAGGCACTATATTCTATGATATATGCTGGTCATTTTTAGCCATTTATTGTTTTTAATACGTGGCAGACTATTACCCAATTAATTATTAATAATATTTTTTGCACTGAACAAATATTTCCATAAAACTCTATTCATTGCTTGTGTGACAATTTTACAGTTGTTCTTCATAATGTCATTCATAAACTAATAGCTTCCTTAAAAAAATCCAGAAAATTGGTTAATCCTCATCATTGCAGTTTAGCCATATTATCGGCTATAATATATGTTCTGCCTCTTCTGGATGTAATTGGAATTCTACTCTGTAAGGCTTCATTTAGAAAGGATGATACTTTAAAAAGGTTCCATCATTAGTCCACTGAAAATGGGTGTTTATAATCTGTATAATGGCATCGTCTTTTTAAACTTCCTCTCAGTAACTTGCTTGAAAACCAGTTTGGATTTAGTTATTATTTTCATGTAATGGTTTCTTAAAGATGAAGTCTTAATGTCCCCCTAACTTATGTTCAGTGTATGAATAAATTATTGTGGCTTTAAAAAATATCCTAGAGTCAGTAGAGTCAAAAATAGGTTTGTAAACTACAATATCAATACATAATTAATCAGGCTAATCTTTCCATAGACAGACTAATGTTTCCCTCCTTGTTTTTAGGTTCTATTCGTTTCTATTCACTTCAATAAAAACAAGTTGTTTCCGGGGTATGCATACCAAGCACATCAACTGCACCATTCGGTCGTGTAATCGGAAGACACGCCGTAATATTCAACACTACTGTTGTTTGCTCCTTGGGGTTTAAGGCCGGGTGTTTTTGTAAAAGCACTTTGTGACAACTGTTGTTGTAAAAAGGGCTTTATAAATACATTTGATTGATTGAAATGAATTTGATTGATATACTTATCATAGTTGAGTTTTAATCCAGAAAAAAATATATATCTTTACCAGTTCGTTATAACCCTTGAGGATAAGTGGTCGAAGATTGTGGTCTCAAGAGGTTTGCTGTGATTGTGTTCATTGGAATGGAAATGGGCTTTGCTAACTACAAGCTTTAGCTTTAACACTGCATGTTATAATGTCCTAAGAAAGTGAAAATAGCTCTGATGATGTATACTGACTTTCCAGTCCACAGCATTTCACAGTGTTGTACGTTCATGCATGGAACATTTTCCGGAAGCACTGTACCATTCCAAGATGATCTACCTTTCCAAGAAAAACAATAAACTGGTTCAATTTAAGATTATTTCAACCTTTGATGAAATGTGAAATGTTTCATTCTGCAGATCTAAGCTTCCAGGCAGCCGCCAGCATCATGTCTGTGCCAAGGTTTGATGCTCTGAAGCTTATGAGAGACCTCAGTCAGAACTTTCCCAGCAAAGCCAGGTAAAGCTTTACACCTCACACCATTTCAATTTAATACTCTTCACGCATTCTGTCAGAATAAATATGTTTGAAATGAAATAGGAAATACTCACTAGTTTGTAGACTTGAATGCGATCCAGAAATGTTACTTTTTTTAGACAGCTGTTATGAGCAAGAACCTGGGTGTGCTGAATCAGCAGTCTGCCTTTTGTTTACAGAAAGTCAGCTGCAGATATACTATCTGAGGGCCCACAGATTTTGAAGATTAAAACAAGGTTTTTACTGCTCTTCTGGGATGGGGAGGGGAAAATACCTATGGTGACTTTGCATTATTACTGTTCCCACAGATCACTTACGAGAGTGGCAGTAAACCAAGAGTTGAGAAAAGAAATTGAGGACAACCAAAAGGTGTGATATCATAATTGTGTGCACATGTGTTTATAATGGGATCTCTCATAATCTGTTGAGGGATCTATTTATATTGACTCTCACATCCTTCACACTTTTTTCTTAGTTGTCAGTCCTTATTACCTATTGCCACATTGTCACATTAACAATGCTTGAGAGATGATGTGGGATTCAGTTGGAAGCGGACTAAGTCTCTGAGTCTCTGTTCCAGGGGCTAAGTGAGACCATGGGGATCCACCCGGGAGATGGAGGCCTGTTCATTAACGGTCTGCACATTGATTTGGACGTCCACAACCCCTTTAGGTACAGTATGAGCTCCGCTTTGCTCCGCTCAGCAGGGTGGATCAGCAGTCAGCCTGTCAGCTCTCCCACTCTCTCCCTGGGAAGCCTCGGCACTGGCGTCCCACAGTGACCCTGCTGCAGGTCAGAGCTGGTCTAGCGTGACGTTGACAGCCGCCTTGATTGGGAGGGATTTAAAAGCTGACTTGTGATTTTTCTTTCTGTCGTTGGTAGCATCTTGGACACCATCAGAGGTGAAGCCAAGATCCTGGAGGGCCTCCATAACCTGGGCATTAAGGGAGACCATCTAGGCAAGCTGCTGAGACTGCCCATGAATCCTGTGGAAGAAAACTATGCTTTAGACATCCGCCATCCGGCTATAACGGTGAGGGGCAAAGATGGGCGTGTGCCAACAGCTAACGTCCTGTGGAAAGGGATTCTTTTTTTCTCTCCTGGACCAGATCAGCATTGCAGGGGCTTTGTCTTGAGTGCTGGCATCGTGGTGTGGATTAGAGGATCAGTCATCAGACTATTGCTCGATTCTCAGTCTGCCAAAAACCTAAGTTATACACTGGGCAGCAGGCCAAGGAAGACGATCAATTAAAATAAAAAAAAAACTTTGCAAACTTTAATTTATATTTTTAGATGCAGTACAAAATGTTGGCTTTATTTAATGTAGATTATGCATTCTATTCATCTGTCTGTCTGTAAAAGATATATAACGATCCCTTCTAGTATCTAGAGAGATGGGAGTGTTTGTTTAGAACGTTACAGATTTTCCATTATAAATCTTTTCCCCCGTTAGAAGTAATAATGAGGTTGGTTGACTGAATGGTTAGGGTGTTTCAAATGTGCTACATGCTTTGAGAGGATATTTGGTTAGTTCTTGTTCCTAACCTTTACATAGCCTTTACCTTGCCTCACCTAACTTTAGCAGAGTTCTCGCTAGAACAAAATCCTGAGGAAAAACATTAACCTGCATTAGTATGCTAGTGTGGCTCTTTGTTTCTCAGGGAGGTTTCTCTGAGTTCGGACAGAAGGAGTGTTGTTAGTGCCAATTTGGCTTGTAATGGATTATTTAGTTACAGTTTGTGTCTCGTTCCCTCGCTCCTTATCCTTCAGTTTACACATGTATCTAACCTCCCATTCACTTTCCACTAGGGGCAAATGTAGTATCATATATCAACTGCGGCTTAGGTAATATTTGATGGAGTGCAGTTGCGATGAATGGATTTCATCAGTTTCAAGACCATAACTATAAATTGCTGATATATACGATATTGAGGTTAACATATTTCCAATATTTTCTGGCTGATGTAAGTGTGGCTTATTTGAGTGTTGAAGTACCAGATTCAAATGAAATGCAGAAACACTATGCTTTTACTGTAGTGGATTACTCTGATGTATTTTAACCTGAGGACACTTATACCCAGTTTAAGACAAAGTAAATTTTCACAACCTTCCAGACTCAAACTGCTTTCCTTTCGCTTCCCTTTTCCCAGTGGATTAATGACATTGAGACAGACTCCATGTATCGCAGCTGGCCCTCAGGTGTCCAGGAGCTCCTGAGAGCCACGTTTCCTGGTGTGATCCGCCAGATTAGACGGAACTTATTTAACTTGGTGAGTCCCAGGAGGAGAGCAAAGGAATATATACAGATTGGGGGGGTGTTGTGAGACAAATCCACTGGAACAGTTTGTTCCAGTATTTGGGGGACTTATGTATCATACCTAGTGGTCTGTTGAGGTACATTTGCACTTGCAAATACTTCAGTAGGACATTTCAAAGTAAACCTGCGTTTTAAGTATGTTCTTTCTAGTTGAGAACTCAGCATGCCTTCCTTTTCAATGTTTACAGGTGCTGTTTCTTGACCCAGTTCAGGAAGAGAGTGTTGAGCTCGTAAAACTGGCGGAGCTCTTCTACAAACACAAGATCCCTCTCAGGTAGGCTGCAGACAGAGAGCTGCGTATCTCTTTGCACATCTCAGGTCCACCAGATGGTGACTCACATTTTCTCTGCATATTGAAACAATGTATTTTTCTGCTTCTTTAAGGATTGGATTTGTGTTTGTCGTCAATACTGACGACAAAGTCGATGGAAATACGGACGCTGGAGTTGCATTTTTTCGGCTTCTGAATTACATTGCAGACGAGTATGATTTATCACATGCCCTCATGTCTATGGTGTCTGTAAGTATCTCATGCATGTAAATCTCTCCCATTCCCAGCAAGCACTTTCCTGTGTAATTATTTAAGGCCAATCCTTTGAAAGCTCATGTCTCTTTGATGTTTCGTAGTTGTATAATGGTGCCCTCTTACCCGTTGTGCTTCTGTCTCAGACGTTATTGGACTAGGCGAGTGAGGAGGGTTTGCCTGAGGGTCAGTCTCTCTAGGCAGTGCTGGAAGTTATCGACAGTGCCTGTGACGTGATGAACAGTGAAAGTGCAAGTCTCATTGAACTATTTCTGCCCTTGCAGTTGTACCACAAAGTGGAGATTGGCGAGACATTGTCTGTCAATACAGTGTCTGCATTTATCAAGAAGAATTTCCCCAAAGCCAGTGCTTCAAGGATTCTAGGGGAGGATTCTGAGTATGATGACAAAAGAAAGGTGTGGTTGGCAGACAGCATGTTTCTCATGTGCATAATTTTAGAATTTAGTAGTAGTAGTAGTAGTAGTAATAATTCACTAGATTGATGATGTCATATTCATTTAAAGCAATTGCAAAGTTTTGTGCATTAACAAATTAAAAGCCATACAGAAAAAGACATAACTGGACTACGTAACTGTCACAAAGAAGACAGCTGACTCCACAATAGACAATAGACAAGAAATATTGCAGCACTGCTACATCTAACAACAACAAAACACTGTCCCAAAAAGGCAGGTTTTTGTGCCTTCAGGTGGTGCATGTGTGCATTTCAGAGGCGGGGGGTGGTCAAACAGGAACCCAGTTTCCCCATGGAGAAGGGTTTGTCCTAGAGAAGTGGACGAGCTGGCTATTGCTTGAACTGAGGTTCTTGAATTAAATTGTGTAGAGTATATGCCAATTTGGGCCCAATGTCATCAAAATCACTTGCTTTTAAACTTGGAATTTCATGGCTAACCGATGATAATGATTCTACTCATAGATTATGCACCTATAAATAACATTACATTACACATACTGCTAAGAAATGACTGGTTTAAAAAATATGTATCGTTAATTGCAACTGTCCCAGACTGCATCTTTAATGTAGTTGTGGAAGGTCACTGGGATCTAGCAATCTTTCAAAATCCAGATTGGAGACTCAGGTTGAGAGAGTTTTGCAAAGGTGGGGTGGGTAATGGGGAGTGCCGCAGATGGTTTTGGGTGCCCTTCTCTCCTCAACACAGTGTAAAACTGCAGGTGACCTGATGGGTCCATGATCAAGAAACCACCTAGCAAGACACCTTGCCTGCACCAGCCGCCTTCAGCGCAGATCATTAGGGATCCTGACTTTAACTTCTTAAACAGGTTGTTGAGATTGGAATGTTCTTGGAGATGAAGATTGGTTTGTTATTGGCCTGAACGTCTGGGTCCAGGATGGACTTCTTTTGAACGGTACTATGAAGAATAAAGGTTGGGCGCAGCTAGGTTTGAGGGTTTTGTAATACATGTTATTAGGCTGGTTTTCCTCTACCTGACCTGGTGACTTTAAGGAATCCAGAGAGACGGATATGTTGTTCGCAAAGGTGACACAACTGGGAATGGGTTTTTCCAGTTTGGAAATCAACTCTTGGACTGAGACTCTAACGGGGAAGGAATGAAAAGTGCGGTGAGGTGGTCTTTGTCAGGCTATACAATGTATTTAACCTGAAGATTCTTTCTGGTGGTGGAATCAATAATGACAAAATCGAAACCACCTGTGTTGGGGCTTGAGCCAAGGTTGTGAATTAGTGTCAGAAACTCAGCAGTGACATGTGGAAAGAGTCAACATGGATGTGGAAATGTTAGTGGAGGTAGAGTTAATGTGAGAATTTTTTAGGGGAATTTGTGGAATAAAGGATCAGTTGCGATTAGATGACTGGTAAACTAGTAACACAGGTGTGTGGGGTACGTGGTACATTTTGCAGCAAGGAATTTGAAAGAACGTCATGCAAGTAGTGGGGGAGAGAATTTACCTTCAGCTTGGTGCGTGAGGGCTGAGCCACCGATGTGGACAGTGTTACCTTTCTGCTCCTTATCACACTGTTTGCTTACCCAGACAGTTTTCACTGGCACTCATGCGGTGAAGGAGATTGCATTATTGGCCAAAAACCATTATTGAACTTGCAGATGCCAGACCTTCCACAAGGAGTTACTTGAGGGCAGCGAGAAAGGGAAGCCCGGTCCAACATCCACTCATCCATACCTCTGAGACAATTCTGACCCACCCTCTGCTGGACCCGCGAGCAAAAGTAATGCGAGTCAGTGTCTCCACTGTTCCACCTGGGGGCCGTAGGCTGATGCCATTTCTCAGTTTGTCACATGATGTCAAGCTGTTTGTTCAGTATATGATCAAGTAGCAGGAGAGATTGTAAGAAACTGAAAGACTGCGTTAAGTAGTTGTATGTCAATATGGAACTATTGCAAACTTTATGATAAAATTAGTTACAATTAATTGAAATAGACTACTAATTTGATATCTTTAACACCTACAGTGAATTTCATAATTATTCACCCCCATGGACTATTTGTAAAAAAAAAAATCATTTGTGTAGAAATAGTAAAGACTTCCAGTCAGATGCAAATCTTTTCTATAGTTGAGCTTTCTGTTAAATGACCTTATTCAGAACATGTCTCCACAGAAACTAGATACTGTTTGTCCAGTGTGGGCTTTTTGTTTCAAGCACCTCCACCACATTGTTTGTGAGGTTCATTCTGCGCTTCTCGTATAAATTTAGTTGTATTACAATTACACATACAACACTAAAGAATGGACATAAAAGTAATTATACGTATAATCCAGTTTTTAAGGTGCATATGAAACTTAAAACCAAATCAAGTTGCTTGAAGATCCATTAACCTCTGATTTGGGTCTGTGCTGCGGATAAAAGGCAGGTGCCCTGTTCTACAAGAAGAGTGGCTTGGGCTCCTTGCCTCTTGCTCTGTTCAATGGAGTCCCTCTCAGTGCTGACGAGATGGACCCAGATGAACTGGAGACAGTTATCCTACAGCGCATCATGGACACCACCAACTTCTTCCAGAGGGCTGTCTATATGGTAAGAACTTAGGGGGTATTATGGTCTGAAAATCTTTCACCACCTAACAGAATAACAAGAAAATATTGTTATTTTATTGTCTATATAACAAAGTCATTATTGAATATGCGAATTGGCTCAAGCTGAGGTTATTTTGATTTAGCTAAATATGTTACAGAAATAATAACATTTCTTTACATCACTTGACAAGGGCCAGTTGACTGAAGGGACAGATGTTGTAGAGCATCTTATGGACCAGCCCAATGTGGTGCCACGCATCAATCCTCTGGTTTTAAGCACCGACAGGACATATCTGGACCTTACAGCCTCTCCAGGTAACACAACGCAGTTTGTTCTTCATTAGCATGCATACAGAGTCATCATTATAACTACAGTCATTTCATCACTGTTAAGGTTGGGAATTGTCTCCTTTCAGTTGCAGATGAGTGGGAGGACACCACCATGTTCTCATACCTGGATTACAAGGACAAGACCGCTGTCATTGCAAAAAGAATGAAGTATTTCACAAAAAATGGTAAGAGGCAGGGTATCATTTATTTTATAGCTCAGTTTTATTGCCGCTTCTTTTATTCTTTCTCAGAGTGATAAATATTGCTTTATGGTTCAGTATACTTGAAACAAGTGTGTAAATGATTTGTTTTAACAAAGCGGAGCTGCTTGAATGAGACTGTGAAAGTCTGAGGAGTGCCTTGTTTGTAGAACATCTAATCTCACCAGGCGGATCGTCATACTTCACACTTGGATAAAATACCGTCATATTAGTATGAATCCACGGACGTGTAAAATCGCCCTTTAGGGAAGCAGTCTGTGCTTGGTCTGAGTTAATTGCACTGCGCCCCGGTTAGTGATTTGGCACCAGGCCAGTGGTCCAGTTGTTCTATGGTCCAGTCTTACCCTAGCTCTGCTGCATTCTGCTTGGGGAGCGATGTGACAGTCAGGGTGGGGCTGGAGCTGCCAAGAGAAGCTGCGGGGCTGAGGAGGGCAACACAGGGGAATGAAGCAGTAAACCCTAACGTGTGGCGCAATATCCTTCTGATTTAGTGTTCTTTCTTTCAGTCTCCCGCTCTCTTTCACATAACTTACCCTTTTAAGGGATTAGCAATATTACCGTATAAGCAAGCTGGAGCTTTAAGATTGATATCCCTCTTTTTAACTGTGAGGAATGTTGCAGAAATACTTTCATCTTTTCCCGCTTTCCATTTCATGTCAAGACTGGCTGAGTCACTGAGTATTTGACTACTTGAAGTGATTCAGTGCATTTTGACAATGGACGTTTTTCTACTGTCACCCTATTTGTAATATTGTATTGTTCAGTAATTGATGTTTCTCTCCAGACGAGGATGGGATTAATGGAGTGACTGTGTGGATCATTGGGGATTTTGAAAAGGCCTCAGGGAGAAGACTGCTGCTGAATGCACTAAAACACATGGTGAGATTCTGCGCCTGTACTCGACTGCATCTTTACTCCTTTTCTTGGGTGAACACAGCAAAAGTGTTTAAAGAACGAATTTGCACTGGCCAAAATGTTTGCTAAGAATGAATGATAATTTATATACATATATATGTGTGTGTATATACATGTATGTATATACGTGCGTGTGTGTGTGTATATAAAGTTCTAAAGAAATTCTAGAGTCATGTCAATATGATTTAGGAATCCAAGTTAATTGGGCTGCAGTGGCCTGCCCTCACCAATGCAAATGTAGCCTTTTTTGTAGTCAAGGAAGGTAGGCATGCCCTAGACTTTAATTACTATCCAGTCGCCATTGAGAATCTTTGATGGAATGAAAATGTCAAACTCACATGGGACTCATTTCACCTTGGCCAGAAACAAACAAACAAAGCCAAAAGTTGTTGATCTCTGATAAACATCCAGATAATATTCCACGGTGGGTTTGAAATACAGCCAGGGGTTAAACCTCGTTGTACTACAGATATGAAAAAATACCATTAGCGGAGTTGTGAAGGTCTGGCTACTGCAAGCTATTGAGGCATACAAAGGTGTAGTATTTATGACAGAATGTTATCAAGGCAACTCATGTAGTCTCACAGTAAATATCCTGTTAGCACAGTCATTTCAAGGACACAGACAACATTGTTTGTATAGGCCTAGTTAAAAACATTTGTCATCTTTCTATTGCTGTTTTCGCAAGTATGCTGGGAAGTTTACGAACTATTAGTACAAAACTGCAAATTGTCTCGACTCATTACAAAACAATTCTATTTTTAACAACCTTTTATTGTGCTCTCATTTTGTTAGATGACATCTTTCACCACACAACTATTCAACGAAAATATATGTTCACCGTGACCTTTAATTTCCTCATAAAAACTCAAATGAAAGATATCTTCAAAATGTTCTGTTTTTAATAGTAGTTAATCCAATAGCACCTTTCAAATTGGCTAGCTGAATTGGATATGCTACAGCACTCCACATTTCATGACACCGTTTCAGATTAGGGAATATACTTGGACTAACCATAAAATTGTACACATTTTTATACGGACGTTTTGTGTGATCAATGGGTGTCATCACTGGAGAGATGTCTTTCACAATTATTGATGCAAAAAATAAATGTATTGTTCCGTCATAATCATTACAACCCTGTAATGAAATGAAAAGTAAAATCTTAATAAAAAATGGTAGAGCAGTGTGTCACAGTCAATGAGAGCATAGAACCAGCAACAGTAGAGGGGTGGGTACAATTCGCACTGCAGATACATTCAAATCTGTGGACTCACTTTTGGATAAAAGTGCTATGTAAATGAATGCAGTGCAGTTTGTAATAAATTATTGCTAGGCTGAGTGCTCTCTAACTCTGTGAGTGTGTGTTTGTGTGTGTGCGCGTGTGTGCGCGCGTGTGTGTACGTGTACATCTTGGGGCAGAGGGCCAGCAGCGGTGTGCGTGTGGGGGTGATTGATAACCCCAGCGGGCGGGTGGCCAGCGAGGACAACACAGTGATCTACAGGGCGGTATGGAGCACCCTGCTCACCCAGAAGAGCAGAGCCACGCTAGAGTTTGTACAGAAAATCCTCAAAGAGGAAACCGTCCATCTCCTCCAACAGGGAACCAAGATGAAGGACCTACTGGCGCAGGTAAAAGCCAAAGATCAAACAATGAACCGGAGACACGGTTAGAGCATGTAGGGCAACACAGTTGATGCACGCTGTGTAAGGCTTCTCTGTGAAACTCTGTGCCAGAGGAATGTGCTGGGCAGAATACAACAGTGCTCTATGAATATGGATGCCTGAGTTCTGAGACTGGCCAGACAGAACATTTTCATGCTTACTGTTACACATGATCGATTAAAGTGTGTGTGTGTGTTGGGGGGGGGGGTTCTGTGGTAGCCCATATCCCTAGAGTGGGGAGGGTGTGGCCAGGCTCCTGCCTGGTCTTCATGGCTGTCCGGTTGAGTGGCGTGCCAGGTCAAGCCTGACCATGGCTCTCTTCTCAGCCAGGCTTCTCTTCTCAGCCAAACCCTCGAGTCACTTCTAGTGCCGTTCGCACTCAGTGTCGGCACGCCGTTACAGTACGAGATTGATCCACACTGGCAGAAGTATAGCAAACCTTCCCCTCGGGCATCGATCTCCCAATCAACAGGCAATCTCTCGGTTCTCACTCAGGGGCTTGGCAGTGACCACAACAGCCTGGCATCCAATTACTGCTCTCTTTAAAGGAAGGGGGGGCGGGGGCAATACTGGGCAGAGCAGCAGTGTCTCAACGTGTCTGTGTGGGGCTCTGCGGGTTGGGATTTGGGATCCAGAAAGCTAGGGGTATGATGTTATTACAGGCTGCCAGCGCCAGACAGACTTGCTGACAGAGTTGAGGCTGACATTATTGGTATTTCACCTGTTTTCCTGGGGGGCAAAAAAAATATTGTTTGCGAAACTAATAACCTGACTCTGCAAACTGAACGCTTCCTCTGGTGGCTGATTTGTTATGGAGAAAATGGGCAATGTTTAATTAAAATTCAAATATTAATTACAAATTGATTAATCTCTCCTCAGATCATTTTTTTCTCCCTTATATGCACATTGCTGGTAGTTCGGTGGGCTCTGACAATGAAATATTTCTGTTTAAAAACGGAGCCGTGATTGCCCTGATGCAGTACTTCAACGGTTTGTCAATAACAAAGTGATTTCTCGCCCGGCATGCATCATACTTTACGTCAGTGTGCTTCAGACTTTGTTTTGAGTGGTCTGCAAGGGAAGTGATGCCCTTGAGGAGGCCTATCAGATCATCCATCAGGTCTTCAGACATGTCTAGTGATATTACACTCCGAAAATCTGCTCGGGAACCAAGCCTGTGTTGGTTTTTTCCCTGCCACCACAGGGTATGGACTCCGACGCCTTCGAGAAGAGGTTCAACACGATGGAGGTGGATTTCATCCGCAGCCAACAGCTTTTCTGCAGAGAGGTCCTGAAGCTAAACGCTGGACAAGGAGTCGTGGTCAGCAACGGCAGGGTGAGTGAGCGCTACAGGAGGATGCGTCCCTGTTTTACCCGGTGCTGGCGTCACAGTCGACTAGGATGACCGCACCAGGGAACGCGTTGACTCACCGAGGTTGCGGGGGGGGCGGGGGGGGGTACGTGCCTGGTAAGAGTTACCAGGCTGCCAGGGTTGAAGTGGAAATCCCTCCGTACTGCTGTAGTTGAGAGGACCATTCATTCTCTGTCCTTTTACTGAGCTTCTCTAGACTGTCCAGTCAGCGTGACGTCTGTTTTATGGAGGTCACAGGTGGAACAGAGGACTGCAGCGCGTGTGCGTTTGCGTGTGTGTAGGTTTGTGTGCGTGTGTCTTGTCATAGAGCATTGCTGATGACTGATGTCTTAGCAGCGGCAGTGCTGACAGCAAAGGCAAAAGGTGCCAGCCCCTCAGATGGCAGTAACAATTAATATAATTTTCCATTCCCCTGCAGTCCCGTCTGTCCAGCAGGGTAGGCAAGGTTTTAGAAAAGGGAAATAAATATACAGCAGCCCTGGAACATGGTGACAATAGGGCTGGAAGAAATGAAATCTGCCTTTACACAGCACATTGTAATTCCTCTGAAAACATAGAGCAGGATCTCTGAACAGGATTGTGTTGTCTTTTTCTCTGTGCTAGATTCTGGGACCATTTGAGGATGAGGAGGAATTCAGTGTCGAGGACTTCCATTTGTTAGAGAAAATTACACTGAGATCCACAGCCGAGAAAATCAAAGCTAGAATCAAGCAGATGGGGAGGAAGGGAAAGCAGTACGTATGTTAACATCTCTCCATTACTCTGTTCACTGTCTGTATCTGTGCCCTGTGCTTCACCATCTGTACACTTTTTATGATGAAAGTCATGAGACGTTATTAAATGAAAATAACCCTGTCATTTTCCAAAGCACTTATCTACAATCTCTCTATAAACACTTCAGAAACTACTGCTTTTGACTGTGTTTTTGAACGTTTTTTTACAGAGTAATGCTAGCTTTTTATATTTTGTGACACACTCTTCCCAGTCACAGTCACAATAGAAGTTGCAACTCTGAGCTGCGGATAGATGTTGCTTTGCATTCCAATATATGACTGGATATATGGTCTAGGTGGAAGTAGGGCACTGCAGAGAATATGGTGTCATTTCAGGTTCAGCTTCTACCTTCTTTCCCTGACCACCTTAACAAGAGTCATTAAGTAATGGAATAACTGCTCTTCCCACCAGGGCCAGTGATCTAGTCATGAAAGTGGATGCCCTCCTGGCCGCCGCCCCCAAAGGAGAAGGCAGGAGGGATGTTCGCTTTGTTAAAGACAAACACAGGTGAGGGAGCACACTTTCACATTGTACTTTCTTTGGACACACTGTCACTTTGAACATCTAAGGACATTTCTGGCTTGAAAATGAACGAAGTCCTAGTAGAAGGGAGAGTGACTATTTTAAATGTGCTTGCTCTGTTGAAACTACCATTATCTATTTAACTACAGTTATATGGACATTAAAGCAATCAAGAACATAATCCCTTGGATTACACAGAAGGAGTTATGTAATGAATGACTTTCACATTACTTCTCTTCTAACACTCAGACCAAAGTGGAAATGATAGATTTATACTTGAGGGGTCTGAACATTATGAGCCTTTTAAGGAAGACTGTTCTTTTAGCAGTATATTTTATAACCTTTTAATGTAGCATGAACACAAGAAGTCCTGTGTATGTTAGGGGTGTAACGGTCTACAGTTCTGCTCAGACGTTTGCATACCCATGGAGAATTAGTAATATATGTACCATTTGTAAAGAAAACATGAGTGAGCAGGCAAAACACATGCCTTTTATTTCTTTTGGGATTCATATTCAACTGTAGTTCATAAAAGAATGGCACAATCATAAAACAAAACATGGCAACAAAGGAAAAAATCAAAAGTCTGCATTCCCTTAGTTCTTAATACTGTGTATTGCCCCCTTTAGCATCAATGACAGCGTGAGGTCTTTTTAATAGTTGTCTATGAAGCCCTGAAATCTTGCAGGTGGTATAGCTGCCCATTCATCTTGGCAAAATCCCTCCAGGTCATGCAAAGTCTTTGGTTGTCTTGCATGAACCGCACGTTTGTGATCACCCAGAGTGGCTTGATGATATTAAGGTCAGGGACTGTGATGGCCACTCCAGAACCTTCACCTTTTTCTGCTGTAACCACTGGAGGGTCAACTTGGCCTTGTGCTTAAGATCATTGTTGTGCTGGAAAGTCCAAGATCATCCCATGCACAGCTTTCATGCAGAAGAATGCAAATTGTCTGCCAGTATTTTCTGATTACATGCTGCATTCAGCTTGCCATCCATTTTTACATGATTCCCTGTGCCTTTTGAGCTCACACTCCCCCAAAACATTAGTGAGCCACCACCATGCTTTACAGTGGGGATGGTATTCTGTTCACTCTAGGCCTTGGTGACCTCTCTCGAAACATAGGGCTTATGATTGTGACCAGAAAGCTCTATTTTGGTCTTGCCACTCCAAATTACAGTGTGACAGAATCTGTAAGGCATGTCAAGGTGTTATCAGGCATATCGTATAGGCATATTGGGCTTTTTTGTGGCATTGGAGCAGTAAAGGCTTCTTTCTGGCAACTCGACCATGCAGCTCATTTTTGTTCAAGGTATCGTCATACAACCACACCATCTTTTTCCAGAGCAGCCTGTATTTCTCCTGAGGTTACCTGTGGGTTTTTCTTTGTATCCTGAACAATTCTTCTGGCAGTTTTGGCTGAAATCTTTCTTGGTCTAGCTGACCTGTCGAGGCATGGACTCCACTAGACCTCTGGTGTTGTGGTATCTGGCACCAAGACGTTAGCAGCAG
Organism: Esox lucius; assembly: GCF_011004845.1. NCBI lineage: Eukaryota > Metazoa > Chordata > Actinopteri > Esociformes > Esocidae > Esox > Esox lucius. The sequence continues at coordinate 15,916,518 of NC_047584.1, read as the reverse complement.
ATCCTTCTAGTCCTGTAAGTTATGAGGTGGGGCCACCATGGATCAGACTTGTTTGTCCAGCACATCCCACAGATGCTTGATTGGATTGAGATCTGGGAAATTTGGAGGCCTCAACACCTTGAATTAGTTGTTGTGTTCCTCAAACCATTCCTACATTTTTGCTTTGTGGCAGGGCGCATTATCCTGCTGAAAGATGCCAATGGCATCAAGGAATTCTGTTGCCATGAAAGGGTGCCATCTGTAGCAATGCTTAGGTAGGTGGTATGTGTCAAAGTAACATCCACATGAATGGCAGGACCCAAGGTTTCCCAGCAGAACATTGCCCAAAGCAACACACTGCCTCTACCGGCTTGCCTCCTTCCCATAGTACATCCTGGTGCCTAGTGTTCTCCAGGAAAGCGACGCACACGCACCCGGCCATCCACGTGATGTAAGATGAAACATGATTCATCAGACCAGGCCACCTTATTCTGTTGCTCAATGATCTGGTTCTGATGCTCACGTGCCCATTGTAGGCACTTTCGGCAGTGGACAGGGGTCAGCATGGGCCCCCTGACTGGTCTGCAGCTACACAGCCCCATATGCAACAAACTGTGATGCACTGTGTGTTCTTGCACCATTCTATCAGTACCAGCATTAACTTTTTCAACAATCTTAGCTACAGTAGCTCGTCTGTTGGATGGGATCACACAGGCCAACCTTCCCTCCCCACGTGCATCAATGAACCTTGACCGTCCATGACCCTGTCGCTAGCTCACCGCTTTTCCTTCCTTGTAAAACTTTCAACTTTAAGGACAATGTTCATTTGCTGCCTAATATATCCCACCCACTGAGAGGTGCCATGATAAGGAGATTATCAGTGTTATTCACTTCACCTGTGAGTGGTCATAATGTTATGGCAGATTGGTGAATACAAGTAACCTGAGCTGATGAGAGATACTTCAGTTTTTATATTCGGATTAAGTAATCTGCGTTAGATGTGATCCAACCGGACCTAACCATGCCAAAAAGAGTGTTAATAAACATTAAGAAGGCATTTTCTTTTACTTTATTAAACTAAATTAACAACCACTTAAGTTGTATGCGGAATCTGGAAGTGGTGCCAATGGGTGAAATATGATCTTTTGCTGTGCATTTACCCAGATGATGCATGCATAAAGGTTTGTTGATTAATGCCGTAGGTTTGAACAAGGTGTAACATCCATCTAACTGAGAGATCTTAATTCAGCCAGCGAGATGCTGGTCACATTTGTATTATATCAATTACTGGGAATACAAAATGGACAACACTGACTACCTATTGCTGACCCTGTTGTGCGGCTTGTGCTCTTTTCTTTTTTTTCACAGTGTGCTCAACTTTGCACCTCGGGAAAAGGAGGTGTTCTATGATGTAGTGGCCATCGTCGACCCACTGACCAGAGATGCCCAAAAGATGTCATCGCTGTTGATTGTAAGCAACAGTCCCTTTCCCCTATTCAAGTGTTTTGTATTTTACAGTGATTCAATTGGTAAGACTGGCCTGAATCGATTGGTTGTTTTGCTAGAACAGCATGCTTGTTGTGTTGTAAACATAGATATATAAAAATGCATGTCTCAAATGGTTTTGGTTGGACCATGGAACCATGACTCATGAGGGCATTTATAAATGGCTACCAGTGCTGATTTGAATGGATACTGCCATCTAGGGATTACAATTACAATTCTGTGGTTGATTTATGCTGTCAGTGTGTTTTTCAGAAATTCAAAAATACAATTGCTATGAAAACAGTCAATACTTTCAAAAGCAGTCATAATGCTGAAAAGAGAAGAATTGAATTACATTTTTGTCTCACATTGAGCAAACAGCAGCACTGTCTTTCAGATTATATTTAATTTTACGATATTAGAAATTCATGAGATATTAGCAGTTGTTTCCATGTGGTGATATGCCAACCAGGGGCAAGAAGGCCTTGTCTGTAGACTCTATCTTGAGATGTGATGGCCCCATGACAGAAACTACACTGCGAATGCCTACCATTAGCTTGTTAGCCTGTCCGCTGCCCATTAGAAACTGCTTGCCACACTTGGTGTGAATGCATAATGGAATGAATGCTAAAGGAGGCCATTTCAACAACAGCTACCTTGCATAGCTAGTGAATCGTTGAACTTATGAATTTACTTTTATCTCGGGTCAACACATTGGAAAAAAGGTCTCTGGAGCTGGAGGGAAACCAAATACTGACAGCTAAACTTAAGATCTAGAGAGCCACTCCACATGTAATTATCTAAGAATAATGGTCATAGCAGAATCACTAGACATATGCTGTCATCCCATGCCTTTCCTCTCCCGTCTCTTCGTGGAGGTCATGGGCAGGACTGTGTTTTTGTCGCCTCCATGCTTTGACTGTACCCAAGAGTGCCGGCCACTTAGGTTATCCATTGCTGTGTTTTCGTCACCTCCATGCTTTGACTGGACCCAAGAGTGCCGGCCACTTAGGAATCCATTGCTGCTCAGACTCCACTGCTCAGAGGGAAGTGAACTCTCATGGAGCTCTCTACTATGCTAGGCATATTTCCATTGGCTCACGCTATGCGAGACGCCCTGAAAAATACAAACTAGAGGATGGATAGCTGGGCTTAATTTTATCTCATGGAACACCCAGGGTTTGAACTAGTCTCTTAAGTGAGGCAAGGCCCTCACCCATCTGAAATCTGTCTTCTGATATTATGTTCTTACAAGAACATCACCTGAAGACTAACTCCCATATCAAGCTAAAATATAGATGGGTGGGCCAAGTGAATCACTCTACTTTACATGAAAAGTACTAATCTATTTGACGTGTGGAGGGCCTCTTATAACACCACAGGCAGAGCGTATTTAGAGAATATTCCCTTCAGTCCCATGTCCATAATGTTTGCGGAGGGTAGGTCATATGGGCCGATTTTTCTTAACACAGATCAAAAGATACTAGCAAATACTTTGGCCCGCCGGCTTAGTCCTTTGCCAGGCAAAGTGGCTTTACTAGTGCTTCCATCTCAGGTGTCTGTTCAATATAATGTACTCTACAGGTATGTACAGCTTATTGTTATATCTCTTGATGCAAAACAAAAAAAGACTTAAATCAAGTAGGATGGCTTTAGCAATTTGCAGTCTTACAGAAATTGGATAAGTTCCTAATATGGATCCAGCTTTAACCACTATTGAACTCACTAGAGGGATGAAACCGGGTTGTGTACTTTTGATACTGCTTTTTGCTCTGGCCATGTTTCAGGCTGTAACTTAGTTATAGTGCTAAACACAACTGAATAAAATGTCTCTATATGTGGAGGACATTCTCCACTCTGTAACTGAACCCCGATCTAGTATCCCAGTCATATTTGTATGGTACTTTTGGATGTAGAACCACCACCCTCAACACTTCGCGAGGAGAAAGGAAGGATTAAAGGGGGCTTCAGATGAACATGTCCACAAAACATAATATAGCACGTTAATGCTCCCTCATGCTGGCTGATTAACCTATGGGCAAACTTTCACAGTCATTGCATTTCAATGTTTTGTCATTTAAAAAATGCTTTTATCCACAGCAATGCACAGCATCTTAGTTTGCACAAACTTTTTCTACCATGCTGGTTTCAGGATTTCATCTTTCAACTTTTCGGTTACTGATCTGATGCTCTAACCCAGGGGTGGGCAATATTTTTCACTGGGGGGCCACATTGAAAATGCCAGATAGCGTTGTGGGCCAGATAAATTTTTTAACCAACATGCCTAAAATACCCACAACATAGCTAACTCAGTTAACTTGCATATTATATTTATGCATATTTATTTTCCATGCAACACCGTTTTCATAATTGAACTTAATTTACTTTAACAATGTTTTTTTATTATTATTTTCTGTTAACAACTGTGATTATGCCAAGCAAAGGCCTAAAAAAATCACTTTTTAGGGTTATTACTCAACAGAAATGTTGCAACACATATTTGCCTTAAAACTTAACTTCTAACTCAACAGAGTAAGCTACATTACATAAGGCATAGCGTATAACAGTTATGTAGGTATAATAGTTATTAGGGCAGACATAAGTCTATGAAATCACTTCTGAAGATTTTCACTCAAAGCAAATGCCGTCATCTAACTTCATACAGTATATTTTTGTACTACGTGCGTTTAACGACAGCGATTCCAGCAGCCCAGACCCAAGAAATTAACTTTTAGGGCTACTCACTCAATATGAACAGGAGAGCCTCGTATGGGCGTTGACAAGTGAGGTGAAGTCAGGAGTAATTTCTGTTGAAGCAGTGTGCGGTACTGTTGAAGCAGTGTGCGGTTCTGTTGAATCAGTGTGCGGTTCTGTTGAAGCAGTGTGCGGTACTACTGCAAGATGTTCATCAGTGAGGCTGCATCTGCGCTTGAACTTTTTGAATTGTAGCATCGGGTGACAGTTTTTGTATTTCGTTGCATGCTTGCCCTGGAAGTCCTCTGCAAATTGTACTCTTTAAAAACTGTGACGTTATTAACATATTAAGCAAGTTCCTTTACCAGCAACATCTGCAAATAAATATTTTCCTGTCAGTAGTTTTTTTAAATACACTGCTTTCGATATCCAGAGATCGCTAGTCATCAGTTGCGTATATGGATTGTGGTGCTGGTCCCATACGTATTATAGCAACGCAAATACCTTGTTTCAACTTAGTTATTTTAAACAGACAGTATGATACTGCTGTACTTATTACTGGGAGTGTCACGGGACTTTTAATTTGAAAATAAATAAATATGGAACAGTAAATAAAGCAACGTAGTCTGCGGACCTATTCCGGTATTTTTTATGTTTTATTATTTTAAAAGTTTTTGATGTTTTGCGGGCCGGATAGACTGATTCAACGGGCCGGATCCGGCCTCCGCCCAGTTCTGCTCAAACCGCTGCTTTTATTACCAGTTTTCTCTGAATCAATGGGCATAAATCTGGACTGTAATTATATTTCAAAACATATACATTTTTCTCTTCCAGCAAAAGCGCTGACAATCCTTGTTTAGGTGGGCAGGGAGTGGGTGGTTTTGATGTCAATGAATATGTATGCACTCATTACTGTAAGTCTCCTTGGATAAGAGAAGAGAAGAATGTAATGTAATTTCAGTGCCTTTTAAAGGTATTCAAACTGCTTATTAATTCTCTCATATTACTTAATTACAAATTGAAATTTCATTCTGTTTATATTTTATATTTTATTAAAACACTGTCAATATCAGTTATTGTGTGGTAACATTGGTTTTATAAAAAACAAACTGAAATAAGTTACTTTCATTCAACCCCATGCACATTACTATTTGGTAGAGCCACCTTTCACTGAGCAGCTTTAAGTATTTTGCTAAGCATCTACCAGCTTCGCACACAGTGTCAGAGTGAGTTTGGCCCATTCCTCTTTGCAGATTTTCTCCAGCTTGTTTGGATTTGTTGGACGACGTTTGTGGACGTCCATTTTAAAATCGTGCCACAGATTCTCAATGGGAATGAGATCAAGACATTGACTGGGTCACTGCAGGACATTCACCTTTTCATTCTTGAGCAACTCCAATGTAGCTGGCCTTGTCCTGTGACCAAACCCCATCATAGAAGCCAGAAATGATATTGGAAATAATTTCAGGTCCTCGTCATTTCATGGAACACCACGTACTTGTTCAATCCACAGCTTGCATTGTCCTCCCTGGTCTTCACTAGCCATTGTCATTCATGTGATGTTTTTCTGTTGATGTGTAACGATGGTCATGCACATGTTACACTCCAAATGGATTGTTTAATAAAGGATTACTTCAATGTTAGGTACCAGTTTGCTATAGAATGTTGCCATTCTAGAAGATGCTTATGTGCATTGAGCAATAATATAATTCTAGAGTCTGAAGGCCCCATCAGTCATTTCAAATGAATCAAACCTTTATTGTCATTTTATAGTAGTTCTTGTATGTTCTTAGAAAACATGGCTTGATATTCATTGATAATTTTGTAATTACTTATTTGAGCAAAAATAACTTATGCTTATTAAGAATTCATTAGTATTACTTAACTATTGATGTGTATTTCATGTTGTTAAATAATTATCTATTCATTAGTAACCACTAGCTTAATAAAGCCTGCAGGTTAAAGCATTACTTATACAAGATTAGGTATTAGTTCAGTTGCTTTGTGACTAGTCATTTGTTAATTCATAGTTTAATAGCATTTGCAGATATCATCATTAAATGATAATTAAGGATTGACTAAATTGTTTTGCTCTCTTTATGGTAACGTTATTGGTAGGGTGGGGTTTGGTCAAGGGAGGATTATTCTACACTTTGCCTGTTAACAAACCAATAATAAAGCAATAATTAGAGTTTAATATTTTTTTGGTGATGGACACAAAATGAGAAAAGCAAATTACAGCAGCAGTCCAATTCAAAGCATGAGTGACTGTATTGGTGTACAGAATGATTAAATCCACTCATGCTGTTTAATTATAATTAAGTAACACTTATGTATATCACTTAACTATGCATTTTTGAAGGTTTATTAACAAATACAGAGATATATCATGATCTGTGGGTGAACCAAGTAATAATTTTAATTCATGTCAAATATTCTTATTCAATGAATTAATCAATTAACCATGCATTTATTCATGTTTAGTAACACATGCACACAAATCATGATCTGTAAACCCATCTAGTTACGATTAAGTAATGGTGGTTAATAAATGAGTCAATGTTTATTAGCTTATTATGTATCCTTATTGTTAAGTGTTGCCCATTTACCTTCAGATTCATAGCCTGCTAATGGTGGGCGTTAGATCAAGATAATGCTCATCAAGGGCTCATCTGTGGGCAGAATTCAAACACTGTTATACTGTAATCACTGTTACTCATTTTAAATTCAATTTAACATTCTCCGTATTACTTTTAAAGTTTCAGAATGTTACTTTCCTTATTTACTCCTCACCAGGGCCATTCCATGGTAATAACCCTATTACTTGACAGATAACCAGTTATTTCGTCTGCACAGTGTGAAATGTGCAACTCTGAGTTCCTCAGGGAAAAATAAGGTACGGTGCTATTTGGAGATGCCTGCTTATTCAGTCAGTTACTGACGATGACTCACTGAGACAAACCCACTGGCTGCTCTCTGTGCGTTAGCCGCCAGCCCCCTGCCTGCCTGATGCCACTGTGGGCTTGCTGGGCGGTTCAACCAACCCCAGTTATATGACTGAGGTGAATGTAATGAGTCACCTCGCTATCACGGCCTGAGTAGCCAGCCACTTCCGGTGTGTTCTGGAGTGCGTTGCAGAGACTATGAAAAGGTGACGTATTCTGCTATGATGCAGTGGTGTTCACACCGCCATGCAAATAAGCTGGAGGCGCTGGTACGGACATAAAGTGGAGAAACTGTACCGGACTAAACACACTGTCAGATTAGTCCATGTGGTCTAACTATGTGTTATTAGCTTTTCTCCTCACATTTTTAAAGGCGGTATACAGTTTAGTAAAGATGGACAGATCCTTGTTAAAGCTTGTATGGAGACCTGACCTGCAGAGTGTGAGGTTCTCCCGACATGCTGAATGTACTTTATTTTGTACAGTAATTGTCCCCCTTCCTTCTGCAGGTGCTCACTCAAGTGGTCAATGTGAAACTACAGGTGTTTATGAACTGCCGGGCCAAGCTTTCCGAGATGCCCCTCAAGAGGTATGCCTCCTATTCTGCTCCTAATTAAACTTCCAGTGTCTGACCACCTAGGAGCTCTCTGAGATTGCACCACAGATGCTGTCTGCTAGACAACACAACCTTATTGCTCTGGGCCCTCCTCGTATCTGAAGGCAAATTGTTTAGAACACATGAGGTAGTGCGTGAAGAATGTTGTGAGGTTTCAGGTACATGCAAATAGGCACAATTGTATGCATGGAGTTTCTTCACGAGTGATATGTAATGTAGTCATTGGTATGTACAACCCTGTTTCCAAAACACGGGTGCCACTTTATTTCCAAAAGTTGGGATGCAATGGAAATAAAAATAGAATGCAAAGACGTGAAAATCATTTAAACCCTATATCCAATAGACAAAAGAAAAAAGACAACATATTAAATGTTGAAACTGAAAATGTTTATTGTTCCTTATATGCCTACTTTGAATTTGATGCCAGTAACATGTTTAAAAAAAGCTGAGACAGGGGCAACAAAAGACTGGAAAAGTTGTGTAATACAAAGAAAGAACCAGATGGAACATCTCACAACTAAATAGGTTAAATGGCAACAGGTCAGTAACATGACTGAGTATAAAAAGAACATCCCAGAGAGGATGAGCCTTTCAGAAGTGAGGATGGGGAAGGCTTCAGACTTTGTGGGCAAATTGTGCAGCAATTTAAGAATAACGTTTGGGGATCTCATCATCTGCGGTACATAATATCATTAAAAGATTCAGAGAATCCGGAGAAATCTCTGTACACAAGGGACAAGGCTGGAAACAATATTGGATGGCCGTGATCTTCGAGCCCTCAGATGGCTCTTCATTAAAAACAGACATGATTCTGTAGTGGAAGTCACTGCATGGGCTCAGGAACACTTCTGAAAACCAATGTCTGTTAACACAGTATGTTGCTTCATCCACAAATGCAAGTTAAAACTCTACCATGCAAAGAAGAAACCAGATGGATGTTGCGTCGTTCGGGCTAAAAAGGAAAGGGACCATCCAGGTTGTTATCAGCGCACAGTTCAAAAGCCAGCACCCATGATGGTATGGAGGTTCATTGCTGCACATGGCATGGGTGACTTGCACATCTGTGAAGGCACCATTAATGCTGAACAATATATACAGGTTTTGTGAGCAACATTTTTGGGAAGGCCTTGCTTATTCCAGCAAGACAATGCCAAACCACTTTTGCGCGTATTACAACAGCATGGCTCCCCGTTAAAAGAGTCTGGGTGCTAAACCTGTCTGCAGTCCAGACCTGTCACCCAATGAAAACACTTACAAAAAAACAACAAAGGAGACCCCGAACTGTTGAGCAGCTGAAATCCTATATCAAGCAAGAATGGGAAAACATTTCACTTTCAAAACTACAGCAATTGGTCTCCTCAGTTCCCAAACTATTTTTAAAATAAGAGATGATGCAAACACATTGGTAAACATGCCCCTCTCCCAACTGTTTTGAAATGTATTAATCTCATCCAATTCAAAATGGGCCTGTATTTTCCCAGAAACTATAACATTTCTTTGGTTCAACATTTCATGCGTTGTCTTTGTACTCATTAAATGATTTGCACATCATTGCATTCTGTTTTTATTAGCATTTTATGTAGCATCCCCCCTTTTTTGGAAATAGGGTTGTAAATGTTCAATTTCTATGTTTTGGACAATTTGAGTAAGCTGATAACTACCCAGTTCTGCTCCTTCCTACTATGTCAGCCCAGCAGTGACTGAGGGTTGCCTACTCTATTGCTCACTCCTTGTTAAACATTGCTGCTGGCTAGCACAGGCTCATCTCATCGTCCACCAATGGAATGTCTTACAAGACTTCCAAAGCTTTTGATGGATGCTAGTTTTTAGCTCTTTCTGACTGTTGTTGTGGAGAATTGGTTCACCACTCCAATAAAGTGAGAGAGGGAGAGGGAGAGAGAGAGTTTCCTCTGGTGACTTGGTTATGGCTCAGTAATTGAATCCTCTGTCCCCACTTCCCCCAATTTCACATGCACCATCTCTCTCTCTTATTCTCTACCACTCTGCCCTGCAGTGCTGCTGTCAGACAAGCTGCTGCAACTTAAAATTAACTTTTTGAAAATATCTAGAAGTGTCTGAGATCAGTGTCTGAGATGGTTGCTTTAAATACAAAGAAAAGGTGTTAGTAACAATGATCTTCTGCTGTGTTATGTTGACTCATTGCATAGGTAGACAGAAGAAAAGCATATACTGTTACGAATAGCAGAGAATCACTTCCCCATAGAATGGCGGACTAATACCATATAAGTAGAAAAGACAGCATACACTCATCATTTAAGGAGAGCAGATATTGAGTTCTGTCACATTTCACTTGACTATCCTCTCTATGAAGCTTCTACCGCTTCGTGTTGGAGTCAGATGTGTCTTTCCTAGCCAATGAGACGGTGTCTGCCGGGCCAGTGGCTCGCTTCCTGGAGCTCCCAGAGTCACCTCTACTCACCCTCAACATGATCACCCCTGAGAGCTGGATGGTGGAGGCTGTCAGGAGCCCCTATGATCTGGACAACATCCACCTACAGGAGGTAAAACTGACCCATCACTACACAACTCTAGAGAGCCTACATTGGGACAGAGAGGAGTGAAGACATTGAGCAGAATGGGTTGTGGTTGTTTAACGTAACACATTAGAAAGTTGTGCAAATTGTGTCTTCATATTAGCCCAGATGGATGGGTATTTTACTTAACAAATCAAATAAGCTTCCTTAAAGTGTAATAATAATGAATTTTTGGGACGGGTCAAATATTTAGTGCTTCAGCATTATTGCACATTTCTGTGGATGAAATCTGTCAATAGTCTTAATGTTTAATTGTCTTACTCTAGTGGAAGGATTCACCCCTGGGTCACTGGATGTTGCAGCTCACATTAGCTGCTTTATCCAGAGTTGCCAATTAGCCAACTTAGTGGTTAGATTTGTACGGTTTTTGGACCCCTCTGGACACTTTTTTATTTATACAAATTAAAAATGTAGGTACTTTGTGAGGTTGTCCCAGTGAATATCTGCTTCACTGTTTGTGTGTCTGGTGCTCATTTCTGAGCTGGTGCTGGTGTGTGCACCCATCATTGTGCCTCCACCCGCTACCCCCGCGTCTCTTTAACCAGACAGGGAGAAGAACTTTCCAATAGTGTTGATTAGAGCAAACAGTGCTTCACACTGTTTGAGTGACAGAGAGATGTGTTCTGGCAGCTGAAATGAGCCTACTTTTTCCAATCAGAGATAATTGCAAAAAAATTGTATACCCCTATTTTTGTCATTCCACCCACCCTTCATCTAAACCGTTTCACTTCCCAGTGCTTTCACCACCAGAAAACCAGAAAAATGCATTTCGTTTTTTATTTAAAAAAAAACAAATCAAACAAAAAAGGAAATTAGCTAGACTGAGTATGTCTGCAATTCACACAGCCAAACTTCAGCATTGTGGCCTGCTTTTGAAGCAAGCCTTGATTAAAATCTACAAGATAATAAGAAGCCCTCCCTTGACAAGAAAGGAGCAAGCCTTTATGATACAAATTTCAATTCTGGAGTTGATTTGTTTGGGGTGAAAAAGAGAGGTATATTGCATCTAAAAGTCTAATGTGAAAATGAAGACCAGAAGACATTTTCATTATTTTTTAATACTTTTCTAATAATATCTCTGTATGTAACCATCCTCCATATATAGTGTTATTTTCCCCTCTTTGTTCAGGTGAAAGGTGTAGTGATGGCTGAGTATGAGCTGGAGCACCTGCTGCTGGAGGGCCACTGCTTTGACCTGTCTACAGGTCAGCCCCCCCGAGGCCTGCAGTTCACCCTGGGCATGAGCCAGGACCCTCTAATGCAGGACACCATCGTCATGGCCAACCTGGTGAGATGTGGTGATTCACGGACGCCATCTTGGCTCTATGTTCTAAAGGGATCAAATGGGAATTTGAATGGTATTAGCATAGTCTGTGGGGCTAATATTTTAGGCAGTTTGCATAACAGTGCACTTGTCTCAGGTATTGACCTAAGAAATATAAAGACGAAGGTATTTCAGACTCATATTATATTAACCCATGCTGTAAACAGGGATACTTCCAGTTGAAAGCCAATCCTGGAGCATGGATCCTAAACCTACGGAAGGGAAGGTCAGAGGATATCTATCATATTCAATCGTAAGTACAGTCTGCATACACATGACTTTCTGAAATCCCAGTATGCCATTTCTTTCCTTCATGTCATGAAGGCATTTTACTGCGTTCCAGATAAAAGTAAATTATGTGAACGATTGTGGAGCTGGTAATTAACCGTCTCCATCTGTACTGCTGTACAACATCTGAGGTGTTTTACCTCAGTAACCGCTCGCTGGAGGTAGCAACACCATCGCTATGGTAACGCAAGGTTTTGATGAGTGCAGGGAGTTGTGCTTTGGCTTCAGGGACAGAGACATGTGGGGGGGGGGGGCAGGGTTGGAAGGAGAGACGCTATTAGAGGAAGAACGAGTGGATGGGGATGATTCAGCCAGTCACCTGCCATGCCATCTTCTCTAAACCCGGGAATATCACCAACATAATATCTACCCGGGCTGCTAAAGAGGCGTGGGTGTGAATTGCTGGTAATACAAGGAGCTGGCTTGTCTTTTTATATCCCATGGAGTATGCATATTCTGTAGATTTTAAGCATTATTCTCTATGGTTATGAATGGCTTTTGCCTTTTAGAAATTCCATGCATTTATCTACCCAATCTATTGATAACACATCGCACGAATGAATCGCCCGAAAATCGCAAAGATATATTGCTGGTGTTGACACCAATTGCAGAGCTATGCATGAAAATGTGTGAAAATCTACATCTGATAATACGATCCACCAATGATACGGAGTCCAATCTCATTGGACAAATCCATGAATGCATACATGGATTTGTAAACTACAGTGTGTCTCCCACCACAGCTATTACTCTTTCAGCCATCCCCACACACAGAAGATTTAGGACCCCTCCAGCCCTGGATTCTACCACAACCATATCAGACAACAAGATTTATTCCCCAATCCTCTAGGTGAAGCTAAAAGGTGATGTCATTTTTCACCTTGGCAGTGCCATTATTCTTGCAGTTAGTGGCGCTCTGCTCTGGTTAGGGGGCTGATCGCAGCCGAGTGGGAGTGGCTGTTCTCTGCAAATATCAACACCATGCTCTCTCGTGGCTCGGCGCGTTCCGCCGGGCGCAGGCTGGCCCTGACAGCGATGAATGAGATGCCCGACTCTACCCGGAGCGGGGATCCAAATTGATCTCGGGGTGCGTTTTCCGCCAAAGCCCCTCTGAGGCAGCGACGACATCGGACTGGTCCAAACCAAACACCACTATCCCACGTGGGAAAAATCACTCTGCGTCCAATGAGGGCAGGCATTTGTCATAGTGATAAGGTTAATTCTCTCCCTTTAGTAAGGGCTGAAGTCTTGATGGCTTGCTGAGCAGTGACAACCTATTTCTCATGTGTGGCTTTGAGTTGGTTCAGTGGTGTTTCAACCCTTGGGCCCCGCGTGGCTAACTTGACTCCCCAGACACTCTCCACTGGACATGGGTTGGGAGTCCTGAGTTGTCTTAAAACAATTACTGCTCAAGGCCACTGACTGGACAATCAATACCACAGGGGTTTCTTCATAAAGAAAGTGCCAATAGATAATATTGAAAGTGCGGCTGGAAAGTAATAACAGAATAAAGATAATGTGGAATGACAAACTTCATATGATCCCAGCACAGCCCTGGCAGAGTTCCCAGAAAAAGCCTGTTTGCGTGCATCGTTCCGTTGTGTCCCGTCTGCCCCGTTGCTGGTCTCCAATGTTTTCCTCTCACCATGTTTTCTTCATGAGCGTAACCTTTGTTGTCCTGTTGTTTTTTTTCCCCTTCCTCTGGGCTTAGGCTTTTTGAGTGGGAGGAGGACACTCATGCTGTTTGCTTCTTCTCAGTGACTGTAGCTCGTGGCCTACATGTGTATGGACACTGGTAGCAACTCCACAGAGAGAAGGTGTACAGGTGTCTGACCAGACAACGTATCACAAGCTAGCTACAGACATTATGGCTGTTTTACCTAGATAGCCCTGCTACAAACTATGTTATAGGAATCCATAACTAATCCATAAATATTTGAAGAAATCTACAACATAGCATTTTTTGGATTTGTAAAATTATGTTCCAGATTATGACTGCTACTAAGTTACTATGATTTTTAACTACGCAGATTTGCTACTTAGTTGAGTAAAAACTAATGTTACCTACCAAAGAAAAGGAGAAATGCAGTTCTGAGTATAATTTGTTATATCTCCTGAATTGTAATTATTTACACTAATCATTGGCTCTCACAGGCATGATGGGACTGATTCTCCAGCAGATTCTGGTGATGTTAAAGTCCTGTTGAACAGCTTCCACAGCAAGATCATCAAAGTCAGGGTATGTTCAGATAGCCACCCACGTAGTTCTACAACAGTCACAGTCCAAGACATTGCAGTTTCCGAGATATTCCACCATTTAGTATTTTCAGTGTGCATGTGTCTTATCCTAATCTCTCCCACTGCAGGTCCAGAAAAAGGCTGACAAAATGAACGAGGACCTCCTCACTGAAGCCACAGAGAACAAGGGGTTATGGGATTCAATTGCTAGGTAAGACTGCAGAGCTTTCTCACATACAACATATACCACAACGTTACGCAATTTGATGGTTACATCAACAGAATGATGGTGAGGGCGTTGATTGGCTCGGTGGGTCAGTCCACTGTGTAGGGTCACTGACGTTGCTGTGGTTTCAGCAGGAGAGATGGTGCCCTCGGAGCCAGACTGAGATATTACTCTGTAAGATCTAATGCCAAAAGAATGTGCTTCTGTAGACCTCGGTACGTGTGCGTGCGTGCGCGTTCGTGCTGTGTGTCGTGTTTCCACTGACACTCCCTAACTGTGTGATCTGTCTCCTCACCTAATGCTTGCTGTATGAAGTATTTGGAGCACTTTTGAGAAAAGGTAGGACGTGTGTTGTTGCAACCACTTAACCTGTCTATGACTTTGATTAGTGCAGCAGTGTGTGCTAAATGTTTGTTGCTTTCAGAGCTTAGTTTCTGGGTGGTAATTGTTTTTTTTGTATTTTTTTGTCACTGATTATTTTCTTTCAATCACTGTCAGATTGACTTATTCATTCTTCAACATACTTTTCCTATGACAATGATATGCTTTGACATAGTGAAACACTGCTAGGACTTTGAAACTGCCCACCAGTGGTGAATGAGTCCAGGATTTTTGGAGTCCACTCCCGAAATGCCAGAGTATGTGTACACACCCGAATTAACTGGGTAATTGATTATGCAAAGCTTTTGGAACCTTCGGACAATCTCTTAAATATCTCTGAGTATTCCAGAATAATCACCACGCTATTTCAGCTTCGCTAATAAGACAAAGACTTTAATTGCCGTTGACTCTTCACCTCTACTGCTGACATGGTAGACTGACATTGTTGTGTCTGTAGTATAAACGCAAATGCTGAGCGTCAAAGACCAGCTCAAGAGTTCCACAGTGGTTATGCTCAGGCTGTGGAAGGACAGACTGACTGACAGTTTTCTGAGGGCCAGGCCCTTCCAGAGGTCTGGATTATCTGGTGCATGTCGGCCAAACTGGCCCGCACCTGACTGATAAAGCTGCTTATCTGGGATCCCGCTGGATCGGAGCGCTGCAGATGGCATTATAGGGCTCTCACAATGGAGGCCGCTTCAACCCTCGCCCCTCCAGGCCTTCAGAAAGACAGGCTTAGTCAGGCCAGACACAAGGCTTCCTCCACACCACAACAGTGACTACCCAGCAGAAAGCTCCCTCGACCAGGGAGAGCAGCAGGATGTTGGTGGGGCAAGCAGTGAGGCGAGCTCTGGAGACAAAGCGTGGTAGAAAAGATGCAGGGTGTAGCCTTGCGATGTATTCGAAAGACTGGAGAAATCTCTGACCTAGCACTAAATAATTAGAAACTGAGCAAGGCAAGCAAACAGACAGACTATTATTGTTGGAGGGACACAGACAAGTTGGCTAGACTATTTAGAAAGGAGAGACATTTGTTTTCTACAGTATGGTTTGTGTGTGGGAGAGGGCAGTGAGAGAGAGACAGACTTCCTCTGCCTCTTAAATTCTATGCGCCGAAGCCTCTAGGCCTTGCTCTGCTCCGCTAAAGGAGTGTGGGAGGAGAGACACACTCTTCATCAGCAGTCTGTTCAAGAGAAGGACACACAATTTGACTGTAGACATGACTGCCCTAAGCATGGGCCCTGATTCGTTTCCACCAAGTCTTCCCTGCATGATTCAATGAGCTAAGACTTTTCCTGGTTTGATAAACACCTGTACATCTTCCTATTGTCTTACACGTAGTTCATAACATCTTAAACACACATTATCTTTTTTATTTTTTGTTTACATGATGACATTTTTAAATGCAGAGTATCTACTAAATATTGTCAGATCATTATTTTTGGTACATACTGAATTGGACCTGGATGCAGCAATTCTAGCTGGAGCTTCCGATCTTCTCCACTTCTCTGATCACATCAGAGTTGATCCAGTTAGTCAACACATATCAATCCCTGAAGGATTTGGCTCTTTCATGACAGATTCCAAAAGCAATATGCCATTAGCAGCCGAGTCTGGATAGACAGGACAAAGTGCTCTGGAGGTGTTGAGCGAGACAATTTACGTAATTAGCGTTTTTTTTATTTATCTGTGGAGCGAGGGGCCCTATAAATGTAACAGTGTCTCTCTGCTGAAATCAGTTGATTACTCTGGAGGAGAGCCAAGGGAAGAGCAGCAGCACTTTCTGCTGTAAAGACATCTAACAACTGATCAGCAAACACTACTCAAGTGTAAATATAAGTGATATATCGACAGCACTAGATGGACTTGTCTCTGAGGTTGTGGCTCCAGTAGGCTGTGGCAGCCTAGGCTGAGATATGGTGGTGTTTTGTCTGAGGTGGTCACTCAACACGCTACGTCACTCCAGCTGACGGAAAGCGCCTGCGGTCCTTTGTAGCCTCACAGGTGGCGGGTCCAGTTCGGAGGACGAGGACAAGAAGAGGGAGGACGTGCTCAACATCTTCTCCGTGGCCTCGGGCCATCTGTATGAGCGTTTCCTGAGGTGAGACGCCCAAGCGCGCGCACACGCCTAGCCAGATGGACACACTGTATGATGCTGGACTGGAGGCCCCACCACGTGCCTGTCATCTTCTATTAGCCCTCCCCCTCTAAGAATTCTTCCCTCCCGCTCTCCCTCCCCCTGGTCTTGTTCCTCTCCCTTCCGGTTCCAGGATAATGATGCTGTCTGTCCTCCAGCACACCAAAACCCCTGTCAAGTTTTGGTTCCTCAAGAATTACCTCTCCCCCTCCTTCAAGGTAAACGCCTCACAGCTTGACTCTACGCGAGCTTTCTGCCTTCATGCCTTGTCGTGATAACTTTCTCTTCGCTCCACTGCGACCCCTGGGAGAAATAGATTTGCTTGTGTGGAGGGATGAAAGGAACTGTGGGATGCCTTTTCCTTTGTGATTGTCCTCTTTTTATCTGTTCCTCCTCATACAGGGATGAGTCCATATACATGAACGCCCACTAAACTATATCATATGTATCTAAAATAGTCAAACGAGTCACTGGAAAGGGGGAGTATTAAAAAAAGGGTTTGGAATGTTTCACTTTTATGAAATATTTTATGAGATTTGAACTATTTTATGCCTCGAAGGCATTCAGCTTTGTCTTTGAAATGCGCTTTACCAAGTGCTCAGTGGCTATTTATATATTTAAATTGATCAAGTGTATCCTATTTCACAGAAATTCAAAGATTTTACAGAAGGATTCTAGCCAATTTCTCACCATAATTGTTTTCTTAGACCAGCACATATTGTTCGTTTTTGCATTAACCGGAAGAAGCACACCAATGTTTTATTTTTTCTGCAAGGCGCTATCTTTTTTTCCTCTGAGTATATGAGGCTGTGTGTTTAGGAGTCCATACCCTACATGGCAGAGACCTATGGTTTCCAATATGAGCTGGTCCACTATAAATGGCCCCGCTGGCTCCACCAGCAGACGGAGAAACAGAGGATAATCTGGGGCTACAAGATCCTCTTTCTGGATGTCCTATTTCCCCTGGCTGTGGACAAAATCATCTTTGTAGACGCTGACCAGGTAAATGTCTAGCGACAACAAAATATCGCTGTTATAGAACCAAACAAATGCTCATAATGTTAACATCTCACCCAGAGATGAACATACAGGATTTTTTTGCTCGGTTTGGCTATCCGTGGTGCTGACTGACTGTTGTTCTGTGTCCTTGCAGATAGTCAGGGCAGATCTAAAGGAACTGAGGGATTTGGATCTAGAGGGCGCCCCCTATGGGTATACTCCCTTCTGTGACAGCAGGAAGGAGATGGAGGGCTACCGCTTCTGGAAGACCGGTTATTGGGCCTCACATTTGGGAAACAGGAGATACCATATCAGGTAAATTCCTTCACAATATTGCAGTATACATTTTTGATTTTGATGCACTGTTTTGTCAGATAATGAGAATGTCCACCAGGAAACAGGACATTCATTTGTCTATTGCCTACTGCACTGTGCAAAACTCTTAGTCACCTGAAAGTCAAACTAAAGTTATTTATTTGGGTAGCAAGTATTTATATATGTGTGTGTGTGTGTATATACGCTCACCTAAAGGATTATTAGGAACACCTGTTCAATTTCTCATTAATGCAATTATCTAATCAACCAATCACATGGCAGTTGCTTCAATGCATTTAGGGGTGTGGTCCTGGTCAAGACAAACTCCTGAACTCCAAACTGAATGTCAGAATGGGAAAGAAAGGTGATTTAAGCAATTTTGAGCGTGGCATGGTTGTTGGTGCCAGACGGGCCGGTCTAAGTATTTCACAATGTGCTCAGTTACTGGGATTTTCACGCACAACCATTTCTAGGGTTTACAAAGAATGGTGTGAAAAGGGAAAAACATCCAGTATGCGGCAGTCCTGTGGGCGAAAATGCCTTGTTGATGCTAGAGGTCAGAGGAGAATGGGCCGACTGATTCAAGGTAATAGAAGAGCAACTTTGACTGAAATAACCACTCGTTACAACCGAGGTATGCAGCAAACCATTTGTGAAGCCACAACACGCACAACCTTGAGGCGGATGGGCTACAACAGCAGAAGACCCCACCGGGTACCACTCATCTCCACTACAAATAGGAAAAAGAGGCTACAATTTGCACAAGCTCACCAAATTTGACAGTTGAAGACTGGAAGAATGTTGCCTGGTCTGATGAGTCTGGATTTCTGTTATGACATTCAGATGGTAGAGTTAGAATTTGGCGTAAACAGAATGAGAACATGGATCCATCATGCCTTGTTACCAGTGTGCAGGCTGGTGGTGGTGGTGTAATGGTGTGGGGGATGTTTTCTTGGCACACTTTAGGCCCCTTAGTGCCAATTGGGCATCGTTTAAATGCCACGGCCTACCTGAGCATTGTTTCTGACCATGTCCATCCCTTTATGACCACCATGTACCCATCCTCTGATGGCTACTTCCAGCAGGATAATGCACCATGTCACAAAGCTCAAATCATTTCAAATTGGTTTCTTGAACATGACAATGAGTTCACTGTACTGAAATGGCCCCCACAGTCACCAGATCTCAACCCAATAGAGCATCTTTGGGATGTGGTGGAAGGGAGTTTCGTGCCCTGGATGTGCATCCCACAAATCTCCATCAACTGCAAGATGCTATCCTATCAATATGGGCCAACATTTCTAAAGAATGCTTTCAGCACCTTGTTGAATCAATGCCACGTAGAATTAAGGCAGTTCTGAAGGCAAAAGGGGGTCAAACACAGTATTAGTATGGTGTTCCTAATTATCCTTTAGGTGAGTATATATATGTGTGTGTGTGTATATGTATGCGTATATATATGTGTGTGTGTGTGTGTGTGTGTGTGTGTGTGTGTGTGTATATATGTATATATATGTATATATGTATATATATGTATATATGTATATATATGTATATATATGTATATGTGTGTATGTATATATATATGTGTGTATGTATATATATATGTGTATGTATGTATATATATATGTGTATGTATGTATATATATATGTGTATGTATGTATATATAAATTGTTCCTCACTCAAAACTGTCTTTTTCAACTTTTTGGTAAAGGAAAGAAAAAGGTGTAGTGGTCTCTTAATTTTTTCCTGAGCTGTATAAATGTGTATGTGTATTTAGTTTTACAAATAAACACTACTTACTATCCAGATATACACTGATCAGCCATAACATTATGACCACCTACCTAATATTGTGTAGGTCCCCCTTTTGCCGCCAAAACAGCCTTGACCCGTCGAGGCATGAACTCCACTAGAGCTCTGAAGGTGTGCTGTGGTATCTGGCACCAAGACATTAGCAGCAGATAATATAAGTTCTGTAAGTTGCGAGGTGGGGCCTCCATGGATCGGACTTTGTCCTGCACATCCCACAGATGCTCTATTGGATTGAGATCTGGGGAATTCTCAGGCCAACTCGTTGTTGTGTTCCTCAAACCATTCCTGAACCATTTTGCTTTGGGGCAGGGCACATCATCCTACTGAAAGAGGCCAATGCCGTTAGGGAATATCGTTGCCATGAAAGGGTGCACATGGTCTGCAACAATGCTTAGGTAGGTGGTATGTGTCAAAGTAACATCCACATGAATGGCAGGACCCAAGGTTTTCCAGCAGAACATTGCCCAAAGCATCACACCGCCTCTGCCGGCTTGTCTTCTTCCCATAGTGCATCCTGGTGCCATGTGTTCTCCAGGTTAGCGATGCACACGTACCCGGACATCCATGTGATTTAAAAGGAAACATGATTCATCAGACCAGACCACCTTCCATTGCTCCGTGATCCGGTTCTGATGTTCACATGCCCATTGTAGGCACTTTTGGTAGGGGTCACAGGGGTCAGCATGGGCACCCTGACTGGTCTGTGGCTACACAACCCCATACACAACAAAGTGCGATGCACTGGGTGTTCTGACACTTTTCTATCAGTACCAGCATTAACTTTTTCAGCATTTTGAGCTACAGTAGCTCGTCTGTTGGATGGGACCACACAGCCCCCCCCCCCCCCACACACACACATGTGCATCAGTGAGCCTTGGCCGCATATGACCCTGTCGCCGGTTCACCATTTTTCCTTCCTTGGACCACTTTTGATTGGTACTGACCACTGCAGACGGAGAACACCCCACAAGGGCTGCAGTTTTTCCTGCTTCTAACACATCAACTTTGAGGACAGAATGTTCACTTGCTGCCTAATATTTCCCGCCCACTGACAGGTGCCATGATAAGGAGATTATCAGTGTTATTCACTTCACATGTCAGTGGTAATAATGTTGTGGCTGATCGGTGTATGGCTTTAGTTCAACTTAGGTGCCTAAGCCTTTTACACAGTACTGTAGCAGGCAAGCATTCTTTGCTAAGTCTTACCCTCTTCACAGTTATGGTATCTTACTATAAATATTTTGTATTCTATATTATTGTATTCTAAGTTTATTTGCAGAACAAAAATACAGATTCAGGAAAATGTGTTCCCCCTCAATTTGTTCAGCAGAATATATGCATACATTTGAAAACATTAAAACTCCATATTTGACACTGACTCCTTTGAGTCCTCGATTGAGTCCTCAGTCTAGAACTATTCGTCAGTTATTCCCTGTCCTTTACCTAGAGTAATAACAAGGTTCTAAAATGGATATGTTTGTGAAAAAGATTCAGCACAAAAATACACAACCTTCCCTGATAAAACATTCATTTGATCTCTTACTCGCTCTTTGAACATGAATATTTCCATCACAACATACATCATCACCCCACTCTTTCTGCTTGGGGTCTTCATTGTTATGTTGTGTTATTCCTGGCACTCTCTGAGACATCCAGTATTTTTGTGGAACACCACATTACTTCCAGAAGTGAGAAAACATGTTTCTCTGAATATGTATGTCTCTGTATCCGCATTGTTGAGCTTTACATTAATAACTAAGCATGGTGGAAATGGAAAAAGTCTAGTGTGAAACCCACAGTATACCGGTTGTCGGTAGTGCATTGAGGCTGCTGGTCCGTCAACCAGCCAGCCAGCCATTCAACTAGCCAGCCCTGCTGAACTGATTAAGTTCCCCAGCTTTATAATCTGGGCCTGGGTCTACAGGCTAGGTTAGCTGGAACAAAGACCACCAGCAAATCAGGAAAACATGTTATTGGATTCCAGGCGGCTGTTAGCTCCAACGACAGCCAGGCGGTGAGGACGGGGTGTGAAATGAACCCAACCACTCGGCTCACAGAAATGCTGGCAAATTCTCCTGGATGAGTCAAACTGACACATGATATGTGATGGGAGTCGTGCCACATTAAGTCCATGGCACCTTCGGGAATGTTAACATGCTATAGTACATAGACTTAGAAGTCTGGATGACTTGTGCATTTATCTTCCCTTTATGATCGCAGCATATCCCCGTGGGAGGGTTTGACATTTCAGAGTACATTGACTGTTTTAAAACCACCTCCTCTCTCGGTGTGCAGTGCTCTGTATGTGGTGGATCTGAAGAAGTTCAGGAAGATAGCCGCCGGAGACAGACTGCGCGGCCAGTACCAAGCCCTGAGCCAGGACCCCAACAGCCTATCGAACCTGGACCAGGTGAGACTGACGCACAACTCTGTGAACGGTCAACCATTATCACGATGGAGAAATCTGAATGCCTGTCAGGGAAACAAATTGCTCCTTTGTGTCAAGTAGTGAAGAAAAGCATAATGCTTGATTTCAATTTGTCTTTCTTGGTATCCAGGATCTGCCCAACAACATGATCCACCAGGTGGCCATCAAATCCCTGCCTCAGGAGTGGCTGTGGTGTGAGACATGGTGCGACAATGCCTCCAAGACCACCGCCAAGACCATAGACCTGGTGAGGCTATTTTCTGTCTGACAGTCTGAGTGGCTCAGGAACCACGTCTAATTGTTATGCCAGACATCCTTTTTACTGATAGAAACATCTCTCTACAGCACCACCCCATCACAGCAGCCGTGAAATACCGTTCTCAGTTTTCGTTACAAGAATAATCCGAGCTGATATTTGCCTGCTAACACAGTCACAAATACAGGTCTCATTTACACTTTCACCTCTGGTGCTGGCAGCTCCAAAAAGCGGTAATTTATTTTCCTACCTGAAGGTTAATAGAGTCTAGGTCAGGTGATATGTTTTCATACAGTGACTGTAGCCTGTCTTGGAGTGGTGTGATTAGTTACAACATGGCAGAGGCATTGAGACCATCGCTGTGAGTTGCACTGAGAGACGGCAGTCAATTCAGCACAATCTTGTAAATCTTACAAGTGCTAACAGTGCTTTTTCTCTTGTGGAAGGGCGGTTAATAATATCCTTAGTGTGCATTATAATTTAGTACAGAACCTATGGGGGAGGGGGGGAGGGGGGGTGGGGGCTGTGTTCTTCTCACTTTTAGGCTTCATAAATTCTGTCATCCATCCAGTAATGGTATTGTGTCCTGCATTTATCCACTACAAATTATCTCATCTGATGTAAGCCTTCACGATGATGTTAGAACATAGGAAATTGGTGTTATTTCTCCCATCTCCTAAACTAATTACAAGTATAGTGATGTATTGTCTGTGGAAATATATGACAGGCTCACGGTGACTGAAAACACTTTTCTGACCCAGGGACCGTGAACCACGGACACATGAGACAGAGACTAATGCCACTTTAATGGAGCAGGAAATGTGATCAGCTTTAAACCGTGACTGAAGACAGACAGTGGGGGGAAATGGGCCAGGGGTTGTTGTGTTGTGAGGATATTCTTTTGTTCTGGTGGAAGGAGACATGACTGATGTGTCGGTCGGCTTTATCTGCTGCAGTGCAATAACCCAAAGACCAAGGAGCCCAAACTGTCGGCGGCCGTGAGGATCGTGCCTGAGTGGGTGGACTACGACAACGAGATTAAGCAGTTACTGACGAACGTCCAGAAGCGGAAAGAGGAAGCAACACAGATTCAGACCCAGGCGCATTCACTGTCCTCTCCTGAGAAGACAGGTCAGCATACAGACAGAAAATTCACTCAGTTTCTAGTCCCCTCATAGCTGCTTGGTAAAGTAGATATGTCTCTGAGCATATCAATACAGCATTATTGTAAAGGTATCATTTAAATTTGCCTCAGCGTTATTGCCTTTTCATTTTACTGACAGTTGCCCCAAACAGAACTGTGTCCTGACGGATCTAAACTGAAGCAGCTAACAGCAAGTCATGTTTCACCCTTGTTTATCTTACAGGCAACCAACGTGATGAACTCTAGCACCTGCCCAAGAGGACAGAGGCATAGCTATTTGCACCTAATTCTCATGTGACGCTTGAAGACTATAACTGCACAAAGAATATGTACATTTTCCACAATCTGACTTAGCCAAGAAGTATTAAGCCACCCTTTGGAAAAGACAGAGGGGCATACCAGAAAATATTATTAGTTTTTTTACGATTTTGTATACGTTTTCTATCCAGAGTACTATCTTCGGAAAGAAACCGTGCGATGTATTCTTCCTGTGGTATGATATGTAGTTCATAGTACTTAGCATCATGGTGTTACGTAAGGAACGAAAAGGGTAAGAGTAGGTCAAGGTTTGTGTAACCCATTTGCAATCTGTAACAGAAAAGAAAAAGAATTGCACTGATACTGTATGCAAAGAATTGTTAAAAAAAAAGCTGACTTTAGGCTCTCTGTGCTCTGTGAAAGCTGGAATCGTTAATTGGTGAAACCACCACATACATTTA
Source organism: Esox lucius (assembly GCF_011004845.1). Classification (NCBI taxonomy): domain Eukaryota; kingdom Metazoa; phylum Chordata; class Actinopteri; order Esociformes; family Esocidae; genus Esox; species Esox lucius. The sequence continues at coordinate 15,891,973 of NC_047584.1, read as the reverse complement.
AGGTACAATAACAAAGACGTTACTGCAAACAAGAATGTTTTTTCTCCCTCTGACATCATGGAATGAGCGATAGAACAGCAGAATAAGTGGGCTACTGCAATTGTTTTTTCCATGCTATTCGAGGCTCTTAATCTCTTTTTCACCAATGAAATCAATAGCAAAGGCCCTAAGGTAAACAATGGCTATAATGCTGGTTGGATTTTTAGGATCAGCTAACATTTATATGTTAATTTGAGATCATTCTTAGCATTATTGAGCACCACACCAGAGCATCTAAATTGCCCAATAATACATTTGACTCAAATGCCCCAAAGACATTTAAAATTGACACTAGGAGAACATCTTACCAAAATGTTTAGAGTTGATTTATTGCATTACATGCTGACAGTTGTAAGACAGAGCTCACCAAGCTCATATCTGTGCATTGTGGACTGTATAGGGGCTGTAGCCTACACTACACACAATGTGGTCAGAGGCCTCAATGTTCTGAGTCCTTGACCAAACATTTCAAATGTATGCCAAGTGATGGAGTACTGCAAAGGATTTGTTACTAAATAGGAAACCCCTTTGTCGTTATCACTGAGAGTAAGAAATAGGTTTGACATTTGCAAACAAACATCCCAATAAGGTACAACGTATTACTTACTTTATCACTGTTTATATACCATAGCCAATCTTGTATTTATGTCGGCCAGTTTGTTTAATTGTAGAAATCGGAAGCATATCAGCAATTTTCTCAGGAATTAACTAGGTGATGCATTGTCGGAACACTATAATGGTTACTTTTCTTTTCAACTGACAGAAAGTAACATGTACTAAAAGGCTCTGCTTTTCAACCCACTGTGTCAAATGAAGGGTTTTTCCTTTTGTCTTTTGTCATTTCAGTAATTGCCATTTTTCTTGTCACTGTCATTTCAGGTGTGAAAGTCTTACTAAAGACATCATTATATATTTAAAATAACATTGTTTCAGTGTGATTGATGAAGATGTACGCTGGCAGAGGTATAAAACATCCGTATTGAGTGAATATAAGTGAATTTTAACATTATTACACTGTTGTACATCACTAACCTTGTATTATTCTGATATTTCAAACAGTCAACAGTTATCACAATTCATACTGCACTAATACAGTGCATTCTCCAAGTGGTATATTCATGTATTATTGGTCAGTAAGAAGACCTGGTGCTGACCTCTGTCATAATCTTTTCCACTTTCTGATTGTGCCCAGATTTGTAGAGGTATACAGTAAAAAAGACACATTGTGATCTGATTATCAAATGTTGTGAAAAAATATATAAAAGCGTAAACAGACAAAATAATAATGCAAAAGAACAAAACACAAGAACATTTGTTTTTACTGCAGTAATTCTGAATTGCAATAATAATGCAGAAATGCAATGTTATCAGTTAATGCACTTTTACTTTTAACAATTGCTATTTTAGGGTAAAGGCAGTATGACCTTATTATATGTCACCAGACCCGGAGCCACGAGGTCACAAGAGGGGGCTTAGCGCCCTCAGTTGTATTTTCTGCCCCCCCTCCCACCAGTTCATGTTTTTAAACCCCTACAGTATCAGAAAATAGCCAAAAAAACTGATTAGCCCCCTCACCATTTTTAACAGCCCCCTTATTTACTTTGTCCTAGCGCCGGCCCTGGATGTCACTATTAAAATATGCCACATTGGAAACTGTATTTTGCAGCTCATGTTTAGTGTTATGATGTCATTGATGGGCTACATGCCTATTGATTTAGCAGACATTGTCTGCTAATGTTTGGACAGAGACTCATCCAACTAGTCTGTGATTTGCCAACATATAGCCTAACCAACTGATGCCTCTGCCACACCCCTTTCAGCTCCATACTCTAATGTTGTTTTAGTATTTACCATGCCTTACTTTGAGTTGCCACTGCCTCCGGCTTGACCCACATCCTCCTGGGGTTTGCCTAGGCGTGGACAGGTCAGGGTTGTGAGGGTAGCTTGAGAGTGAAGTCAGCAGCAGCACGACATTGGGTGTAGTGGAACATTTCTAAGGAAAATGTGCTATGATCATTTCTTACATGAATTGTAGAAAATATTGTCTTATGGCTGAATGGGTTCTTATGCATGAAATGTGTTTGGGTGAGTGTGACACCAATGCAGTTTGTACGGGCAGATTCCTCAGAACTGACGACTCAACTTGTGAAAAACCTGACAACCTGATTGACCAGTGTAGGTTTTAGTGTTTCAGTTAATACACTTGCCCTCCCATGTCGGGCAGCTTTCTAAGGAGCTCTTCTGTAACACCAAGCTGACTACCAGTCTAGGTTTGAGCCTTGTCTTTTCCGCTAGCTACCTGACAAATGGCTGGGAAGCCCAATGGGTGACACAAATTGACCAGCATTGTCCAGGAATTGGGGAGGCATCTACAGCACTGAATCTCTTGGTCTCTTGCTCCAGGCAGCTATAAAGGAGGTGGTAGTGTGAGTGTTGAACAACGTGACATTCTGATTAGAGGAATAGTACTGAAAAAGCAAATGCCTGATGTTTGATGATTAAAACAATATTACAACTATTTATAACAGTCTATAATAGCTTAAATTAAAAAAGTACATTAAGTTGTTAAATATCACATTTTTAAATAACAAAATGGGTTCACAGACCAATAAGAAAAAATATGTGAACACCTGTTCAAGTGTGAACAAAACGCTACCTGTCAACTCAATCGGAAGTTTCTTTACATGAAACTTTAAGGAATGAATGAATGCTAACATGGCTTAATAGAGAATTGGGGCCTTAAGATAGCCAAATGGGATATGCTGAATTCACATTACATGCTCCCAAAGAGCTAGCTAGAGAAAACCACCCAAACATGGTTTTATAAAACAATCTGTATAAAATATCCAAATAGTTTTTTGGCTTAATCCCAGGCTAGTTAATCAATGTTCCAACATGATGCATGCAGGTGCGCGTTAAACGTCATTTTCAGTGTGCACAGTTCAGGAGTTAGATATTCTTGGAAAACAAGTAGTAGGCTTCCCTCTGACTGTCGGCACGTGCATATTGAGCAGTTAAATGTATTGAGCAGCATTTTAAATGTGTAATGGATAACTACGCTTGAAAAGCAATGCCGTAAAGCATAAATACAATCTTTATTTACAATTCTGAATGACTGACCACTTATATAAAAATAGTACTGTATCTATGTACACATTCGTTTTAGGAATGGATGAAGATGTTCTGTGTGTACACCACAGAAAGGTGTAGTGTTGCTTTGGAATTTAACCAGAACTCTTTGTGAAATCCCTCAAGAAAGCAAGAGTTATAGAGCTTTTTCCTTCCACAATGAAATCCGAAAATGTATAATTGAACAGCAAGGGCACATCTTTAATCTGTTCAAGTTGCCACCTCGTGGTGATTAAGTGGTCTCCTCGAAAGAGGGTGGTAAAGCTCAAGCAATGCTGGATGAAGAGGAAGCCTCTCAGGTCTCACTGGAAGTTAAATTTAAAGTTGAATGGTCCAGAGCCAAAGGGGTTGAAGCCCTGGAAGCCGCCGTTCCATCCTCCATGGAAGTTCTGATGGTGACCTCCCTGCTGGCTCTCTGGGTCCATTGGGTCTTCACCGTGGTCAAATTTCTGCCTCATCTCTGCACAAGCACACAGAAACACAGTAGTAGAAAAGCATTTTGAAACTGTCAAGGACAACACCTTGATTGAAAACAGTTGACAAGACTTGTACACAGCATTCGTATTTCATGGATGGCTGGTTTTTCAGGAGGCCTAGAAAAGTGTCTCGACAGATTATTTAATGTATTGAGTAGACTGTCTAGAGTTCTTCCAAACAGCATGAGGTACTGTTAAATCAACACAACTCAAACTGAACAACTATTGTTTGATTATCCAGGAGGGTTCAGGGATGGTAAGTTATGAAGATATTGGCTTTTAGATTAAATATTTATATTTCTGCAGCTTTGAAAATGTACTATAGAGAACTTGTGCCTTTAAAGTATTAATACAAAACCTCTTGTTTTTAGATGATTGAAAAATAATAAATTCATTTCAATTATTGAATTAAAATGTCTGCTTATTTTCAGACCAACTTCAATTCAAATGGACTCCACGCCTGCAGTACAGAGTGGTGAATGAACGGTCTTAAGTCTTCACTGAAATTTTTTGGACAGGCCTAACAGCTGTTGAGGGTTAGGGCATATTTACCTGGGTCAGTGAGCACTTCCTTGGCCTGGGCAATGTCAATGAACTTCTTCTCTGCCTTCTTCTTCTCTTCGGGGTCCTGGAAGTTGTCTGGGTGCCACTGATGTGCCAATTTCCGGTAAGCCTTTACAATCTCCTTCTTCTGTGCATTCCTGTGACAGGGTCAAACAATGACGCTGAATATATTCCACGTGATCCATGACTAGCCCATCCACCAAGGCCATTCCGGAACGACATACTGGTTTTGTATTGCACCCACCTCTTGACTCCAAGAATCTTGTAATAGTCCCTCTTCTGGGACTGTTTGAGGAGGCGCTGTGCTTTTTCAAGCCCTTCCTTGATCTGCCTGTCATTCTCACTGTGATCCCGGGCATTCTCATAGTCCTTGATAGCTGCAGAGAGAGCAAATGCCCATTGGTAACCCATAACACAGCACCTATGTGTATTCCTCCCACACAGGGCAACAGTTGTAATGTTATCCCCACAAACGATGCAATGCCAACTGAGATATCAGATGATAACTGCAGAACCCCTCTTGGCCAGTAGGTGTAATCCAGTAAAAACCGGTTGGCCAGACGCATCTTTTACCCCAGTTTACTGAAAATCCGGACAATGGTGCCGGCAATGTCACATGGCGAATGCTTACCTACGCGCTAACATATGTACGGTAAACAGAGAAAGACCCATAGTGGGGGACAATTACCCAAATTAATGCAGTGTTTTTCTTCTGTATAACACCACTAACGTGATTTTCGCAGCACAATGAAGAACCACAGACCGAAACACACGTTTGTGTATAACTGGAGACATATGTCTCCCCCATCCTCTCCTTGACTCCGTCTACCCAAACTGTTAATTGGATGTGTAGTACTGGAGATCATCCAGGTCTGTGTAATAAGCTGTCAAGTCATGGAGTAAACCCAATCATCTTTAGTTCAGTGTGCATCGATTCAAGCACCCTGTGGAGATTAGAAGGGGCGGTGGGGGGGGGGCAGCGTTACTCCATGAGGCGCACTGAGGTGTGTTGTGGCCGGCGGGCGGGCGGGAGGCCTGTGGCGGGGGAGGGAAGGGGGGGGGAGAGGGAGTATTTAAGAGATGCTGCTGTTTACACGGCCCTGTGGGGCTTGACAGTTTAAAAGCCCACGTGACTGCCTGGGCGACTCTCTGATGCACCCACCCACCCACCGCTCACTGTGTTCACACAGATAAAGCACCCTAATGAACATGTACTCCTCCTCTGCTGCCCAGCCAACATCACCCTGCGGTTGCTAGGCCCGGCGTGTAGAAGATGGAGCCCTGGTCTGGCTGTGTTCTTCTGACTGGCCGGAACGCCTGTGGCGTTTGAAGGTGCATCGGAGCCAGGCGCTCATGCAGCGCTATTTATACACCGCAGACAGGCACTCGCAAACACACAGCAGCTTCCTCTCGGAGGCCGGTGGGGAGCCATCTTATCGGCTAATTGTTATGAAACAATTACCTTCAAGCTTTCCTCCTTTTGTAAATATAACGGTCATGTATAAAGAACCATTTCATTTCCATACTTGACTTTCAACGATTTGTATTGAGTCTTTGTTGTGAGAACTGTCTGTGTAATTTAGAAGTAGGGTTTGGTACTGTAAGTATATAGCTGCAACTGTACCAACGGCGAAGAGCAAAGGTAAGGCTAGCATGGACTTGGCAAATGTTTAAGGTCTTTTTAATTTGGGCCTGCACAGATGGTACCACTGTGTGTGTGTGTGTGTGTGTGCGTGCGCGCACGTATACTCACACGCACGTGTGTGCAAATGTTATGTGTTGGGACTTGGCAGTTGGCACCAGCCCCACTGCATTGCTAGTGGTTTGATTAACGAGTGGCTGTGCTTAACCCCAGCCAAAGAAACAGCACAGCTGTAGATCACTCCAGGTTGTGCCTACTGGGTCCAGACTAGAGGAAAAATGACTCCCTCTGCATTTATGTTAAAATTAGATCACTTTTTGCTGCCTTATAGAGCTGTTTTTGAATAGAAAGAAACAAGTAATTGATTAAAAAGAAATCCTATGCTATTGTACTAGCAATCAGTGTCAAACTGATCTTTTTCAATAAGGCCTAAACATGAAGGCTGGTCTGTGACTCGTAATGGTGAAACAGTGCCCTCTACATTCATCCTGCACAATAACCACCACCAAAAACACCTCTCAAAAGAGCAACCCACAAGACACGATTGCACTCATTGGCATGCTGAACGGACAAACCGTAACCATCCGGAGGAGGTCTGACGCCATTAGAAGAGAAGTGACTTCCCCCCTTACTAACAGTGCTTTAAGCGCTGGTGAAGCTCTATATAAATCCATTCAATTATTAAAAATGAGATATTACCTTCCTCGTACTGTTCATCCAGGAGGTAGGCCTCGGCTCGGTCCTTCAACGCGTTCACATTGTGAGGGTCAGACTGAAGGACCTCGCTGCACACTGTGATGGCTCTGTTCATATCCTGCTGCTCCTGAAAACAACCAGAGGGACAAACTCAAATGAGCATTTAAATAACAGCCTACACCAACAACTGGGGAGAAAGAGCGATCCCTTGGATTCCACTCCAGCAGACTCCCCCTAATGTACGATGGTCTCAATAGCACATAAGATGAACTCAATGAGCCGTTACTCACGGTGGAAGATGACAAGCGGTTGATAGTCGTACCTGTGCCAGACAGTGGCAGATGCGCTCCTTGGCATGATGAGAATACTGGGGCACATTTGGCTCCGTCTCCACCACGGACTCGTATTTCCTCGCTGCGTCTCCGTACCTAAACACGGGTTGGACGTACGACAGTTGTCTGAGTGACGTCTGGCTAACTCACACGTGAACGTTACTACACCCACAGACGGATGCAGGCTATTCGTCCAGGCATGGAAATAATCCCGGGCAACCGGGAATTTCGATTATTACGTGGATGAGAACGCAAGAGAACACTGGAGCCTGGCACGTGTGTGTGTGGTCAAATCGAATCAGAAACGTCCAAGTGTATACCTTTTTCAGCAATGGTTTCACTGTGTATAGCTCATTTAAATGTCATTTATTGCAGGAAAGTTCTTGTGCAACTGTGTTATTAAATGAACATGCTACACAAGAATGACCCGATATGTGATCTGCATTGCTAGTAGCTGATGAAACCAAATGTGATGGCAGATTGGTTGAGAGACAGACAGGGAGAGAGAGAGAGAGAGAAAGAGAGAAAAGTGAGAGAGAGATGAATCACATGTCTAGTTTTAATAGCAGGGGAAGTGAGGCAGTCTCTGAATGTGAGGACAAATTATTTACAGGATATATAGCATATATAGATGTATTCTCTGGGGTCCAACATACACTGAACAAAAATAGAAATGCAACTGGCAACTACTTCAAAGATTTTTCAGAACTTCAGTTCATACAAGGCAAGGAGGAATGCTCACAAATGGGAATGTAAATCAATGTGCACAACCTTTGAGAGAATTAAGCTTCTTGTGTGAATGGAACATTATTGGTGTCTCTTATTTCAGCTCATGAAGCATGGGCCCCACACTACACATGCATTACAGTAATATATTTGTTCAGTATATATTACTACTGTAATGAAGACAGACCTCTGCTGCTGGATCAGTTCCTCTGCAGACTGGATCTGTTTGTTGAGCTTCTTGACCTGTTTGTAGTGGCTGTAACACTGCTTGTGATCCGGGTCCAGCTTCAGACACTCTCGTACCTCACTGGTGACATTAGAGAGGGAGGAAAACAGAACCGGCCGAGCCAGGCAGGTATATTTCTATTAACTATTACAGATGGAGGTTCGTCCAAACGGACCATGAGTCTCAATCACGCATTCCCAGAGAGACTTACGTGAGGGACATTTCGTGGTCTCCTAGGTTGTAGTAGATGGTGCTGAGTTTGTAGAAGGCCTTAGTGTTGTCACTCTTCAGTTTGGAGGCAGCCTTCAGGTCGCTGATGGCCTTGCCCATCTCGCCCATCTGGATGAAGCACTCGGCTCGTAGCTCTCTGGAGGTCACGTCCCAGACGCTGGTCTGGCAGGGACACAGTACAGCTCAATACAGGTGGAAGCCACATCCTGCTACGGTCAGTAACCACCTGGGACGGTGGCAACCTCCATCTGCAGGTCATAGTTAACTAGCAGGAGCTCCTATGTGCATCTCTGACGTGAGGAGTCAACATGCCACTCACTTCAATGATTAGGTCCAGGTGGGCAGCAGCAGTGACATAATCACCACTGTCAACATGAGCCTGTGACTGAGTCACCATCCTCTGGATTTCATCCGATTTCATGAGCTGACTTTGGGCTTCCTTCTCCTCTTTGTCACTAGGGTTTGACTTGAGCTGGAAGACAGAAACATTCTCTTCAGACCATAGAACAGTATGGAAGCACAGAACCACAGTTCATTTAATGGAAAGAAAGGAACGCATTAATTGGAAGGATGAACACTATTGCAAATATACTTGTTCGCTCTTAAAAGCTTTGCCAGTCCCTTCTACCCAACTTCCAGTCCTGATCCCTGAACCCATTACACAGTAATCATCTCAGTCTTCGTGGTCATCATCCCCATGGAGGCAATCTTACTTAATGGGACATCCTTTACAAAAAATACTTGGCTATTCTATTAGGATTTCCTGCTAGCTCAGCTTTGGGAGGGGAGTGATGAATAAATGTGATGCATTACATCACGCTAGTGGGACAAACCGCTGAAGCAGCAGTGTTGTTGAACATTGTAACCGGCAAAATGTAGAACACATAAAACTGTACGGGTCCAAATGTATGGTGTGTCCGTAGCTCAGTGCCCTGCCAACAACAGGAGCATGACAGCGGACTTCAATGAGGAAACTTTCCACACCTTGAACGGCCTCTTAAATCTACTTTTACTAGCATTTTAAGAAGCCGCAATACCGCCGTCCTCTGTTTTACTGGTAGTTCACCTAGGTCTCCTTGAACACTCTTTAAAGCCCAAAACACAGGCGGTCAGGCCTGCTATTATACATTCTAATAAAGGACATGACCTTACTCACTTACTGCTTCTCCTACCAGTACCTGAAGGGGGGTTGTGTAATTGGCCAGGAGCAAGCCTCTCTGACAGGGCCCAGAAGGGGTGCAGACCTGGGACAACACCTGAGCTGACACAAGTGGCTGCCATTCAAACTCTATTGGTGGAAAAGTTAGGCTACTCCAACGGCATATTCTGCCGGGTATAACCCACCCACCTGAGAATACCCAGCCTCTTAATGGAGTCAAATAATGAAAAGTACAACTGCAAGGGCAATTATGTCTTCAAGCGTGTTATGAGGCTTTGGGCAGAATACTAATGGAAAATCTATCAGTAATTTTCGCTCTTCATCCTTAGGGCACCTGAAAACTGTCTCTGCTGGGAAGAACGCAAGCTGACTAGCCATCCAATTAAGCTTGGTTTGTACATTGCCTTTCTTACTGAACATGACTTTCACATCTCCAATGTTAATTTGGCCTAATTAAAGTTCATTTATCTTGCTTTAATTTCAAAAGACAATCATCACTATTCCTGTTGAACTATGTATTGTCCAAACTTAGTCTTTGGCAAATCTTCACTGACTAAGGAAAACAACAAACCAAATCTACTCCAGAGCAAGTGCATACGTTGCTTGTAGACGGAGCTATTTTTCATTAGTCAATACTGACACCTCCTGGCTGCTACTTTGTAATTCTGCAATTGAACAAGTGACTTTCAGTGAAGGGATTATTGCATGATGTCATGACTTACCACTTTCTTAAAATCACGCTCTGCTTCATCTAGTCTCCCCTGCTTCAGAAGAAGATTGCCTCTCTGGAGTCTTGCCTGTTGTACATGTGATAAAAACACTTAACAGCAGTTTGTACATTTTAGATCTACACAAAAATCTCACTAGACGTTTAACCAAGTAAACATCAACTGTTTTTAAGGGAGTAAAGACATGCCAAAAAAAAAAATCATAGAAACTGGTATGATGGAATTGTTTGTTATACACGGTCAGTACGATTACATAGCTGAGAAATGGCAGTGGAAAACATATCTTGAAACAATGTGTTATTTGCCTCCTCTATGACTTTGAAATACATGTGTAGTTGTTCATAAGAATAAAGAAACTCTACAAGGTGATAAGCTTAATGCTACATCTCTTTAAATATTGGGGGTCTTATTCTGGGGACATGCTGATTAATGTGTGGCTGCTATTTCACAGAAGAAATAATAACCTGTTCTTGCAGTCTAACTAGCACTATATTTATAAGCTGGGGAATAGAGTGAAGGTTCTCAGACCAGAGTGAGTTCATTTGCTATGAAGTGGTTGGAAACCTAGCTAGTAGCTGTAAAATATTGTTCCTCATTGTCTCACTAAGCAAATGGTTGACTAACCGACGTGAAGTCCGGTTTGAGTTCAATAACTTTGCTCAGATCAGGAAGAGCAGATTTCGATTTTCCCATAGCGAGGTAGACTGTAGCTCTCCTATAGAAGGCCATGTAGTTCTTTGGATCCCCATCTGAGCATGTTAAAAAAGCATTGGCAAAACAAAACTATCATATTAATAAATATGTATATACTAAAAGTACAGCTTTTCACTTGTGTTTTATGTCGGTAATCGTTATTGTAACCACTGACTATATGATAATGCTTTACAAGGAACATATCAGCCAATGAAAGTGTGTAAATTATAAATATTCCCGGTAAACAAATGCATTTACATGTAACCCTTTAATACTGACCAATAGCTGAATGGAAATGAGAGAGTGCATCCGCCAACTGTCCAGCAGCTAGGAGCTTCTTCCCCATCTCCAAATGATTTTCCACCCCTCCATCCTGGCCACATATTACTCCTGAAATCAAGTCCATGACATCCAAAAAATAACTACGTAGTTTATGCACATTGCAATTTTGCAACGCAATATAGCCCCTAGTTCAAACGCCGCTAGCTATGAGTGACAACTGTGATAGTAGAAACATAACACTGTACAGCCATAAATGTACAGCTAGTGCAACATGATTTTAGCGAGCGGACGCCACAGATCAAAAGCATCAACCAAATGTTTTTGTTTGTTAGCAGCTAAAGTCAAGCTAGCTAACTCCTCTAAAAGTAAAACTCAATCTTTAACCTACGTAGCTAGCTTGCTAGTATATTGTTGTATAACATTTAGCAACTGGAAAAACTGTTGAAGTCCATTAGCTTACTGTAACTACTAACCTTCGTACTGTAGATCAATCAGAACAAGAAGAAAAGGAACATAACTTAAGATTTTGTGCGCAACTGGGTTTACGGAAACCATAGTTAATTTAAAGTTAACTGCTTAGCTATATTTTTTAAGAAATGGAAATACTAGCTGGTACGATATTTCAAATATGAAACTCACAAAATACTTGACATTCCCATAACTGGTTGACAGTTACCCAACCACACATAAAGCGAGTCCACTCTGGTCGTGGGGTGCTCTGATTGGGCTATTTGTTAGAAAACTCCGCCCCATACTTTTCGTTCAACGGAGTGGAGCCACGGCAGCAAAAGTAAAAGCAGTAAGCGCGTGTCATTAAATGAGGGGCCAAAGTATGGAGATCGGGTATGGAGATTTTTGTTTTGATAGAAATGCAACTGTCAAATAAAAATCACAGTCAACAAATATGTGCATACAGATTCACAAACAAAAAAACGAATAATTAATCGTTAACAAAAATGAAGTAGGATTACCAAATAAATGTAACAATGTTTTATGTTCAAACATGTTTTTGTGAATGTCATAGAATTTCTAACCTGCATTTTACAGATTTGTGACATGAGTGGGCTTAAATTACATGAGTGGCCTTATTTGTGAGTCGCTCCACATTTGTTATTACCGGTACATATTTGTGAATCGCATTTTACGTATCAGTTTGACACGGAATCCAGATTAGGACCTCCTTCGTTCTGGTTATGCTCCAGAAACCATACATGTTTAAAACGTCCCTTCAAAATAACAAAGCCCATAATTACTTGTAGAAATAAAGCTTTGGGAAATAACTATGATGTATGTTAACACATTTTACAATTCAGCATTATTTTAAGCTGTATGTTCTTGATATCTACAGCTCACAGCATTGTGTGGACTTTTATTTTGAAACAATAAAGACGAACATTGACTTTGATCAAGGCGTAGGAACACCGTCGAGTTTAAACTTTCAGTCACCATTTAGCAAATTGAATATTGACAGTGTGTCTACTCTGTCAAGTCATCTAATAGACAACGTAATCTATACAAATCTATGAACAAATATTAGCCTAACGGTTAAAAATACGTTGATATAACAAGGCTGAAATGAACTAGATTACATTTAGATTAGCTTAAACTTTATGGTCCTTGAATAGTACAAAATGAAATGCAGTTAGCATCTAACCAGAAGTGCAAATAGAAGCTGGCCGAAAATGTACACGTTTTAAGTATAATGTATGTTACATGTGGGATGTATAGAAGTATTCAAGTGGGGTGTATAGATGTAGGCAAATGCAAGCACAGATAGCAATTCTAAACGTGCAAAGAAGGCAAATTGAAGGTGCATGTGAAATGCAGGGATAGCAGCAATGAGGTTCCTGCGGTAGATGTGTACATCCTTATCAGACTTTGCAAAGCGGTGTCAGAGTCGGAGAAAATTTACAAGCATTATTATAATGTATATTACAAGTGGGATGTGTAGATGTGCAATGAAGGCAAATGCAAGTACAAATGTGACAGAATTCAGGAACGGGGTCCTTCCGCAAAATTCGAGTTTGGCTTTTTTTTACATTTTATAAAGGTCCAGATTCAGAGCATTGTAATGGTATACAATACTGTTTGATACAGTTATGGGAAAGATATCCTTCTTTAAAGTTGATCATCTTCTCTATCTAGTTCTGAGGAAAAAGTCTTGAAAGATTCACACTTGCCAGGGAGCTGATCTTTGTTTATGCCCATTCAGCATAATTCACACCCTATTAGGCCTTAACTTTTTTACAGTCTATGCCTTAAACTCACCCAGCTATTTAAGTATTCAACTTGGCACACTCTGGCTTTGTGCTAAACTGGTCTGGTTGGTCTCTAATAACACATACTGTATCAAACCAAATAAAATGAAAGTTTTCTCACATGCACGTGACACATCAGGTATAAACAGTACAGTAAAAGGTCACACACACCTGGATGAATGACTGGTCAATCGGGTAGCTTATTATCAAACTAAGTGACTTGCTCACTTTTGTGAAGACATTGTAAAGATAATAGATAGGCATAATCACACACACCTGGATGAATGGCCGGTCAATCAAATACATTAATATCAAACTGAGTGACATACAGTTCTAAAGGTTCAATGAAGGCAAATTGAAGGAAGCATGTGCAACTGAAATGCAGGGTTAGCAGCAATGCGTTTTCCTAGGTAGACATGTACATGTAGCAACTGAAAACATCCTTATCAGTCTAACTAGTTAGCTAACTAGCTAATATGATGTTACTGAATGACAGAGGTAGTTAACAAAAAGCAACAAACTAGCTGTACCTTGAGCAAAGCTTACAACTGTAGCTACCAAGCGTCCTTATACAGTGGCTAATAGTGTTAATATTATTGTCTCAATGCTCCCCTTGGTGCTTCACCACATGTACTGACAGACTAGCAAAAAACAATCATGTTACTTCATACCAAATCCTTCACAATTCTCTTTTATAATTGAGGTTACGTGTACAGCCTGAAATTTTTTTCTCAAATGTATGTTTGTCATCAACAATTTAAGGAATTAAATAGACAGGGGCCTATTGAAAAGGGGAAATAATGCTTAGAAAAAAAGTTTTGGATAAGACCATGCATTACACCATTTTTAATTGTTTGCGTCCTTACAACCAAAAGCTTTCTTTTCCAAACACCCAAAAGAGAGAATACAAATCAGGCAGGTGAAGCAAAGCTGTTTGAAATTGAGGAAATTGTTTTAATAACACAAATGATGGACTAATTAGGCTAATGACACGAAAATATCTCCAGGTAAGGTCTGGTTAAGGTATAGATTTACTCAAATCACATTATGAAAAGATCTACCTATAGGCCTAAGACTGCAGCTGCCTCTACTGGATTACCACCAATGGGACAATGTCTTGTTGCACATTGTCTCTTGTAGGACATTTCTCCTTTGCTCCACCTGCCTGATCACTTTTGGGTGTTTGGAAAAAAAAAACACTCAATATTCTATATATATATGGAGTACCTAGGGGGCACTGAATATGGCAGCTACTGACTTCCTTAAATACGTTTTACTGTTTTGTGTCTCTCCCTCACCAATACATTCAACAGTTTGCTTTCATTTCAGAGTAGAATTTAACTGAATTAGAATGTGAAACTGTTTCTGTCAACAACAGAGAATGTCTTTGCCCTCCAGTTAATAGAAAAATATTTTTCCATAAATTGCTAACATTATACAGATTCCTGTGGGATCCAAACCAACCACCTGTGGCGGTAAAAGCACACTGCTCAACATACTGAGCAAACCAGTCGGTTGACAATGTGCCCTCAAAATATGGTGTATACATGGAGTACCTAGGTGGAACAGAATATCGTAGCCACAGACCGCCGGAATCTGTGTCCCCGTCAATGAACAGTGATTTTTCCTAAAATTACTCATACTGTATTGAGTCTCTCCCTCACCAAAACATTCAAGAGGTTACTTTAATTTAAAAGTAGAGTTTAATTGAATTAAAATGGGACACTATTTCTGTCAAACACAGAGTGAGAGGGCCGCAGTCTGGAACCAAGCGCGGACACAGAGGCAGAGAGGAGATGTTGTTCACAGATGTTTATTGTAGGAAATGGCAGTCTCATGGTTGGCAAGCAGGCAGAGGTCAGACAATGAATCAGAATCCTAGAGGTACAGAGGAATTGGCTGGATCGAGATGGAGACAGGCTTATGTCATAACGAGGTGGTCCACAAGGCAGAAGCACAGGGGGTAGGCAGGCTCAGGGTCAGGAACAGAAGGGGTTTGGTAACTGGGAAGGCTGAGCAGAGAATGGGTAACAGGAAACAGGTAACATGGGAGTAAATGCTGGAAACGCAGGAAAAGACAATCTGATCTGGCAGCGTGCGAACAGAAAACACAGGCATAAATAGACAAGAGGTAACGGGAACATTGGAGACACCTGGTGGGGAGGTTGAGACAACAGCGAGACAGGTGAAACCAATCAGGGCGTGACACAGAGAATTACTTTGACCTCCAGAATAATGGAAAAAGAACCCAAAATAACTACAATTATACAGACACCTGTGGGATTTGATCCAACAACCCAGCCTGTGTAACACTCCTGGACCTCCCCTATCCAATGTGACCTTCCACTCCTCTGGCCACCCTATGGTTGCCACACAGTGTGCTTGGGAAATATTGGTTTTTGAACACTTGTCAAAAATGCAGACAAAATACACTCTGGGAGCCACTGCTCTGGCTGGAAGTATCCGATTTACATCATTCAAAGTTTATTTGACTTGGTGTTATACAGTGATGATTAAGTGTTCCCTTTTTGAGCAGTGCAAGATATAGAGTATTTGGGGGGTACGGATTCTGGCAGCCACCTATTGATGAAATCGTGTCCCTTATCAATGAACAGTGATTTTTCCCTAAATTACTTCACCAACACATTTAAAAGGTAACTTTCATTTAACAGTAGATTTATATTCAATAGAAATTCTGACATTATTTCAATCAGGCACAGGGAACATATTTACCCTCCAATTAGTTGAAAGAGATTTTAACAAAAATAACAAAAATCCCGGACTGCTTCAGGATTTGATCCTACATCATCTGGCTGCAAAGCAAACTGCTCTACATATTGAGCTACACAGTCAATGGCCACTGCACTATAAATACAGTGGGGAGAACAAGTATTTGATACACTGCCGATTTGCAGGTTTTCCAACTTACAAAGCATGTAGAAGATTTGTTACTTCATACCAAATCCTTCACAATTCTCTTTTATAATTGAGGTTACATGTACAGCCTGAATTTTTTTCTCAAATGTATGTTTGTCATCAACAATTTAAGGAATTAAATAGACGGGGCCTATTGATGAGGGGAAAGAAAACATGGTTTGGAAAAGACCATGCATTACACAATTTATTTAATTGTTTGCATCCTTACAACCAAAAGCTTGTTTTTCCAAACATCCAAAAGAGAGAAACAAATCAACCAGGTGAAGCAAAGCTGTTTGAAATTGAGGACATTTTGTAATCACACAAAGGATGGACTCATTAGACTAATCACGCAAAATATCTCCAGGTAAGGTCTGGTTAAGGTATAGATTTACTCAAATCACATTATGAAAAGATCTACCTATAGGCCTAAGACTGCAGCTGCCTCTACTGGATTACCACCAATGGGACAATGTCTTGTTGCACATTGTCTCTTGTAGGACATTTCTCCTTTGCTCCACCTGCCTGATCACTTTTGGGTGTTTGGAAAAAAAAAACACTCAATATTCTATATATATATGGAGTACCTAGGGGGCACTGAATATGGCAGCTACTGACTTCCTTAAATACGTTTTACTGTTTTGTGTCTCTCCCTCACCAATACATTCAACAGTTTGCTTTCATTTCAGAGTAGAATTTAACTGAATTAGAATGTGAAACTGTTTCTGTCAACAACAGAGAATGTCTTTGCCCTCCAGTTAATAGAAAAATATTTTTCCATAAATTGCTAACATTATACAGATTCCTGTGGGATCCAAACCAACCACCTGTGGCGGTAAAAGCACACTGCTCAACATACTGAGCAAACCAGTCGGTTGACAATGTGCCCTCAAAATATGGTGTATACATGGAGTACCTAGGTGGAACAGAATATCGTAGCCACAGACCGCCGGAATCTGTGTCCCCGTCAATGAACAGTGATTTTTCCTAAAATTACTCATACTGTATTGAGTCTCTCCCTCACCAAAACATTCAAGAGGTTACTTTAATTTAAAAGTAGAGTTTAATTGAATTAAAATGGGACACTATTTCTGTCAAACACAGAGTGAGAGGGCCGCAGTCTGGAACCAAGCGCGGACACAGAGGCAGAGAGGAGATGTTGTTCACAGATGTTTATTGTAGGAAATGGCAGTCTCATGGTTGGCAAGCAGGCAGAGGTCAGACAATGAATCAGAATCCTAGAGGTACAGAGGAATTGGCTGGATCGAGATGGGAGACAGGCTTATGTCATAACGAGGTGGTCCACAAGGCAGAAGCACAGGGGGTAGGCAGGCTCAGGGTCAGGAACAGAAGGGGTTTGGTAACTGGGAAGGCTGAGCAGAGAATGGGTAACAGGAAACAGGTAACATGGGAGTAAATGCTGGAAACGCAGGAAAAGACAATCTGATCTGGCAGCGTGCGAACAGAAAACACAGGCATAAATAGACAAGAGGTAACGGGAACATTGGAGACACCTGGTGGGGAGGTTGAGACAACAGCGAGACAGGTGAAACCAATCAGGGCGTGACACAGAGAATTACTTTGACCTCCAGAATAATGGAAAAAGAACCCAAAATAACTACAATTATACAGACACCTGTGGGATTTGATCCAACAACCCAGCCTGTGTAACACTCCTGGACCTCCCCTATCCAATGTGACCTTCCACTCCTCTGGCCACCCTATGGTTGCCACACAGTGTGCTTGGGAAATATTGGTTTTTGAACACTTGTCAAAAATGCAGACAAAATACACTCTGGGAGCCACTGCTCTGGCTGGAAGTATCCGATTTACATCATTCAAAGTTTATTTGACTTGGTGTTATACAGTGATGATTAAGTGTTCCCTTTTTGAGCAGTGCAAGATATAGAGTATTTGGGGGGTACGGATTCTGGCAGCCACCTATTGATGAAATCGTGTCCCTTATCAATGAACAGTGATTTTTCCCTAAATTACTTCACCAACACATTTAAAAGGTAACTTTCATTTAACAGTAGAT
This sequence comes from Esox lucius, assembly GCF_011004845.1. Lineage (NCBI taxonomy): Eukaryota > Metazoa > Chordata > Actinopteri > Esociformes > Esocidae > Esox > Esox lucius. The sequence continues at coordinate 15,873,838 of NC_047584.1, read as the reverse complement.
TTATATTCAATAGAAATTCTGACATTATTTCAATCAGGCACAGGGAACATATTTACCCTCCAATTAGTTGAAAGAGATTTTAACAAAAATAACAAAAATCCCGGACTGCTTCAGGATTTGATCCTACATCATCTGGCTGCAAAAGCAAACTGCTCTACATATTGAGCTACACAGTCAATGGCCACTGCACTATAAATACAGTGGGGAGAACAAGTATTTGATACACTGCCGATTTTGCAGGTTTTCCAACTTACAAAGCATGTAGAAGATTTGTTACTTCATACCAAATCCTTCACAATTCTCTTTTATAATTGAGGTTACATGTACAGCCTGAATTTTTTTTCTCAAATGTATGTTTGTCATCAACAATTTAAGGAATTAAATAGACGGGGCCTATTGATGAGGGGAAAGAAAACATGGTTTGGAAAAGACCATGCATTACACAATTTATTTAATTGTTTGCATCCTTACAACCAAAAGCTTGTTTTTCCAAACATCCAAAAGAGAGAAACAAATCAACCAGGTGAAGCAAAGCTGTTTGAAATTGAGGACATTTTTGTAATCACACAAAGGATGGACTCATTAGACTAATCACGCAAAATATCTCCAGGTAAGGTCTGGTTAAGGTATAGATTTACTCAAATCACATTATGAAAAGATCTACCTATAGGCCTAAGACTGCAGCTGCCTCTACTGGATTACCACCAATGGGACAATGTCTTGTTGCACATTGTCTCTTGTAGGACATTTCTCCTTTGCTCCACCTGCCTGATCACTTTTGGGTGTTTGGAAAAAAAAACACACTCAATATTCTGCATATATATGGAGTACCTAGGGGACACTGAATATGGCAGCTACTGACTGCCGGAATCCGTGTCCTAGTGAATCAACAGTGATTTTTCCTTAAATAAATTTTACTGTTTTGTGTCCCTCCCTCACCAATACATTCAACAGTTTGCTTTCATTTCAGAGTAGAATTTAACTGAATTAGAATGTGAAACTGTTTCTGTCAACAACAGAGAATGTCTTTGCCCTCCAGTTAATAGAAAAATATTTTTCCGTAAATTGCTAACATTATACAGATTCCTGTGGGATCCAAACCAACCACCTGTGGCGGTAAAAGCACACTGCTCAACATACTGAGCAAACCAGTCGGTTGACAATATGCCCTCAAAATATGGTGTATACATGGAGTACCTAGGTGGAACAGAATATCGTAGCCACAGACCGCCGGAATCTGTGTCCCCGTCAATGAACAGTGATTTTTCCTAAAATTACTCATACTGTATTGAGTCTCTCCCTCACCAAAACATTCAAGAGGTTACTTTAATTTAAAAGTAGAGTTTAATTGAATTAAAATGGGACACTTTTTCTGTCTGGAACCAAGTGCGGACACAGAGGCAGAGAAGAGATGTTGTTCACAGATGTTTATTGTAGGAAATGGCAGTCTCATGGGCTGTACGCTGCTAGCAATACTCGGCCCTCATTCAGGGGGGTTGCGGTTGGTGGGTGTCCCTTTTGTTGATGCCTGGCAATGTGGTTGGATTGATTTCCTGCCTGTTGGGCCCTGTCCGGGGCCTCCCCCGGGTAGGGCCACAGTGTCACCGGACCCCCCCGTCTCAGTTCCAAGGTGTTATGCTGCTATATTATTGTGCTGGGGGATATGAGGGATGTACTACTAACTTTTCTCAGTTTCCTCCAGTTTTAAATTTTAGAAGGAGATGAGGTCCTGGTCCACACCTGCGGATTACCTGGTTTGGGGGGCCCGTTGCTGTCCCTGTCCTTGTCCACCTGGTCATACTTCTGACCTAGTCTAAAATCAAATAGACTCTGGATTTAGCCCAGAGAAATGTATTTATTATTCCAATTGGACTCTTAATATCTCACCCGGCACAGCCAGAAGAGGACTGGTCACCCATCTGAGCCTGGGTCCTCTCTAGGTTTCTTCCTAAAATTCGACCTTCTTAGGGGGTTTTTCCTAGCCACTGAAATTAAACACTACTGTTGTTTGCTCCTTGGGGTTTAAGGCCGGGTGTCTCTGTAAAGCACTTGTGACAACTGCTGTTGTAAAAAGGGTTTTATAAATAAATTTGATTGATTGATTGATTGATTGATCATGGTTGGCAAGCAGGCAGAGGTCAGACAATGAATCAGAATCCTAGAGGTACAGAGGAATTGGCTGGTTCGAGGTGGGAGACAGGCTTATGTCATAACGAGGTGGTCCACAAGACAGAAGCACAGGGGGTAGGCAGGCTCGGGGTCAAGAACATGAGGGGTTTGGGAGTACGGATTCTGCCAGCCACTGAAAACCACAAATCATATCTCCTGTAAAATAACAGTGACATTTTCCCAAATTACTCATATGTTTTTTGCCTCTCCCTCACCAACACATTCAACAGGTTACTTTCATTTCAGAGCAGATTTAAATTCAATAAATAACGGGTCATTATTTCTGCCATCCACAGGGATAATCCTTGCCCTCCTATTAATTAAAGTCTGATTTTTCCAAACATAACACAATTTATTGTACAAACCAGCAACCTCTGGATTTGAAACACACTGGTTTACATACTGACCTACACAGAATATAGTGATGATCCAGGAAATATACAGTGGAAATAAAATGTCTACATGCCCCTGTTAAAATTCCAGGTTTTTGAGATGTAAAGTAATAAGACAAAGATAAATCATGTCAGAACATTTTCCACTTTAAATGTGACCTATTATCTGAACAATTCAATTGAAAAACAAACTGAAAAATCAAAAATACAAACCTTACAATAACCTGGTTGCATCAGTGTGCACACCATCAATCACAATCAAACTCATGTTAAATAAAAATAATTACACACCTGCCATCATTTAAAGTGACTCTGATTAATCACAAATACATTTCAGCTGTTCTAGTAGGATTTTCCAGACATTTTCTTAGTTGCATCTCAGAGCAAAAGCCATGGTCCCAGAGAGCTTCTAAAGCATCAGAGGGATCTCATTGTTGAAAGCTATCAGTCAGGAGAAGGGTACAAAATAATTTCCAAAGCATTAGATATACCATGGAACACAGTGAAGACAGTAATCATCAAGCAGAGAAAACATGACACAACAGAGACATTACTAAGAACTGGACGTCCCTCGAAAATGTATTAAAAGACGAGAAGAAAACTGGTCAGGGAGGCTTCCAAGAGGCCTACAGCAACATTAAAGGATCTGCAAGAATTTCTGGCAAGTACTGGCTGTGTGCTACATGTGACAACTATCTCCCATATTCTTCATTTGAATGGGCTATGGGGTAAGGTGGCCAGACAGAAGCCTTTTCTTACAAAGAAAAACATCCAAGCCCGGCTGAAGTTGCAAAAACAAACATCAAGTCACCCAAAAACATGTGGGAAAATGTATTATGGTCTGATGAAACCAAGGTTGAACTTTGTTCAACACTGCACATCACCCAAATAACACCATAGCCACAGTGAAGCATGGTGGTGGCAGCATCATGCTTTGGGGTTGTTTTTCTTCAGCTGGAACCGGGGCATTAGTCAGGGTGGAGGGAATTATGAACAGTTCCAAATACCAGGCAATTTTGGCACAAAACCTTCAGGCATCCATTAGAAAGCTGAAGATGAAGAGGAAGTTCACCTTTCAGCATGACAACGACTCAAAGCACGTATCCAAATCCACAAAAGCATGGCATCACCAGATTTCTTTTTTTGGAATGGCCCAGCCAGAGCCCAGACCAGAATCCAATTGAACATCTGTGGGTGTGATCTGAAGAGGGCTGTGCACAGGAGATGTCCTCACAATCTGACAGATTTGGAACGCTTTTGCAAAGAAGAGTAGGCAAATATTGCCATGTCAAGATGTGCCATGCTAATTGAATTCTTACCCAAAAAGACTGAGTTCTGTAATAAAATCTAAAGGTTCTTCAACAAATAATTAGTTTAAGGGTGTGCACATTTGTGCAACCAGGTTATTGTGAGTTTCAGTTTGTTTTTCAATTGAATTGTTCACGTTATAGGTCACATTAAAGGTGGAAAAAGTTCTGACATGATTTATCTTGATTTGTCTCATTCTTTTACATCACAAGAACTTGGCATTTTAACAGGGGTGTGTAGACTTTTTATATCCACTCTATGTAGTAGATTTAGTGAACACGGTTTCTGTCACCCACTGCCAAAACAGAATGTCAGAGATGGTACATTAGTGCTTTCTTTTAAATCTTACTTAAAAGCTATGATTGGCTTTTACAAATATTTTATCATTGTGATTTTATATTTTGTTTATTCTTTTTACTTTGAAAGAAATATATATGATTCTATATTGGTTTTATTGTATGTAATGTACTTTGTGTAATTGTACTAGAAAAATGCTTTACAAATAAAGTTATTATTATTATTATTGTCATTAAAGTTCATGTCCCCTTGTTAATTGAGAGGAATTTTTCTGAAACAATTCCTCTCTGAGGAGGCTGAAGAAAGTTTCAGGAAGCAAAATAGCTGTATGTCCTATAGTGTTTCTTGGCGTTCATTATTATTATCATTTTGGGTAAAGTATTTCCCATGAGATAAAAAGTCACAATGTGTCCAAAATGTACATTGTAGTGCAAGCCCAAGGGCCACAAACTCTGATGCAATGGCAAGAATTGTCCATGATGAGTGTTGTTATATGTTATATGAGTTGTTATATAAGTGTGGTAATGAATACAGAATTAGCTCATCATAAGCAATGTTTACAGTTTGTTCTGACCATGGCACAGCGTTTCACAAAACTGAAGCCTGTCAACGCTGGCATCTATGGACCATGCTCTCTCAACGCAAGTCAATCCAGAAAGGAAACATGTCCGCCCAGTGACCAATAAACACTAGTGTGGGCGTGGCCTAGTTCTGTATATAAATGCATATACGGTAAGTCGGACATGGATATTCATATTGCAAAATATGCATTGGTACACATGTTCAAAACAATCTCAGCACTCATCCAGGCACTTTGAGTATAACAACACAGGGGCACTATAAAATGCAAATGTTTATAACGGTTGATATTTCTTGATCCTTTTGATTTAGAGTGATGAAATACCACAAACGTGCTGAGGAACTTGAAATCTTGCAAAGCAGTATATTTCCTTTGACCAAATGGTGGCACTGTTGGACCTTTTAGAGCAGTCAACATCAAAATTGGTTAAAACAATACACTCACCTAAAGGATTATTAGGAACACCTGTTAAATTTCTCATTAATGCAATTATCTAATCAACCAATCACATGGCAGTTGTTTCAATGCATTTAGGGGTGTGGTCCTGGTCAAGACAATCTCCTGAACTCCAAACTGAATGTCAGAATGGGAAAGAAAGGTGATTTAAGCAATTTTGAGCGTGGCATGTTTGTTGGTGCCAGACGGGCCGGTCTGAGTATTTCACAATCTGCTCAGTTACTGGGATTTTCACACACAACCATTTCTAGGGTTTACAAAGAATGGTGTGAAAAGGGAAAAACATCCAGTATGTGGCAGTCCTGTGGGCGAAAATGCCTTGTTGATGCTAGAGGTCAGAGGAGAATGGGCCGACTGATTCAAGGTGATAGAAGAGCAACTTTGACTGAAATAACCACTCATTACAACCGAGGTATGCAGCAAAGCATTTGTGAAGCCACAACACGCACAACCTTGAGGTGGAGGGGGTACAACAGCAGAAGACCCCACCGGGTACCACTCATCTCCACTACAATTAGGAAAAAGATGCTACAATTTGCACGAGCTCACCAAAATTGGACAGTTGAAGACTGGAAGAATGTTGCCTGGTCTGATGAGTCTGGATTTCTGTTGAGACATTCAGATGGTAGAGTCAGAATTTGGCGTAAACAGAATGAGAACATGGATCCATCATGCCTTGTTACCACTGTGCAGGCTGGTGGTGGTGGTGTAATGGTGTGGGGGATGTTTTCTTGGCACACTTTAGGCCCCTTAGTGCCAATTGGGCATTGTTTAAATGCCACGGCCTACCTGAGCATTGTTTCTGACCATGTCCATCCCTTTATGACCACCATGTACCCATCCTCTGATGGCTACTTCCAGCAGGATAATGCACCATGTCACAAAGCTCGAATCCTTTCAAATTGGTTTCTTGAACATGACAATGAGTTCACTGTACTGAAATGGCCCCCCACAGTCACCAGATCTCAACCCAATAGAGCATCTTTGGGATGTGGTGGAACGGGAGCTTCGTGCCCTGGATGTGCATCCCACAAATCTCCATCAACTGCAAGATGCTATCCTATCAATATGGGCCAACATTTCTAAAGAATGCTTTCAGCACCTTGTTGAATCAATGCCACGTAGAATTATGGCAGTTCTGAAGGCGAAAGGGGGTCAAACACAGTATTAGTGTGGTGTTCCTAATAATCCTTTAGGTGAGTGTACATTACATGTCAAGAATTCTACATGCTGAGATATAATATTTGGCAGGTATGGTAGGGAATATTGAAGTATGCTCACAGCTTACATTTTATTATTATTATTATAAACAACAATGATTTAACAATATAAAACAATACAATTCAAAATAGCGACAATGTATTGCTTACATATAAGGAAACAAATAAGACACAGGATTACAAAATTACATATATAAAAAACATTAAAAAATATATATTTTTGGGTCACTGTTTGAAATTGAAAGGCATTATTATCAGATGTTAAATATTTATTTGGACTTAAAATGCTATACAAATCTAAGGATATATAAAATTGTAAAAGCTTATCAAATTAGATCCCGGAGATACACGATCCAATTTGCATCATCCATAAGGCTTCCTAGCCTTATGCCAGAATAGTTAATGCTCAAACTCAGAGTATGGGATGATGTTTATTTTGGTTTTACATGATTGGTTTTATGATGATTATTATAAGGAGAAGGATTGAGGGATATGGGATGCAATGTAAATATAAAAGTATGATTTAAATAGGGTAATGAATGTCTATATTTTCAGTATTTCTGTGTTTGGGATTTTATATAATACATTTCAGGATATGGAGTGATCTACAAAGCAAACAATGGTGGAAAACGTTGAAGTACACAGTTGTTGAAATAAGTTACAGATTATTTAATTGCAAATTTCTATATTCAGTTTATAAACTTGCAGAGTTCCAGTCTTTACACCACAATACAAAAATAATGTAATGTCAAAATGAAGGCTTTTTGGACAGATCACACATATGCATTGAAACTATTGATTGCCATGCTGCTGCTCCTACTGCTTCTAGGCTCACTGCTGGATTTGCTGGTCTTGCTCTTCCTGCTGTCTCCACCATCTGTGAGAGCTGTTGACACTGGTATGTATATCTTTTTAGCAGGTGATGCCATGTAGGCATCTGGGAATTTGTAGACAGGCATGCGTATGTTTTTTGACCTGTAAAGGATAGATTGAACCATGGTGAGGTGCCCTTATTACTGACAGTAATTGATATCTAGAGCAAGTGATATATCTTTTTTTAAAGGGTACAAAGTACACACCTTGATTGACATCCTTCTTTCCATGCAAATATACTGCAAATGAGGCCCCCCACAATCAGTAGGGTGGAGCCTCCCCAGCCAATGTATACACCAACTCCAATTTCAAACCTATTTGAATACAATCAAACTGAGCCCAAAGACGTGCTATACATTATCACTGTGAACAGCTTTCTGCAAATGATACAAATAATTGTTTCTTGCAACATGTTTTCTTACATATCTACTGAATCCAAAAACAAAGTGTCTTTTAAGCTGTACTACTGAATTAGTCCAACACCACTGGTAGAGGTTCACTCACTTTCGTGCCCTGAAATTTGGATCCTGAAATTCCGCTCTTACTTTATTCCCGTAATAAGAGAATGCAATCATGGAACACAATCCTGGAACAAGCCAAATTCACAGTTAGACTCCAACATCCATCCAACAATCAGAATAACCAGACCGACAAAAATAAAATGTCTACCAGACAGAAGGTAGTTCATTCCTCCAGCAAAAGTCACTTTTGCGTTTGCAATCTCAGATCCTCCTATCTTTGTGCACTTCATTCCGACCAGGACTAGAATGGATCCAAACAAGCCCACGATGATTGAAGTGATGATCAAAGCACGGCACATATGGATGTCCCCTGTCCCGGATGAACAAAACCATAGTTAAGGAATTTACATTTGAACTCACTTCTGCACGACACCTCATTCATTTGTCATGCATTATGTTACCTTAATACATTAATATATAGCGAAGTACAATTTCAATCGTATTAGTAATCAAAAATGTCTGCCTTCCATAATTATGTTTTAGTGACTCCCTGTGGCGGTGTGGCTCTCTTGAGCGAAATCGAGGTAGAAGGTTATGGAGTTTGTTCCCTTTGGTGTGTCAGGATTCTGAAAAAGTCTTCCTGGTTTAGTGGGCAGCGTCATAAGGACCACAACAGCATGGGATGTGCATTGAGTGAAACATATATCAACTGTCCTGAGTCTGGGTGTTGCTCGGTTGAAGTAAGGCCTTATTCACAAATTGGTTAACGCATACGGTTAATTAAAAACACAATGCCAGAATTATTTTTGGTCCGTTAATGAATTTCTTCAAGCCTCAGAACCGTAGTTAGTGCTTGACTTGAGCAGGAGCTGTCGCTTGTTCTTATTCAACAGTATACGGGTAACGGGTTTATTTGGGACTTGTGCTGGAATGGTCAAGTGAGCTTCAAATTAGCTTTTTTCAAGATAACAACGTAGAGTAGCCTACGCATTCATGTTTTGAATCCTGCCATTAAATGGAGCACTTTCGATTTCAGCGACTGCCTGCTGCTTTCCAGTGAGAGGGGCAGATGGGTGTTTTAAACAGCTCCTGCACTTATTTATTATAAAATCAAGCAGTGTCCATAGTTTACAATAAAACATAATGTCTATAACATAAACATAATTGTTTTATTTATTTAGGACCCCATTTGAACACATTGTTTTCTAAATGTTCAATTCTAAAAAAAAATATACTTACAGTTCAGTGCTAGCAAGGACGGAATAACCTTGCAATCGGAAACTCCACTTGAATCGGAAATGCAGTCCTTCCAGAGGTTGGAGAAGTATTGTGAAGTGGTCAGAACCATGCTGTATACCTCAGACCATGTCCACATCTCAATTGACATTGTAGAGCAAACCAGGATCCATCCACTGACACAGACCACGAAGCAGCCAATCTCCATGTACATTACTACCAACCTGTAATTCATGGTTGCCTCTTTGTACACAGATGCCAGACAGGAGGGAATTAAGCCCAATGAAGGTAGTCAAGGTATTGTTTCACTTGTAAGAATTCAAACCAAGGAGAACTGTGAACTAATGTGGAAAGGGAAGACTCACTTTCTACATCCACCACCTCCTTTCCTTTCATCAATGCAGAAACATTCTGTTTGTGTACATCAACACATCTTTCTCTACACTGATGGAAGAAGTGTTTGCTGACCTTTGGCCTTTCTTCCCATGACGGCATGCTTTGTTTATTATTGATATACTATCCACAATCCTACCATCATAAGGTTGGTTTTGTGTGGGCCTAAAAAGACAGATTGTGACAGATGTCTTTACCACGATTTTCCATTACTTTCTATGACCCTGTCAGTGCTTCTTCCAACTAGAAAACATTTTAACGTGGAATTGTGGGCAATATTCAGTTAATCAATCAATAAATTAAATTTAATCTATAAAGCCCTTTTTACATAACCAGTTGCCACCAAGCGCGTATACCAAACCTAAACTAACAAACAGCAAGCAATAAGAAGTTTGATGCACAGAGACTAGGAAAAACTCACTAGAAACATCACAACCTAAAAAGAAACCTAAAAGAAACTGTGCTCCGAGGGGTGGACAGTCCTGTTCTGGCTGTACACATCATTATAAGAGAACATTCTGCATTCTTCATCAATATACTTAAACAGCAGGTCAGTAAATACAGACAGGAACAGGTGGGCTGTGCACAGAATTTCTAGGAAGAATCTAGATCAGGAATACAATCAAGTGGACAGGGATAGCTTAGAATCATCAGGCCAGCTATGCGGTTCTATGGCTCTGGTCCTAATTCAACAAGAAACTACCTGTGATATTAAAGGAAGCATTGCTCAGATTCAACAGGATACCAGATACAAATGGAAATACAGTGCCTATAGAAAGTATACACAATCATTTAAAATAGGATATGTTTTCTTATGCTTTTCTACCTACCATACTGCAAGCATTTAAAGGATTTCACTTTATTTTTAAATGAGACTATATATTTTGAATACAAAACTGAAATACAATAATTTTATATGTGCATTTGCATCTCCTTTAGTTAAGTAATGGTGGAAATACATAGTAATTACAGCTGTCAGTTTGTTGGCATTAGATTTTGTAATTATTCTTTAATTCAAAGTACTGCTTCTTCCACATTAGTTGTAGTCAGTATGTACTGCTTCTTCCACATTAGTAGTAGTCAGTATGTACTGCTTCTTCCACATTAGTAATAGTCAGTATGTACTGCATCTTCCACATTAGTAGTAGTCAGTATGTACTGCTTCTTCCACATTAGTAATAGTCAGTATGTACTGCATCTTCCACATTAGTAATAATCAGTATGTACTGCATCTTCCACATTAGTAGCAGTCAGTATGTACTGCTTCTTCCACATTAGTAGTAGTCAGTATGTACTGCTTCTTCCACATTAGTAATAGTCAGTATGTACTGCATCTTCCACATTAGTAATAATCAGTATGTACTGCATCTTCCACATTAGTAGTAGTCAGTATGTACTGCTTCTTCCACATTAGTAGTAGTCAGTATGTACTGCTTCTTCCACATTAGTAATAGTCAGTATGTACTGCATCTTCCACATTAGTAATAATCAGTATGTACTGCATCTTCCACATTAGTAGTAGTCAGTATGTACTGCTTCTTCCACATTAGTAGTAGTCAGTATGTATGCTTCTTCCACATTAGTAATTGTCAGTATGTACTGCATCTTCCACATTAGTAATAATCAGTATGTACTGCATCTTCCACATTAGTAGTAGTCAGTATGTACTGCTTCTTCCACATTAGTAGTAGTCAGTATGTACTGCTTCTTCCACATTAGTAATAGTCAGTATGTACTGCATCTTCCACATTAGTAATAATCAGTATGTACTGCATCTTCCACATTAGTAGTAGTCAGTATGTACTGCTTCTTCCACATTAGTAGTAGTCAGTATGTACTGCTTCTTCCACATTAGTAGTAGTCAGTATGTACTGCTTCTTCCACATTAATAGTAGTCAGTATATACTGCATCTTCCACATTAGTAGTAGTCAGTATGTACTGCTTCTTCCACATTAGTAATAGTCAGTATGTACTGCATCTTCCACATTAGTAATAGTCAGTATGCACTGCATCTTCCACATTAGTAGTAGTCAGTATGTACTGCATCTTCCACATTAGTAGTAGTCAGTATGTACTGCTTCTTCCACATTATAGTCAGTATGCACTGCATCTTCCACATTAGTAGTAGTCAGTATGTACTGCATCTTCCACATTAGTAGTAGTCAGTATGTACTGCATCTTCCACATTAGTAGTAGTCAGTATGTGCTGCATGGAGTCCTTAGGGCTCCCAAACATATTTATTTAAATAAAAATGAGAAACATTTGTGTTTATTTTATGTTTGGCTTTATCTTGCTGATAGAAAAACTGAACCATGAACACACAGTATTTAAACAAATATTTTAATCAACACTAAACATTAATTAGCTTCTGAACAATCTTAATCTCAAAGCAAATGCAAAATCTGATTTGCAACTATTGTTTATATGGCTAATATAGCTTATTTGAATGATTTTGTGTAACGTGATGGGGTCTCTGGTTTGACTGATGGCCTGAGTAGGGGTCCCTGGATAAGAAAATGTTAGGGACCCCATAGAGTCGGTGGTGCTGCCCAGCATTGTATTTATAAAAATTCACATTTAAAGTATATAAAAGCTTAGAAAATATCATTATCATGTACAACTCCATTTCAAAAAAAGTTGGGACGCTGCATTAAATGCAAATAAAAACAGAATGCAATGATGTACAAATAATTTATCCCTATATTTTATTGAAAATAGTAATAAAAAAAACATGTTTGCCAGCAAACACGTTTCAAAAAAGTTGAAACTTTTACCAATGTGTTGCAACACCTCTTCTTTTAACAATACTCTCTAAGCGTTTTGGGGAACAACTGAGGAGACCTATTGCTATAGTTTTGAAAGGGAAATGTTTTCCCATACTTGCTTGATATAGGATTTCAGCTGCTCAACAGTTTGGGTTCTCCTTTGTCATATGTTTGTTTTTATAGGGCTGGATGCAGCGACATACTGTATTCACAGGCAATGGTTTTCGGAAGTGTTCCTGAGCCCAGGCAGTCATTTCCACTACAGTAATGTGTCTGTTTTTAATGCAGTGACGTCTGAGGGCCCAAAGATCACAGCCATCCAATATTGGTTTTCGGCCTTGTCCCTTGCATACAGAGATTTATTCGGATTCTCTGAATCTTTTAATTATATTATGTACTGTAGATGATGAGATCCCCAAACTCTTTGCTATTATACTTTGAGGAATGTTATTAATTGTTGCACTATTTGCCCATGCGGTCTTTCACAGAGTGGTGAACCCCTTCCCATCTTCACTTCTGACAGACCCATCCTCTCTGGAATGATCTTATAATACCCAATCATGTTACTGACCTGTTGCCAATTGACCTAATTAGTTGTGTGATATTTCACCAGGTTTAGTTTTTCAGCATTACACAACTTTACCAGTCTTTTTTTTGCCTCTGTCCCAACTGTTTTGAAACATGTTGCTGGCATAAAATTTAAAGTGGGCATACATTTTTCAAGAAAATGTTTCTCAGTGTCATCATTTGATATATGTTGTCTTTGTACTATTTTCTATTGAATATAGTAGGGGGGAAACGGTATGTGTATTTGTATTGAATCGTTTGGTACCGGGTCCAATGTGCATGATTGGATACACACTTAAGTGAACAATACATTAATCGTATATTATAGCTAGGAAATAAATATATATTTATTTGATAAAATCTAAAACTATTGGGGGCGCAGGGTGGGCGGCTGCACCAGGGCCCGCGGTGGTTGGGGGGCCCGCGGTGGTTGGGGGGCCCACGGTGGGTGAGGGGCCCGTGGTGGGTGGGGGACATTTCGGTTTCCCTGTAAACTATAACGGGGATTGCCGACGAGTGATAGACATAACTTCTAAAACATGTAGGCTCTGTTCATTGACTATATTCTATTTGATTGGCAATACGAGTAACATGACTACTCATTTATTTATTTGTTATACATGGAAAATAGAAGATACTTTTTTCTACGTTCAAATTCTTTTTTTTCTTCTTTGGAAGTAACGTGTTTCAAGTGGTCGTATTTTGTTTAAGGCACTGCTATGTGACTTTATATTGATAGGATATGCTGCAGGGCTAGGCACTCTTGTTGAAGTTCTGTTTTAAATGACTATTTTATTTCATTTTATAATGCAGGCACTGCTGTTTTTTGTCCCTTTGTTTCCATTTGTTCCTGGGAATTCAAGCTACACGTTTACTATTATAATAAGTGGAAAATCTAAACACAAATTTCGTATTTCTCAGGTATTTATTTTGTAGATGTATCAAAACTGTACTGAACCATGACACCACTATATCGTATCGTACCAAAGAGTTTGGTGAAATGTTTCACACCTAGAATATAGGGTTTAAAAGATTTGCACAGCATTTCATTGTTTTTTTTAATTTATTTTATGCAGCTTCACAACTTTTGGAAACGGTGTTGTAGAAACATACATCTTGTGTCAATCTATTATTTAAACTCATAATTTGGGATAAAATACACATGGGATAAAATACATTTAAACTGTATGAGGTACGTTTGTCATCTGTGAAAAAAAACCACATTCGTCCACGTTTCTCATCCAGAAGTATTCATCGTCTAAAAGAAACACTAGTACTTTTCACTACACAAAGGCATCTCTGTCTGATAGTTTCTCTGGTGTTATTTGGGAGATCCTAGTGAGTTTGGAGTTGCTGGATCTTCCTAAGCCATTGGATCCATACTGTCTAGGGGGTACGTAGTACCCTGTATTGGCAATCCTTCCTTCGGACAGAGGGGCCATGTTTGGTTGTGCTCCGGGACCACCATAGGCGTTCACCACACTGAAGTAAAAGGACACAAAGTTCAACATTTAGAAGCTTTGTCCCCTTCGACATCAACATGGCCAGTCACCCACCTTCCTGTCTCCCCTCAGATGTAAAAAATGACAGACCCATGGTCACTTAAGTCTGATCTCCTGTGCTTAACTAAGGATCTCCACTATGTCAAATCTGACTCTGCCTGTTCTCATCATTCCAAATCTTTACGTTGCCTTCGGAACGGTGATCCATCTAACCCTACTCTCAACCCTTTCAGGGGTGGATGTCTCAAGGTTCAATGCACTCCTGGTTTATGCCCTATTTGGCAGATTCCTTCCACCAGGAGGCATGGAGAGGATCAGTGTCTCTATTGCATGATCTTAATACTGGTGTCCACGAAGGATCAGTTTAGACCCTCTTTCCACTTCAAGACCTTTCAATCATGGTTGACAAATCCACAGTGTCTTTTTCCCAGAGTTTAAAGAACCGTGGCATTTGTTGAGATAATTGACATCACCCTGTCATTCTCTAGGTTTCTGCTATGCAACATATTTTCCCATCACCTCTTACTACCTCCAGACTATGCTCAAACCCAAAAGTGTGCGGGGAGCTATAGGCTCATCAACAAAACATTTGAGAGGAAGGTGCCCTTTTTATAACCCTAATGATTGGTCTGTCCTGTCCACATCCAAGTCTCAATCAGTTGGAGTTATAAAAGCATGTCCTTTGTAATCATAACTAACAGAAAATATAGTCTAGACTGTATTCTTACATAAGCACTTTATTAAAGCCAGCTCAATGATTCAGCACCAACCCATGTTGGGGTGAACTTGAAGGCAGATTATTTATTTTTACTAGCACTGACTTTGCTGATAACTTTTTCATTAAGAACAAATGTACTCACTACAACTGTAGTATCTGGTTATCTCACCTGGCTATCGTTTACATTACGTTGAAATCACTGACTCTAAGGTTCTCTGGATAACAGTGTCTGCTAAATGACTAAAATGTAAATGACAGCACAGTTATTAGAATTGGCATTGTGAAAAAGGCAACCAAATCATAGCATGCAAGACTGTTCAGAGATGTCATGTTTTCTTACCTTGTTTTAGGAAACACAACTTTGTACACCGTTACAGCATAGAGGATGGCCCCTAAGACAATAAAACCTGACCCGACCAGTCCAAGAAAAATAGGAGTTCCTAAATTATACCTTAGTGAGGTACAAAAAACGTACATCAGCACAGTTACAGTTACATTTGAAGATGTTATTATGTACTTTTAACACACCTGAGACCATTTGAATATTAAGCTTACTGTCTGACTCCTGATGAAGTGGGAGCAAAGGTTGTCCTGGCAACTTTGTTGATGTATAAGCAGTATGCAGCAATGTCTGACACACCTGTGTGAAGAGGTTTCAGTCATATGAGGAAATGCTGATGTCGAAACACTTGAAGAATCCAACGTGGTCAGTACTCACCACCAACAAAGTGAAACAAGGATCCAGCTAACAAAACCTTATCCTTGTTTTTTTCTCCTCCTCCAATATAGGTACACTCCATCCCAACAAAGCAAAATATGGCACCAAAAAACCCAAGGGTTAGTCCACAAACCAGCAGAGCTTTCGCTCTCTGGACAAAAGCTGTCAAGTAGAGAAGAGAAGATATGAGTCAACATTTTATCTATCACCACAGATATCTTAAAAAATAAGCTGCAATCTGCTCTCATTGACAATTATTCTAAGAGAGAACCCTTCATGATCATTTTGCAGAGATGCTACAATGTAACACATACAAGAAACCCTGAAGAATAGTGTTCTCACATGAGATAGACGACAGTACTGGGAAGTCCCTGCAGTTATCGATGGCTGTCGATTCGGTGTAGCAGTCTTTCCACAGGCTGGACCAGTACCATGCCACCTTGATAATGGCGGAGCCCCCTTGGCCACCGATCTGGATGAACCTCCAGTAATTCATGACCATGGTGCAAAGCACAAAGAGCCATCCTAGTGTTGAGGTCAAGAAGCCAATAATCTGGAATAGCCTTTTCCCCATGATTTTAGTTAAGAAAAGATGGTTGCGCTAACACATGCTCTTAGGAGCTCCAAAAGATGTGTGTGTGTGTATGGGGTTGAGAATTAAAATACACGTGATTCTTGTTGTGTCATTTCAGAAGGTGATTACAGGTTTCTCTGGATTGGATTTGATGATGTGTTTGCGAGTGTTGACAAGGGCTGTTGTTGAAACCATGGTGGAATCCGTTTACTGTAAACTACAAGAAGTGTGCCTCCAACTAAAGAGGTTCTGCATCATTGACTACTTGAGTCATGCTGGTGTATGTAACATTTGGAACAATAATCATTATTATTCCAAATATTATGCTGAATTGGTGCCATTTGCTTGTTGAAACTTTTCAAAATTAAACTACATTTTTTATCTTTTTTCAGCACTACTTCTAATAACACACTTGTTAACTATTCTAAATGTGTTATGGTCAATCTCAGGCAATCTCAGGTTGCATTTTTCTCAGTACTGTTACCAAAACTGTTTAAATATCAATTAAGTCATGGCAACTAGTTTCTTTGTTTTTCCCTCAATTAAAAGGGTATTTTAGAGATTTGTTCAAACAAATATATATATATATATCTGTAGCTAAAAAGTCACAACATCAAGCCATTCTTTATTTTTAAGGGATACCCCAACCTCAGTATTATCAAAAATCTATCATGTGATTTATCAAACAAGTTTTCTTTTTAAAACAAGTAACATGAATGAACATTGAGTCACTGGAATGAGCACTGACTAACAGTTTCTGTGTGTGAGAATAACTAGATGTCACACAACATCCATCAAACAAAGATAAAACAGAAGTCATTATATTTGGCAAAACAGACCATAGTCTGAATAGCAACATAAAAGCTCAATTGTGGGTGCATGCCTTTGCAAGAGTGTGTAAATGTATGTGAGCGTGTGCTTGTGTGCAGCTCCAATGTCATCCTTTAGTTTTCAGATGACACCACCGTCCTGGGTCTCATCAACAATGATGACCTAATACAAAAAGGATATAAGTGACATGGAAACATGGTGACAGAACAACCTCTTTCTCAATGTCTGCAAGACTAAGGAGATCATTGTGGACTTCAGGAAGCAGAAGAGGGAGGATCATGCCCCCATGAAGTGGAGTGAGTCTCTGACATCAAGTTCCTCTGTGTGTTCATCAAAGATGACCTCACCTGGTCCAGGCAAGCGGACCCGGCAGTAAAAACTGCCCAAAAGTGCCAATATTTCCTGATGAGACTCAGGAAGTTTGGCATGTCTGCAAAAACTCTCACCATCGTTTACAGGTGCACCACTGAGAGCATCCTCTCAGGTTGCAATACTTCCTGGTACGGCAGCTGTTATGCTGCTGATCGCTAATGCCTCCGAAGGGTGGTGAAGTCAGCGGAGCGCATCATCCACTGCCATTTCCCTTCCATACACGATGCCTTAGGTAAGCACGGAACATCATAAAAGACTTAAATCACCCAGGCTATGATCTGTTCACACTGCTACTGTCTGGTAGACATTACATGATAGAGTGAAAACCTGGGAAGACTACAAGTTTTTCAAGTTTTAGCTAACATATTATGTATTTGCGATGAGAAAATGTATTTCATGTATAAATTGGAAATATAGTCACACAATAATATTAAAAGAAATAATCTTAGAGAGTGGGGACGGGATATCATTTTAGGTTTTTAGTGTTCTTGGTAGTTTTTATTAAGGTTTTACACAATGTATCTTCAAATTGCAATTAGGCCAAAGTGCAGGACACATTGCTTGATAATATAATGTATTAAACAGACACTTTTCATGCATATTTATGCATATAATGTCTTGGGGACAAAAAAGGCACAGATTCGGCGGAATGGCCCATTTAGTGACATTAATGTATTTTATGCGATTTTTCAGTGTGTACAGTGCAACCCACCTCAGCCATGGAAGAATGTAGGCTTAACTGCTTTAGAGTTGCCACAGGCCTCTCGGTTGCCTGTTCTTCACAAATTCATAGCTCATTCAGGGGTCATGGCAAAAGGGGTGAATACATATGCAATTGTTTTCTGTTTTACATTTGAAACAATTTGCTGATTATTTTTGTGTCAATCAGAGGAAAAACCCCTGATTAAATCCGATTAAATCCAATCTGATTAAATCCAATCTGAATTTTATTTTAAGGGGGTGAATACTTTTGAGAGACATTGCATGTTATGGATAGGAGGTCCGAAAGATTGTTTGCAAATGGTCCATACATTGATTTAACCATTTTGTCAATATAGATTAATAGTAATGTATTGTTTGTTCAACAGTTACAAAGACAGGCAAAACAAGACAATATAACAAGTAACAAACAATCACTTTACAATCAGAAAACAATTTTCAAAAAGTACAAAATATTTAAAATCACCAAGTGTACAAAAAGTGGTTAATCTTCATACTACCACCATTTTTTATATACTATACATATTTTATATACTGTTCATGTACTACTAACTGGCATAGCTGCGGGAAGTAGCGGCGCTGGTTGAGCTGCAACACCGCCTGAGGCAAGTCTACAAGATATCTTGAGGTTGACACGGGCACGCGCCACATGTGATTTCAATATCCTTTCAATTCCACCACCTGATCAACCACAATCACCACCCACTGATCAAAACATCTTCCCATGGCCATGCTGACTAGAAAACTTTAACATGAAGAAGAAACTACAGGAAAAAGCAACCGAGATAGCGAAATATCCAGTTTTTGTTGCTGTCAGTCATGTAAATAATATTATATGAAATAACAATTCAAAACAAACTGTTGTTTTGGCAAAATTGCAGTTGATTAGTATTTTATGGGCAACAAAAATATGATATTTCCATTACATCAGGTGCAGTTTTTCAAAGTGCAATTATTGAAAAAATCTAAATTAAACAACAAGCATCAGTTTATGAACATTGAAAATATACATTACATGTTTTGAAATGTTCATTAGACAATTTTTTCCATATCCATAAGACTCACCTAATTTGTAGATTTAAAGGCAAGCAAGTTTCAATATATCGTTTTAGATGTTGCATACAGTCATATGTAATATTACTAGTAATAACCATAGACAAATATATATGGTACTCCATCTGTGCATGTGATCCATATACCAGCATAGGAGCTCTACAACTAGTCTTCCTCCGCCTTCTTGGACAAATTCATATTATGTCTCCATAATATGAGAAATCTAGATCTAAAAATATATTTTAGTATACTTTTAAGGGAATACATACAGTACCAATAAAGCCTTTGTATATATTTAATTCATTAATGAGTTTAAGTTCTGCGTTGTAGTTCTATCATCTTTTTGAAGTAGGAAGCAGACTTGTACTGTATGCTATTGGCAGATTTTTTATAGGCAGAGAAATAACATACATTTATTAATGTATGTATCTAATGTATCTATCATATCTAAAGGTGGAGACAGTTGTTTTGGCTGGTGTCAAAAGGACCCAAAAATTTGCATAAAGATGTAAATAAATGAGCACTAAATAACTATTTAGATTGATTCATAAAATATTTAAGAAATATGTATCTAGAGTAAAATAATATCCCAGTGGTATTTTGAGAGGTACTGACACTGCAGCTGCTTATGTGTACCAGAACAATTATGCCGTTTTCTGCACAATGATATGTATATTTTTTCTCAATGCACATATCCCAGCCAAAACTCTCAGCCAATCTTGAATGGACCGAAAAAGGGCAGATTTTCACTCCAACATCTAGTTATTTGTGAGACAATGGGTCAACTATGGAAGGGAGTTTGTCTCTTGAAACCATACCACTTTTCAGGTTTGACATTTTTCCTGTCATCCCTCACACATATGCATTTTTATCAAAGTGATGTACTCTGAAAGAGCTGCTGGACTCTGGTGGAGGTCGCTGGTTCATGATCTTTGCATGCCCTCTAGGGTTAGAGGGCACATGGGAGGCAGAGGCTGTTGCTCTGTAAGCATAGCCTGGGTGCCTTGAGGTGTGAGAGAAAAAGAGATATAGGGACAAAGATAGATGTGGAGGGACAGAAAGTATGAGTGAAAGAGATGGAGCAAACCAATCACATAATTGACCAAATATAAATTATTCAATGTTCAGTATGCACATAATTATTGATGTGTCTCACCTTGTAGTAAAACTATCTGATAATGAGAAGCAGAATATCAGCCCTCCCAGAATACACAGAAGGGATCCTGCCCAACCAATGAACAAGGCAGCTCCCAACTCATACCTGGAAAATGCAGATTAGTTATTAGATGCAAGGGCAAGTACAGTACTTCATCCAGAATCATGTGAGTCACTACACTATGTGTAGTCATACACAACAGGGTACATTACACAGATGGTTTTACATAGAACCCAAAAGAGTTCTACCACCCCAAAAAAGCTTATTTTATAGGGAAAGCTGGAAAACCATTAAGAAAAACCTCTAAATTGGGTATTATCAGGTGTCTTGGCGTTAAAATTACCTCATATTTATGTTCCAGGGGAAAGCCTAATGGGTTCAGGGAAGAAAATGTCTTCTACATGTACTACAATTACTGTATAATTGAATAAATCTGGTTCTTAGGCAAGGGGGTTGGTTCTGTGTGGAACCACAATAACCCAAAGAAACCTTTAAACCATGTAATATGGTGACTGTGTAATATGGCAAATGAGAAAAAAAATATGTAGGTTCTACAAACACCCTTTGAGGTTGAGATAAAGTAATTTATAGAACCATTCTCTGTAAAGGTATTTGGAACCACATTCATCGAAACGGTTACTCACTTCTGCGCAACATACATAGGGTCAAAAAACTCAGATGTCACCCTGTGTGCATACAGGGAACATGAAGACAACGAGCAGAGACCTACAGAGAAAGAAAGAATGTTCAGTACTCTGGCTTTGGCAAACTTGGTTTTAGAGATATTTGGCTGTGACATGATAGTTACCACTGAGTATGAAAATGATTCCGGCAAAGCCAACTGTCCTGGCTTTGCTCTGGTCTGATCCCCCAATCTTGGTGCACTTCATTCCGACCAGGGCAATGATAGAACAGAAGAAGCCCAGGAAGACAGAAGCAATCATCAAACCCCTGCAGGCCTGAATATAGCCTGGAAGACAGAGTACAAGCCATCTGGTACAAATCTTTAGTTGCTGCTTGGTTTTACTTGCTGCTTGGTTTTACTTACATCTTACATTTTGGCAGATGCTTTTATACAGATTGACTTAAATTAACAATTGTGTAATTTGTTGTGGTTCACATTGCATATCCTGCACTGTGTATTTGTCCAGAGTGAGTGAAAAATATTTATTTCTAGAAGAAAGAAAATAGGAATCATAGATGGCAACATTTTGAAGTGACTGGCATAAGAGCTTAAAGGCAAGGGTAGTTATAGTAAAAAGAGAACTTTTGAAGATGGTTGCATTCATTTCACCACAGAGTTCACTTTAATTTGGATTGGTTCTTTTATAGAGGAATATACTGTACAAAAACCCTAAATGTGTAATAAACACTCCCATACTGAATGTCCCATACTTCCCCCAATCCTCCCCATCTTGTCACATCCACAGTATCACAAGACGGCAAGGCCATCATATTCTCAGGTAACTTTGCAAAAACAAATTCTTCCTGTAGTTCTGTAGTCGTAAACAATAATTAGCAAGCACAGTCATTCATTGTTTTGAAGTGCAGTAGGCCTACACACAGCGAAGTCAATGCTTCTTCAAATTCCCCAAAGCTACATTTCCCACAGCCATTTTTGGCCATGTTCTTAGCTCCAATCTTGCTACACTGCACTATCACAAAACCACAAGACGATTATTGGCTCAACCAACTGTGCCACAAATTGGTTCTGTAAACGCAAACAATAATTTGTAAGTGCAAGCAGTAATTGTTTCTAGGCACTCATAGAGTTGGCAATGGAGATAACTTTGAGAAGTGATTTACAGGACAACATTAGCTTGGTAGTTAACCCCAGAAACTAGTCGACCATGGGAGAAAACAGCCCCGAGCTCCCAATAAATCTAATTTATAGCCTTCAACTCACAAGAAGGTAGGCTAAACATTGACATCTCTGAAGGTAAATGAGTTATCCCTGGGATACACAAGGCATTGTGCCTTCCCTAAGAACTCATTAGCACTGGCAAGATCTGAAAACATCTCTTTCTAAGTAATGGGCTTAAAATTGAACTGTGTCACAGCTACAGGGAGTTGAAAGATCTACTGACCCTCATCCGAGACCAACTTAGAATTTTCATATGCCCATTTAATCCAATACAGTCCTTGTAAAAAAGCTTTTACAATCCAGTGAATGCATACTGAAAGAACTGAAATGTAATCACTTGATTAAGGGAACTAAAAATGACAATAACTAAACATTGACACAATGAAAGCGAAAGAATCGCAATAGCTTTCTCGCATTAATTACAGTTTAAACGCTGTCTTGCTTCACAGTGGGCCAATAGACCCTTCTAGTTGATCAAATCAGCTACTTTAAGACAGTTTCCTAATAACAGAACAAGAGCCTTTGAGCAGACCATCCAGTGCCAGCATGGAAGGAAAATCCTTGCAGTTGGAGACTCCCGTTGAATCAGTAACACAAGTTTTCCACAGGTTGGACCAGAAGGTAGCTGTGGTGATGACCGAACCATCGATAGAAGAAACTTTCCAGTAATCCGCGGGTATGGTGGCGGAGATAAGGACCCAGCCAGACGTGGTCAGAATAAAGGCCAGAATCTCAGTCCCCATGTTACTCATGATGTACAACACACCAGCGCTTGCTGCTGAAGTTGACGAGAGGTTCTGAGTTTAATCAAGAGTTAGGATGTTACTGATGGTCCATTGGCCAATGTGGCTTGGCCATGATGGGATTGATGATTAACGTTTTGGACTGTATCATATTCAGCAGGGAGGAGTTTAGCTCTTATTATCAACGATTGACCAATGGTGTTTAGCTTCCTACGCTCTCTCACCTCACACACGTCACTCAGTTTGAGAGTTGACGATGGCTAACTGTTCTGAAAGGTCAAAAGTGGCAGATGCACGGTTCTGTCATGTCGAAATGTGTCATAATGATGTCATGTGATGACACACATAACTAATATAGACCAAAAACGTAGAGACAATACATAAAATGATATCGCCTGTGCATCTGAAATGTGATCATCACACCCTGTATAGGAGACATCATACAGCCACTTATTACTCTGACACAACAACCTGGTTATAGGGAAGAGATTAACTATTACATTACAAGAAAATGTGACAGCTACAAGTTTTTCGCAAGGTTAAAAAATGAACAGTTATAATCACTCATTAACCCTGACGATTTTTATCGGAACGGAAGTTTCTGAGAGAAGAGAGAGAAGAGAGAGAAGGAGAGAGAGACAAGGCTAGTTAGTGGCTATAGAGGTTAGATTAAATGGTAGTTAAAACATTTTTATATGACAACCATGGAGTGGTTAAGAATACAAATGGGTTATTCTTCCAATTTGCTGAATGTTTTAGACTTTTAACTCTAGTATATACTACCATAATAAGGACATTACCATAATAAGGACGTGTTAACCTTTTGGAAAATGATATTGGTCTAACCCAGACACTTGTTATGGACAGTAATGTAAAAATTTTTTGAGATAAAGATAAATAAGAATAGTTTTTAGTACGTTTTTTTTAGGATGCATTATTTACCACTTAGTACACATTCAATTACATACAAAAATAATCTTTATGGTTGCTAATATTACCAAGGTAGGAAGAAAAACAACAACATAAAAGCATATTAGGCTGGAATATAACATGGTGGATACTGAGCTAAGTCAGTCATTGCTCTCTTTTAGTGGGATCAAACTAGCATAGTTGAGCTAGCTTATTAATAATTGAATAATCTCTAAATTAATATTTAGACATTCTAAAATAAGATCTTTGATCAATATTTTAATCTAACAGGGTGGACATGATATGCTAGAATCATAATGTTATGCTAGAATCATAATGATATGCTAGAATCATAATGTTATGCTAGAATCATAATGTTATGCTAGAATCATAATGATATGCTAGAATCATAATGTTATGCTAGAATCATAATGTTATGCTAGAATCATAATGATATGCTAGAATCATAATGTTATGCTAGAATCATAATGTTATGCTAGAATCATAATGCGACATAACAGGGTGGAACATACATTAAGGAACAAACAAAATACCCTGGTTATTTTACTGCAATTGCAACAATCATTATAGAAAATTAAAAATAAATGACTCAAAAACGATAGCCTTTATATTTTTCATAGTTAGTTAACATGCAGATGTCGCGACTTGGGATATTGTCATTGTACTTAGTTTACAAAGTACCTTTCAGGTCAATTTAACTATATTTCAAATGAAAGGGGCCATATGTATGATTTTACTTAACTACTAGCATAAACACAATCATAAATTACCAGAAAACATCTGCATGTTATTTTTTAAGTTAATGATAAAAAGAAATAATCTACAAAATTGTTCAGAGTGCCTGATATATTCCCAAATGTAACGTTCTGACTGTCTAAGTTTCTATTACTCACTTTACATCTATGCAGTATTATTCCCCCACCCTAAACTACCCTGGACAGGCTAATATTATTCCCCCACCCTAAACTACCCTGGACAGGCTAATACTATCCCCCCCCTAAACAGGCTAATATTATTCCACCACCCTAAACTACCCTGGACAGGCTAATATTATTCCCCCACCCTAAACTACCCTGGACAGGCTAATATTATTCCACCACCCTAAACTACCCTGGGCAGGCTAATATTATTCCCCCACCCTAAACTACCCTGGACAGGATAATATTATTCCCCCACCCTAAACTACCCTGGGCAGGATAATATTATTCCCCCACACTAAACTACCCTGGGCAGGATAATATTATTCCCCCACCCTAAACTACCCTGGACAGGCTAATATTATTCCTGTCTCATTTGGAATGCAAGGGAAGGAAACAAGTCATGTTATAGTTTAAATTCAGTTTGAGGAAGGATTCAGTGCCCCTTACAAGCCCTTTAGAATTAATATTTAGCAAAAGATTACATTCAAACTACTCTGCTTTGTAGGATGTACTGCAAGTCACCAAATTGTTGGGATGCAGCCTTTACATAGTTCTTGGTCCTACAGTAATACAGAAAGATTACTTTTTCCAAATGTTTACACCTAGATTAGAGGCCCATCTAGTGGTAAACTACTGTACATGTTCCATTTCAAGCACCACCATGTGAGGGCGTTTTGAGAGATTAACGCGCCCTTGACATGTA
Source organism: Esox lucius (assembly GCF_011004845.1). Taxonomy (NCBI): domain Eukaryota; kingdom Metazoa; phylum Chordata; class Actinopteri; order Esociformes; family Esocidae; genus Esox; species Esox lucius. The sequence goes on along the minus strand of NC_047584.1, from coordinate 15,848,315 downwards.
TATAGACATACTGTGCAAAAAAGGCTATTTTAGTCGTAAGTAATATGATCCAGAAACAAGGCAGGGTATGTTGATCATACCCTGTATCACTGGAACATTTTGAACATTTGGTTTATAGTTGACTTGATGTACTTTGGACCATTAGAGCAAAATATATAATGGTACCAATTCCTAAATCAACAACAGAGATTAACCCTAATTCAGCAATGTTCTAACTGTTATAACTAGCATAAAACGTTATCTGGCAGGGCTCTAAATGACATGAGCCCCTCATGTCTTCTACTTAAATAACACCTTCCTGTTCACTTTTTAAATTCCATGATATAAATAATGCAACTGTATTTTTGTTTGAGGGGGTGTGAGGGGGTGATAAAATATAAATTATACATGGATGATTTCAGTGTATGTCTAGTTAAACATTACTCTGCACAATAAAGCTATTGCTCTGTCTGATCTTACTGTAGATTTCAAGAAAAACTGTCATGTTGTAAATAATAAAAACATTGAGCAGGGTTTGTATTTTATTTACTGAAGATTTCTGCATGAAAAATGACATACAGTGGGGAGAACAAATATTTGATTTTGCAGGTTTTCCCACTTACAAAACATGTAGAAGTCTGTATTTTTTATCACATGTACTCTTCAACTGTAAGTGACGGAATCTAAAACAAAAATCCAGAAAATCACATTGTATGATTTTTAAGTCATTAATTAGCATTTTATTGCATGACATAAGTATTTGATACATCTGAAAAGCAGAACTTAATATTTAGTACAGAAACCTTTGTTTGCAATTACAGAGATCATACGTTTCCTGTATTTCTTGACCAGGTTTGCACACACTGCAGTAGGGATTTTGGCCCACTCCTCCATACAGACCTTCTCCAGATCCTTCAGATTTCGGGGCTGTCGCTGGGCAAAACAGACTTTCAGCTCCCTCCAAAGATTTTCTATTGGGTTCAGGTCTGGAGACTGGCTAGGCCACTCCAGGACCTTGAGATGCTTCTTACGGAGCCACTCCTTAGTTGTTGACCCAGCCACAACCCATCTTCAATGCTCTTACTGAGGGAAGGAGGTTGTTGGCCAAGATCTCGCGATACATGGCCCCATCCATCCTCCCCTCAATACAGTGCAGTCGTCCTGTCCAAACACAGCGAGTGGAGTTTAGACCAAAAAGCTCTATTTTAGTCTCATCAGACCAGATGACCTTCTCCCATTCCACTTCTGGATCATCCAGAGGGTCATTGGCAAACTTCAGACGGGCCTAGACATGCGCTGGCTTGAGCAGGGAGACCTTGCGTGCGCTGCAGGATTTTAATCCATGACGGCGTAGAGTGTTACTAATGATTTTCTTTGAGACTGTGGTCCCAGCTCTCTTCAAGTCATTGACCAGGTCCTGCCATGTAGTTCTGGGCTGATCCCTCACCTTCCTCATGATCATTGATGCCCCACGAGGTGAGATCTTGCATGGAGCCCCAGACCGAGGGAGATTGACCGTCATCTTGAACTTCTTCCATTTTCTAATAATTGCGCCAACAGTTGTTGCCTTCTCACCAAGCTGCTTGCCCATTGTCCTGTAACCCATCCCAGCCTTTTGCAGGTCTACAATTTTATCCCTGATGTCCTTACACAGCTCTCTGGTCTTGGCCATTGTGGAGAGGTTGGAGTCTGTGGACAGGTGTCTTTTATACAGGTAAAGAGTTCAAACAGGTGCAGTTAATACAGGTCATGAGTGGAGAACAGGAGGGCTTCTTAAAGAAAAACTAACAGGTCTGTGAGAGTTCTTACTGGTTGGTAGGTGATCAAATACTTGCAATAAAATGCTTTTTCTGGATTCCGTCTCTCACAGTTGAAGTGTACCTATGATAAAAATGACAGACCTCTACATGCTTTGTAATTAGGAAAACCTGCAAAATTGGCAGTGTGTCAAATACTTGTTCTCCCCACTGTAGGTCCCTTTTCAGTTTTCCACATTTTATCTTTCAGAGATGTCATGTATCATATTATTATTAACAAAAAAGGACTTATCAGTAAGCCATGAAACTATCAGCAATGTCGCAAAGTCTTACTAGTTAAACTATTTCTGCTCACAGAGAAGAATTACAGGTGGAAAAAAAACTAATTTAAAGAAACATGGAAAAGGTTTTTACACTATTACACAAGGTAGACTACTTTTCACAAAACTAATCCCCCAAAATACACAGTGCCTTCAGAAAGTATTCAGACCACTTTACATCTCCATACTGAGTTGTGTTTTAGACTAAATTTAAAATATTTATTTATTTGCCATCACAAAACCCCATAAAGGGAAAACATTTTCAGATGTTTTTGCCAAATTGTAAAAATCCCATGTACCAAAGTCTCCCCACACATGGGGTCTAGGCTTTGGTTAGGCTTTGGCTGGGCCACACAAAGCCATTTACAGACTTATCCTAAAGCCACTCCAGCGTTGTCTTGGCAGTGTTTTTCGGGTCGTTCTAATGCTGAAAAACTAATCTTTGCCCCCAGTCTGATTTTCCTCAAGGACATCTCCGTATTTTGCTCTGTTCATCCTTCCCTAAAGTATGTCCAGTATCCCAGGCCTAATAGTTTGACTTTGTTTTCTACGGACCAGAAAATATTTGTTTTCATGCTCTTAGAATAAGTTATACCTATGCGAAAACTTCCAACAGGCTTGAATAGCAGAACAATGGGGCCAGCCCACTCAAAGTGATTGGCCTGGAGCCTGTCAAGCACTACATAGAATCTAGAACTTTTGATGTATGAAACTGTGCAGAAGCACAGAAGCTCCACCTGAATTTACACTTTGATCTCTAACTTCCATAATTTGAATAATCAAAAAGCACATTCCACCTACATTAGGGCTGTTTTCCATAGTTTTATTATACTGATAAAATTGTTTACAAAGTAAGACGAAAATAGGTGGAAGATTTAACACTGCAATATGGTTCTTCCAGGAACGTTTTGATCCGACAAAAACCACAAACCAAGGGGAAGGACACTCTCCACCTGCCTAATATAAGTTTGGATGCTATGTGAAATGGAAAGAAAAACAGAATGCAATGATGTGCAAATCATTTAAACCCTATATTCAACCGAAAATAGTACAAAGACAACATATCACACGTTGAAACTGATAAATGTTATAGTTTCTTGAAAGAAATATGCCCAAAAAAACTGGAAAAGTTGTGTAATGCTAAAAAGAAAACCTAGTGGAACATCTCACAACTAATTAGGTTAATTGGCAACAGGTCAGTAACATGATTGGGTATTAAAAGGGCATCCCAGAGAGGATCAGGCTTTCAGAAGTAAAGATGGGGAGGTGTTCACTATTCTGTGAAGACAGGCAAAAAGTGCAACAATTTAAGAATAACATTTCTCAATGTAAAATTGAAAATAATTTGGGGATCTCAACATCTACAGTACATAATAGCATTAAAAGATCTCTATGCCAAGCGACAAGGCTGAAAACCAATACTGGATGGCCGTAATTTTCAAGCCCTCAGCCCACTGTATTAAAAACAGACACAATTCTGTAGTGGACATCACTGCATGGGCTCAGGAACACTTTGGAAAACCATTGTCTGTGTACACAGTACGTCGCTCCATCCACAAATGTATGTTAAAACTTCTTTGCCATGCAAAGAAAAAAACATTTATAAACAAGATCCATCGCATTCTCTGGGCCTGAGCTCATTTAAGATGGACTGAGGCAAAGTTGAAAACTGTCCTGTGGTGTGATTAATCAAAATGTGAAATAATTTCTGGGAGTCATGGACATCGCTTCCTCCGGGTCCATCCGGCTTGTTATCAGCGCACAGTTCAAAAGCCAGTGTCTGTGATGATATGGGGGTGCATTACTGCACATGGCATGGGTGACTTGCACCTATGTGAAGGCACCAATAATGCTAAACAATATATACAGGTTTTGGAGCAACATGTGCTGCCATCCAGACAACGTCTTTTTCAGGGAAGGCCTTGCTTATTTTAGCAAGACAATGCCAAACCCCATTCTGCATATATTACAAAAGCATGGCTACGTAGTAAAAGAGTCCGGGTGCTAAACTGGCCAAGCAAGAATGGGAAAGCATTTCACTCTCAAAACTACAGCAACTGGTCTCCTCAGTTCCTAAACACAGAGTATTGTTAAAAGAAGAGGTGTTGCAACACAGTGGTAAACAAGCCTTTACTTTTTTGAAACGTGTTGCTGGCATCAAATTCAAAATGAACATGAATTCACCCCAAAACAATAACATTTCTCAGTTTCAACATTTAATATGTTGTCTTTGTACTATATTCTATTTAAAATAAGGATAAATGATTAGCATATCATTGCATTTAGTATTTATTTGCATTTTACACAGCATCACAACTTCTTTGGAAATGGGGTTGTATAAGTAAGTGAATTGGCCAGGGATTGTGTCTGGGCTAGTTTGAGGGTTGGAGCTAACAGGGTTGGGTATCCTAAAGGGTGTGGAAATGTGGGGTTAAGTTAAACCAGCAAAATGGTGGTTGGGGAGAAGGTGGGGTTGGGGCTGCAGGGTGCTTGGGAGAATGGGGGCTGGCAGAGAATTATACGTGCTTTACAAATTCCTGCAAAAATGTTGCAGGTGACCCACCCATCTTGAGGCACTACCTTAGATGATAAAGATTGTGGATAACAATTTTGTTTTACCTGATTACACCCTTGCTTGTCCATTCAACTATATAAAAGGCCCAAATTACATAGTTTACAGTGTTTATTGTTTAAGTAGCTTTGGGGGGGTGGGGGGGCTTTAGGATAATAGATGTTTACCTACCTGAGATAGTAAACCCCTACCTCATCCAATTCCATCTAATCAGGAATTCACTACAAAAGGTTGCTTCTTCATTTATGCATGAAATGTACTTTTTATGTTCATTTATTTTAATTCACTTTTGCTCAATTCAGTGGAGGGTACCTATACTAGAGTTGTCTCCAGAAAAATACACCAATTTCTTTGAGACCGGCAATGCAAAAAGACCGGAAGAACTATCACTGTTGAGATGTTGAGAACTATTTGTGAAGTACTCAATGTCAGAGGTGTACAGAGTACAAAGTTAAAATACTCAACTGGGTTCGGCTGTGTTCACCACTTTTGGGAAGTATCTAATTAAGATCTAAATAACCAGGTAAAGGGAGTTCAAAACTAACTAGTGATCAATTAAATAAAAAGGAAGAGTGTAAATTATCAATTAAGGACACTGTTGAGTTATGAACTCTGTTTACATGGTCATTTAACCCTTCTTTAGGAACTTCCCAAAACTGGTGAACACAGCCGAGTACTTCTACTTTGTACTTTTTACACCTCTGCTCAATGTTAAACAAAATCTTTCCCTAACACACTTTATATTATAATTAATACCCTTTATATTATAAATCTGTGTTTGTATTGTGGAAATCTTATACATGACACCTTTATCTTTAACCAACAGGCGTACTGACATGTAAAATGCCATTACCCATCACCAATACTTCTGCCATTGTTCCCCTACAAGTTTTTATTTTTCATTTAATTTAATTCAGATATTTCAAGTAATTTTTTAATATGACTATTTTCATGCGTTCTATGTTGTATTTAAAAGCATGAATAAACAATAAAATAACTTACCTGAATGATTTTATTCACCGTATTAAGTCTGAATTCCTGTAAGTAATTTGGATATCTCATGCACATTTCACAAGCCTTTGTCCAAATCCTTATCTCATAGTAATCAGCTATTCAGAAACAATAAGTGTTTCAAATTTACGATAGTAACTTCAAAATAAAAGATGATGACGTATAACATATAACATGGGAACGTGTTCCTCTTCCACATAGCGATATACGTTTTCCTGAATAGTTATATGATGCAAAGGAATTCCATTAACCTCCTTATGCTGAGCTGAGCTTAGACAATACATGCATTTTTTTATTTCTCTTAGTCATTTGGGAATTGTAGGACCTGTTAAGTATAATATCTAAGCATTGTCTTTGAATGAGGACATTGGGTTTAGTTGTCTACTTTAACAAAGTAGACAACTGTTAATTTCAACTGTTTTCATCAAAACAGAACATGAACAAATTTGCAAACAGTGTGAGTGAGTCTATGTATGGGTGTGTGCACTAAGTGTGTGTGCATTTCAATGTCTGAACATGGCAACAAATAAGGGCACAACTGCTAATGACATTTACAGCCAAAAGGTTTTATTTTTATAGTGTTCATCTTAGTGTATACTGCATTTGTCAGTACCAGATAGGTATTCCAAGATCAATAAGTAATGCATGTTACAGGTGCATAGTGCAGGAAGCCTAAAACAGTGTCCTCATATGTGGACACAGAGTCTCAGGAGGCTATACATATAAGTCTATATCCCTATACTGAAAAGGACAGTTTCCCATTCCATTGATACAATAGAGTGTATAAATTTTTTCATACCTATTCTTCAGCTTTTTAGCTTTGTTTTTTTTTTAATGAAAGATCCTAGCTTCATGACCAGATTTTTACAGAACCCGGTAATTGTTGATGAGGAAGGTGAAGTGATAATCAGTTGGGCTGTAGAGGATAAAAATATTGAATACACCAGGAGTCAGTATCAGTTGGCTTTTGATTAGATTTAACTTTATTGTCATAGAACAAGTACAGTACAAGTACTGTGCAACAAAATGCAGTTGGCATCTAACCCAAAGTGCAAATAGAAGATTGCAGAAAATGTACAAGTGAAACAATTAAGAACAATTTCTGTTATAGGTGGGATGTATATGTGCAATTAAGGCCAGAGAGACTTCAAATGGCAATTCTAAATATGAAATGAAGGCAAATTGAAGGTACAAGGTAGCATGTGCAACTGAAATGCAGGGACAGTAGCAATGATAGCCATGCATTCAGAGTTTGACACGGCAGATCTCTGAGAAACAGGAAGAGAGAGAGATTGAGGAGATTTAGAGAGAGCCTGCCTTATATCACATCAGATAAGACAGACAGAACCTAGCACTAACCATAGACAGTACCGGCCTAGACTGAGACAGGTAGACGACTTCCAAAGGAGACTCTAACAACAAGATCTTACATACAGTTAGAAACGCTAATACATAGATGTTTGTGAATTAATTTAAATAATATGTAATATTGCTGTTTTCAGCACTACTTTATACAAAAACGTTAAATTCAGGTAGCCGTTTTTAAAGTGGACTTTTATTTTGAAAAGTAAACACACGATAGACAATGTCGCTAACTTTACAATGCTGTTGTGTTCATACAGTCATTGGTCCAGCTTCGGAAAGACTGGATGTTACGCGAGCCTGCCAGTTATGCTAGCCGTCTAACCGGTCCGTCTGTTTTCAGTAGTAGGCTGGCTGCCGGTAAGACAATTATGCACATTTTCTATTAAGTTGCCTTCTATATGTCATTAATTGTATCATTCCAGCTACGCACAGAGGTTGTTTTTAGTTTGCACTCACTGTCAGAAAATGGAACCTTTGCGGAAATTGGCGAAGGATAATCCATCGTCCACAGCTAATCCTCTTTCCAAGATTTTCTTCTGGTAAGGAGTTTAGAAGCAGTATACTACAGCTATTGAGCGGCAAAGTCAACTCTTTTGACAGTTGCTATAAATGACTTCATGTGAATGATGCTTCTATTATCCCAATGTTTTCTGCTATTAGCTCAGCGCGCTCACACGGATGACTACCAATAAGTGTTTACACTAGACCTTCCTTTCCACATCACCTATGAAAGTTAAAAACGTAGGCTACTTTCAGAATGACTTCCTTTTGGTAAACATTGCCTATCCCTAATGGTCAGAACATGCTTTTAATGTGTGTAGGTTAGACCCTGTTTGTATGAGTGTATTGAACAAAAACCACATATCAGCATTACATTTGTATTTGTTACACTTTAGTTTTATATATGGAATAGAGAAAGGAGTAGTCATTAAACGGGAATTTAACGTGAGCTAATTTAGCATTTCCAAATATTTTTTTGTATATGAAAACATTGTATAATTTTATTTTCACTTTGGCTCTAGATTATAGACTGCATATTTTGTGTAGACCAATCACAAAAAAAGCTAAATTGAAGCCTTTCTAATTACACATTTTAATTCAACAAACTGTGTATAAGTCCATATAAGTACATATGCAGTCCACTGTACATATTTAAACTTTATGCTTGTTCCTTGTCATTAGCTGGCTGAATCCTTTATTTCGTATTGGCTGTAAACGAAGGCTAGAGGAACATGACATGTATAAAGTTCTCCCAGAGGATGGATCCGAGAGACTAGGAGAAGATCTACAGTGGTATGTCACCTGCACAAATATACTCAGTCTGATTAGGCCTGTCACAATATCAGATTTTCACTACATGATTATCGTGTCCAAAATAATTCACAATAACAATATTAGTGCGATATTTGAAGAACAAAAATAACACTGCACACAAAAATTAAGGGAACATGTACAGTAATCATCACAGTTTAACACCAAGTCAGTTAAACTTCAGGGATATCAATCTGTCCTGTTAGGAAGCATAAGCGATTGTTAATCACTGTCACCTGTTTTGGCGCAAATGAAAGTGACAACAGGTGCACTGGAGAGGCAACAGTAAGACAACCCCTAAAAAGGGAATGGTTTTGCAGGGGGTGGCCACAGACAATTGCTCTCTCCTTATACTTCTTGACTGATTCTTCTCTAGTTTTGCATTTTGCCAGTGTCCTTCTCATCACTGGTAGCATGAGGCGGTACATGCAGCCCATTCAGTTTGCACAGGTAGTCCAGCTCCCCCAGGATGGCACATCCATATGTGCCGTTGCAAGAAGGTTTGCTTTGTCTCCCAGTACAGTCTCAAGGGCATGGAGGAGATACCAGGAGACGGGCTGTTAAACGAGGAGAGCTGGACAGGGTCATAGAAGGGCATCAACCCAGCAGCATGACCAGCCTGCTCCTTTGGAACAGGAGCAGCACTGCCAGAGGCCTAGAAAATGACCTCTAGTGGGCTACTGGTGTGCATGTTTCTGAACAAACTGTCAGGGCGGGTGGCATGAGGGCCTGACCTCCTTTAGTGGGACCTGTGCTCACAGCCAGCACCGTGCACCTCAATAAGCATTCGCCAGAGAACACCAGAATCAATAGGTTTGCCAGTGGTGCCCCGTTCTCTTCACAGATGAGAGCAGGTCCACACTGACGACGCGACCGATGTGAAAGAGTCTGGAGACGCTGTGGTGAACGTTATGCTGCCTGAAACATCATCCAGCACTGGCGGTTTGGAGGTGGGTCAGTGATGGCCTGGGGAGGCATATCCTTAGAAGGTTGCACCAACCTCCACATGTTAGCCAACGGTACCCTGACTGCTGTTAGGTACCGGGATGAAAACCTCAGACCCATCCTTAGATCTTTCGCTGGTGCTGTGGTCCCTGTGATCCTCCTGGTGCAGGACAATGGCCGGCCTCATGTGGCCAGAGTGTGTAGGCAGTTCCTGGATGACAAAGTCATTGATGCCATTGACTGGCCCTCACGTTCCCCAGACCTGAATCCAATTGAGAAACTCTGGGATGTTATGTATCGGTGCATCCAACACCACCAAGTAGCGCCACAGACTGTCCGGGAGCTCACTGATGCCCTGATCCAGGTCTGGGAGGAGATTCCCCAGGACACCATCTGTCGTCTCATCAGGAGCATGCCCAGACGTTGTCGGGCATGAGTCACATTATGAGTTGTCATGTTGAAGTTCAAGCAAGTTGGAACAACCTGTGATTTCAATTGTTTACTTTGGTTTTCTGTGTGAGTTTGAATCCAGCCCTCAATCGGTTGGTGATTTTGGTTTCCATTGACAGTTGTTACGTCATTTTGCTCTCAACGAATTACACAATGTACAGTATGGATTTTGATCTTTAATGTATTTCCTTCATCGAAACCCAATATGTGATTTAAGTCTCCCCTTAATTTTTTGAGGAGTGTAAATAATGTTATCAGTCAAATTAATCTTCAACTTTGTTTATTGTGTGTTTTTATATTTATTTTTTTGGCAAATTAATTACACTCAAAATACAGGTGTAGGGAGGTGGAGAGAGTCTGTAACTATAACTGTACCAATAAAATAAATAAAAGCATACAAAAAGAACAATTACACTTAATGGATAGTGAAACGGCAACTAGATTAACAGATGAACAAAAGAGCCACAAGGCCTAACACCCAGAAGTGTTTTTGGAGAAATACAACACATTTTCACCTTGGGAATAGGCTACGAAAACGGCACGTCTTTGCGTTAATCAAAACGCCGGTGTATAGATCCAGACTCCTAGTTTAAGCACTTGCACGTTTGTCCATAAGTGACATGAATAAGCTAAAGAAAAACTGGGAAGAGTTTTTGGAAAAGTACAATGACCTTTTCTCAGAGTGAATAGGCTAGAAAAACGGCATGTTTTTGCGGATCTCTCCCGGGGGTTGTAGTGGGGCTAACACGTTGATTTCAATGCCAGTGAATAGGTCCAGGCTTGTAGTTTAAGCACATGCATCGTTTGTTTATAGGTGGCATAAATAAGGTAACTAAAAGCCGAGAGGAGATAGTGAATATTATATTATCATATGTACATTATTAACATGATCTCAATATTTCATTTTTTTAAAATATTACGGTTATCGTCAATAGTAGTATATCGCGACACCCAAAAATCTGATATTTGAATGAATTAAGTTAGATGCTTGTTTCTATTCTGTTAACTGTAGGTACTGGGATCAAGAAGTGCAGAGAGCTGCAAAGGACCTATGCACACCCAAACTAACCAAAGCCCTGATTGCGTGCTTTTGGAGGTCCTATTCTCTGATAGGTGTATATACTCTAATTGAGGTACCACAAACCCTCCAGGCATATATTTACATTTCACAAATACTTTCACAAAGTATTACCTGCAAATACTACATTACATTTTACAAAAGGCACGTTTACAAATAAATCTACTCTTTGTTTCTCAGTTCAGTTAAAATGTATATGCTCTCTCTTCCCTTTAGGAAATTATCAAAGTTATTCAGCCAGTGCTTTTGGGCAAGCTGATCCAGTATTTTGAGAGATATGACCCTGAAGACCTGGCTGGTCTGTATGAGGCCTGTGGCTATGCCGCCGGCATCTCTCTGTGCACCTTGGGGCTGGCTGCTATGCACCACCTCTACTTCTACCATGTGCAGAGAGCTGGCATGAAGATCCGGGTGGCCATGTGCCACATGATCTATCGGAAGGTCAGTGACCACCAGCCACTGACCTTACATACATTCCTAGCTCTTTCAAAGGTCTCTGAGTTCTTTTCTTGTCTGGTCACTCGGAGCAAATGCCTGGCTTTAACTATAGTGCATGTGCTTTCCCTAAAAAACGTTTCAGTCTTAAACAAGAGAGGCATACTGACAGTCGACTGTTGTTTGAATTAACTGTGTGTGTGTGTGTGTGTGTCTCCGAAGGCCCTCTGTCTTAACAGCACAGCGCTGGGACAAACCACCACTGGAAAGATCGTCAACCTCTTATCCAACGACGTCAACAAGTTTGATGAGGTGGGATCTAAAAGAAACAGTCATTGCTTGACATACATTGACGCTGATGAATAACATTCAGCTGACTGTTTTTTTGCCTCCCCTCCTTTAACAGGTCACTGTATTTCTGCACTTCCTCTGGGTGGGTCCTCTGCAAGCAGCAGCTGTGTTAATGTTGTTGTGGTATGAGATTGGACCATCATGCCTTGCAGGAATGGCTGTCCTGGTGTTCCTGATGCCTGTACAGACTCTGTTTGGTCGCTTCTTCTCCTCCCTCAGGTACTGTACACAGTCTGCTAGAATGTTTCTGAAGCTGTTCAGTTCTACCATAATACGTGGGCCTAGCTATGTGGGTTAATGACAAATTATAGTCAATTCAGTTTGATGCATTTTTGTCTAAGGTATTAGTTTTATGAACTTGTATTGTAATTTTTGTAACTGTGATTTGTACTTACTTCAGAATAATTTATTATTACTATAAGTCCAGATCTTTTTCATTAAGGTCATTGCTTCCCTATATGTTTTTTGTCAGCGATGTTGTCAATGGGCATGCCCTCCTCAGAGGCATTTTTTGCTAGAACAACTCAGAGAAGTTAAATTCTGGTTCTCAAAAGGACATTCCACTCAGATAATTGAAAATGGATCCTCACTGCAGTGATTTTGACTTTGTTTTCTGATATAAGCCATCCTTAGGCTTTACATGGTTTATTATAATCAATAAAATCTTACATACATAAATCTTATAGCATACACCCGATACTGAGAGACTGTGCCATATATAACTTTATAGGTCAATCCTAACTTCAGCCAAATTGGCACTGCATCTACTGTTACCCACTGGAAATCCTTGAGCTGGGAAGAGCCGACATGTGGCAGAGGGACAAGATTAATTTTGCAACGTCATAGCTGCTAGTTAGGCTGTGGCTTATGGAGATCCTAGTAATATAAAAATACCAGAATTCAGCATTAACTTGTGACCAAGCGACTGAAAATGCATCAAAACTGTGTTAGGAAGTTCATTGCAAATCATTAGGTGATAATTGTATCATTTTGTGTTGAAAATGTATGTATCTTTCCTTTTGAGATAGATTTCATTAATGGTGTCATAAAAACTTTTAGCTCCTACCCGGGCTGTAGTTCTTAATATCAAGGCAAACATTCCTTTGTCTTTTGACCAAATCACCACTTATCTGCAGCTACGAACTGACCAGTTTCTGCTCTGTGGCAAATTTCTGAGATGGGAACCATGTCTGAGTAAGCGGTCTCATGACATGTCAGCTTTGAGGAGTACAGCACAAAATGTATCTGGAGCCAACTATGCGTGTATTAACATAACTACAACCACATTTAGCTTCTAATGTTGTGGAGGTTCATGACACTCCCATTCTATTTACATCTTTTATTATACCATAATGAACAGCGGCAATGAACATTGTCTTTGCATTTACCTTTCATTACACCTGCTGGTAAAATGTGTGCTGTGTAGAGGCTTTATATATTCTTTGTCTTTGGATCTCATTTTTCATTTCCACTTATGCAGATTTGTTTGTGGTGATAATTCATGTAGTAAATGCATCACTGCCAATATGGTTTGTGGGTGATATTTCAGTTTTTTTCCCCCCAAGGTCCATATTTTCTCATCTTATATGACAATTCTATGTCTGATATTGTTTAGCCAGACCAGCTAGAAAACATTAACTAATAACAAAACAGTTAGCCATATTTGTTTAACTAGGAAGTGAATATGCTTTATCCTTATCTAATAATTCTCAGAAGCCTATATAATGGTGTATTTTATAATCCTGGCTATATAAATGCATATACAGTTGGGAGAACAAGTATTTGATACACTGCCAGTTTTGCAGGTTGTCCTACTTACAAAGCATGTAGAGGTCTGTAATTGTTATCATAGGTACACTTCATCTGTGGGTGACGGAATCTAAAACTAAAATCCAGATAATTTTTTAAAATAATTAATTTGCATTTTATTACATAAGTATTTGATCACCTACCAACCAGTAAGAATTCCGGCTCTCATAGACCTGTTAGTTTTTCTTTAAGAAGCCCTCCTGTTCTCCACTCATTACCTGTATTAACTGCACCTGTTTGAACTCTTTACCTGTATAAAAGACACCTGTCCACAGACTCCAACCTCTCCACAATGGCCAAGACCAGAGTGCTGTGTAAGGACATCAGGGATAAAATTGTAGACCTGCAAAAGGCTGGGATGGGTTACAGGACAATGGGAAAGCAGCTTGGTGTGAAGGCAACAACTGTTGGCGCAATTATTAGAAAATGGAAGAAGTTCAAGATGACGGTCAATCTCCCTCGGTCTGGGGCTCCATGCAAGATCTCACCTCGTGGGGCATCAATGATCATGAGGAAGGTGAGGGATCAGCCCAGAACTACACGGCAGGACCTGATCAGTGACTTGAAGAGAGCTGGGACCACAGTCTCAAAGAAAACCATTAGTAACACACTATGCCGTCATGGATTAAAATCCTACAGTGCCCGCAAGTTCCCCTGCTGAAGCCAGCGCATGTCCAGGCCCGTCTAAAGTTTTCCAATGACCATCTGGATGATCCAGAGTAGGAATTTGAGAAGGTCACCTGGTCTGATGAGACAAAAATAGAGCTTTTTGGTCTAAACTCCACTCGCCGTGTTTGGAGGAAGAAGAAAGATGAGTACAACCCCAAGAACACCATCCTAACCGTGAAGCAAGGAGGTGGAAATATCATTCTTTGGGGATGCTTTTCTGCAAAGGGGACAGGACGACTGCACCGTATTGAGGGGAGGATGGATGGGGCCATGTATCGCAAGATCTTGGCCCCTCCTTCCCTCAGTAAGAGCATTGAAGATGAGTTGTGGCTGGGTCTTCCAGCATGACAACGACCCGAAACACACAGCCAGGGCAACTAAGGAGTGGCTCCGTAAGAAGCATCTCAAGGTCCTGTAGTGGTCTAGCCAGTCTCCAGACCTGAACCCAATAGAAAATCTTTGGAGGGAGCTGAAAGTCCGTATTGCCCAGTGACAGCCCTGAAACCTGAAGGATCTGGAGAAGGTCTGTATGGAGGAGTGGGCCAAAATCCCTGCTGCAGTGTGTGCAAACCTGGTCAAGAACTACAGGAAACGTATGCTATCTGTAATTGTAAACAAAGGTTTCTCTACCAAATATTAAGTTCTGTTTTTCTGATGTATCAAATACTTATGTCATGCAATAAAATGCAAATTAATGACTTAAAAATCATACAATGTGATTTTCTGGATTTAAGTTTTAGATTCCGTCACCCACAGTTGAAGAGTACCTATGATAAAAATGACCGACTTCTACATGCTTTGTAAGTGGGAAAACCTGCAAAATCGGCAGTGTATCAAATACTTGTTCTCCACTGTATATGTATATGCGGGGCAAAGTTCTCAGTAAATCTCACTGGAAGTTATCTTTGCACTTCTTTTTCTCACACTTTGCAATTGAGATGATATCCTCATTCTTGTGACCATATATAATATATTATAATAATATATTCACTTAGGGGTCTACCCACTTTTGTTGCCAGCGGTTTTGACATTAATGGCTGTGTGTTGTGTTATTTTGAGGGGACAGCAAATTTACACTGTTAAACAAGCTGTACACTTACTACTTTACATTGTAGCAAAGTGTCATTTCCTCAGTTTTGTCACATGAAAAGATCTAATCAAATATTTGCAAAAATGTGAGGGGTGTACTCACTTTCAAAGTTCAACCTGACCTTCAGTTATTTTGTTTACTAATGTAACTATAATAATGCTTTACTTTAGGGGCGAAACAGCAGCCTTGACAGACAACAGAATCCGCATAATGAATGATGTGGTCTCTGGGATCCGTATAATCAAGATGTACGCCTGGGAGAAGCCTTTTGCAGCTCTGGTAGATGAAGTCAGAAGGTGATATATATTTATTTTTCCAAAATCATGTTACATTAACAGTTCAAATATAAGTTATAACTGAATTACACTGATGTCATTCTACCTTTTGTAACAGTTATTGTGTATAAAATGTAATAAAACATCAGATATTTTCAAACATTTTCAAAACCTACTACCTTGTGTCTCCCTGTAACTAGTTTTGCATCATAATGTTATTATTAATAAGTGGTTGCAGAAATGAAATGGACAGACACACATTATTTGACCTAACGTCTGTATAATGAACTTAACTATTACATCAGTCTAAATGACATGAAATAGTAATGCTGTGATCAGTCTCAATGGTTAAGTAATACTTTTGCCCCTCTACCTATTGGGGAAATTAACTTGGCAGACATTATATAGTCATTATAGTCATGAGGATCTGAGTTACTCAGCACCTGACATGGTGTCACGAGTTTCAGACATGGGAATGTGTTAGAGATACCCTGAAGGAACTCACCTGACACAGTCCCTTTTTTTCCTTCAACAGCAGGATATCTAATACCATCACTCCAAAGAAATACTCATTTTAGAGTGTAGGCTATCTGAAGCAAACAGGTTGTACTATTTGAGTAGACTATCTAAAGTTAACCATTTCTAATGTTTATTTAGTAAGCTATCTAAAGTAAACCATTCTAATATTATACAGTAGACTATTTAAAGTAAACCAGATCTAATTTTATACAGTAAGCTATCGAAAGTAAAACAGTGCTAATATGCAAACCACTATTGTTAGACAGGTTGAAAGCTCCTTAGGACAATGTAATTAGTATTATGACATTTGAAAACCTCCCTGTGTTTTCAGGAAGGAGATCTCCAAGATCATGAAGAGCTCATATCTGAGAGGACTCAACATGGCCTCCTTCTTCGTGGCCAGCAAGATCATCGTTTTCATCACCTTCAGTGTCTACGTGTTGACGGGGAACAGGATCTCAGCCAGCCGGGTGTTTGTGGCTGTGTCTCTGTACGGGGCGGTGAGACTCACCATCACACTTTTCTTTCCCAATGCCATTGAGAAAGTGTCCGAGGCTCTCATCAGCGTCCGCAGGATCAAGGTAAACGCCTTTGGCTGACATTGCCCCCCAAGATGCACATTTTCTTCCCCCCTCCCCCAGTCTTAGCACTAACAGTTAGTTAGAACTGACCTGAGATCTAGGAGCAGCTTTAGCCTAGACCCAGGAAGGAACTAGGTAGAGCTGGTATAGTTGAGGATGTTGCTGCTGTAAATGGACACCTGCAGGCTCTTACAGTACATCATTAGTTATTATTTTTATATACAGTTAGGTCCGGAAATAATTGGATACTGACACAAGTGTTGTTATTTTGGCTGTTTACCAAAATATATTCAAGTTACAGTTAAATAATAAATATGGGCTTAAGGTGCAGCTTTAATTTGAGTGTATTCAAGGCCTGGACGTCCACGAAAGACAACAGTGGTAGATGATCGTAGGCTCCTTTTCATGGTAAAGAAAAACCCCTTCACAACACCCAGCCATGTGAATAACACTCTCCAAGAGATAGGCATATCATTATCCAAGTCTACCAGGAAGAGAAGACTTCACGAGAGAAAATACAGATGGTTCACCACAGGGTGAAAACCATTCATAAGCAAGAATAAAATGGACAGATTAGACTTTGCCAAAAAACATCAAAATAAAAGTTGGTTGGACAGCGCTTCAATTTACAGATGGACAATGACCCAAAACATACTGCGAAATAGGGTTGCACGATATTGGAAATATCAATTCAGGATAAAGTCAATGATCTAACATGTTATGATATTAATAATCCATGTTGCTTACACTAAAATAAAGGGGCTCATTTGTGAATGAAGAGGTGTGGTGTCTATAAGGGATCCAGGAGATTACAGGAGCCTTTATCTCAGTACTCCAACCAGGTTTAAACATTCTCTACAGAGGGAGTTTCATTATCACCATAGGGAATTCATGTGAATGACCAAATCAAGTCATTTAACATTTTATTACATAAATATTTTTATTACAAACCTCCTTTTTGAAAATAGAAACATATATCAACACAGGACCATTGTATTTCACATACTTTTGTTTTTAAAATATACTCTTCTTAGCAACAGTGCCAAAGGAAAACAGTGTTGATCATCATGGCTAGACAAATGCCGATAAAATTTAACTTTTCAACTGTATAAAATCAAATATCTGGACTGAGTATCTTGTAAAATAAATATATTTCTTTCTCACAACTGTAGAATAATATAGTAAATCTAAATTCTATTCAAATATAATAACTTGACTTTAAGCATGTATACATTGCTCATTGCTTTGTTTACGGAAAATGTGTTAGCAGGTGGTTGTTTAATTCTGCTTCCACAGCATCGTTGCAGGTCAGAGAGGAATCACCCTTTGCTGCAGCTCTGTTCTGTTTAAAGAAACTTCCCAAGGACTTCTTGGCTTTCTTTGCCTGGGACGTATCAGCAACTTCAGGCTCCACTTCAGTGCTGCTGCTTGACATCTCCTCCTGGCGTTCCATCATTTCTGATGCCACTCTGGCCTTGACTTGGAGCTTGTTGTCTTCACTGAAGAAGTCCCTCTTGAACTGGGGGTCCAAACAAGAAGCCGCATCTAGCAGCTCCTGAGTAGCTTCATCTCTATTTCTTGTTGATGTAGTGCAACATCTCAGTTTTCAAGGTCTTGGTCAAATCTGTCTCCCTCTTGTATTAGCAGCATTGAAGTGTTGAAATAGGGGTGAAGAACTGGCTTCACATATGAGACACTAACAAAGTATTCTCCTGAGAGTGCATCTGTGAAGTCCAGCAGTGGGTTTGACTTACTGACAGATTCCAGGACATCCATACAGTGGGGAGAACAAGTATTTGATACACTGCCGATTTTGCATGGTTTCCCACTTGTAGAAGTCTGTAATTTCTATTTCTATTTCTGGGTACTCTGCAACTGCAGGTGACGGAATCTAAAACTTAAATCCAGAAATTCACATTGTATGATTTTTAAGTCATAATTTGCATTTTATTGCATGACATACGTATTTGATACATCAGAACTTAATATTTGGTAGAGAAACCTTTGCAATTACAGATGATATATGTTTCCTGTAGTACTTGACCAGGTTTGCACACACTGCAGCAGGGGTTTTGGCCCACTCCTCCATACAGACCTTCTCCAGATCCTTTAGGTTTCGGGGCTGTCTCTGAGTAAAACAGACTTTCAGCTCCCTCCAAAGATTTTCTATTGGGTTCAGGTCTGGAGACTGGCTAGGCCACTACAGGACCTTGAGATGCTTCTTACGGAGCCACTCCTTAGTTGCCCTGGCTGTGTGTTTTTGGGGTTGTACTCCTTCTTCTTCCTCCAAACACGGCGAGTGGAGTTTAGACCAAAAAGCTCTATTTTTGTCTCATCAGACCACATGACCTTCTCCAATTCCTCCACTGGATCATCCAGATGGTCATTGGCAAACTTAAGACGGGCCTGGACATGCGCTGGCTTGAGCAGGGGGACCTTGTGTGCGCTGCAGGATTTTAATCCATGGCGACGTAGTGTGTTACTAATGGTTTTCTTTGAGACTGTGGTCCCAGCTCTCTTCAGGTCATTGACCAGGTCATTGACCAGGTCCTGCCGTGTAGTTCTGGGCTGATCCCTCACCTTCCTCATGATCATTGATGCCCCATGAGGTGAGATCTTGCATGGAGCCCCAGACCGAGGGAGATTGACCGTCATCTTGAACTTCTTCCATTTTCTAATAATTGCGCCAACAGTTGTTGCCTTCTCACCAAGCTGCTTGCCTATTGTCCTGTAGCCCATCCCAGCCTTGTGCAGGGCTACAATTTTATCCCTGATGTCCTTACACAGCTCTCTGGTCTTTTGTGGAGAGGTTGGAGTCTGTTTGTTTGATTGAGTGTGTGGACAGGTGTCTTTTATACAGGTAACGAGTTCAAACAGGTGCAGTTAATACAGGTAATGAGTGGAGAACAGGAGGTCTTCTCAAAGAAAAACTAACTGGTCTGTGAGAGCCGGAATTCTTACTGGTTGGTAGGTGATTAAATACTTATGTCATGCAATAAAATGCAAATACATTTTTTGGATTTATATTTTAGATTCCGTCTCTCACAATTGAAGTGTACCTATGATTACAGACCTCTACATGCTTTGTATGTAGGAAAACCTGCAAAATCGGCAGTCTATCAAATACTTGTTCTCCTCACTGTATCTTGCCAGGTTAGAATTAGATGCCGTGTCTTCCTGTCCTCAGACAGGACCTGAGTTATAGCCTTCTGCTGCTCTAGTATTCTGCTGATTATCTTCTGTCTGGAGCCCCATCTTATTTGGCATTCTGATATGAGGAAATGTTAAGGTAGATTGAGTCCCTTTTGGGCTCTTTCAAGAGCACTTCTGGCCTTCCAGCTCTGAGAGAAGTGACCCATCAGCTTCTTGCAGACACCTGCAGCACTGTCAATGAGTCCATCCTTTTTCACTGCATTTTCTAAGGGAAAATACAAAGACAAAATATAGGACTTATTATTATACACATTGAATACATTTACTTTAATAAATGATTTATATGAATTAATTGCTCATAAATCTGTTTTGCAAATGATTACACAATTAGTTATTTACAGATAAAATGTTGAGTTTCAGCATGCTTTCTTTATGTTTTAAAGACCTATAATATAACACAATAATAATTCACATATAACTTATATCTCATGAGTTTAGAACTAACTATTTTACTTAATGATAACCCAAAATATAGGGGCATTTAATTCCATTGTTTGTTATTGTAAACAAATGCAACATTTAAACATAAAAAAGAGAGCAGAGATATATAGATATGAAACATTAATGCCATAGGATATCAGCCCTGGCATTCAGAGCTTTGGCTATCAACCTGACAGTCTGTGTGTTTCATTCTTCATTCATGAATCTTATGAAAATGTTTATATTTCAGAACAAGTTGCTTGGTAATAATATGTAACAGTAATAGTATAGCAATAGAAACAGTAGTAAAATAGAATGTGCAATTGGGCATAACTTACCAACTGAATGATGCAGTCTTTGGCCAAAGCACTGCAATCTGTTCCCCTTGTTCAGGGCGGCAGCCTTCACCATGTTCTCTGCATTGTCTGTTGTTATACAGACTAGACGACTCATCTAGGCCCCAATCAGCTAAAGCTTCTCTCATCCCTGTTGCGATGTTCTCACTTGTATGACCCTCTGGGAAAAATGCAGTTTGCAAACAGCGTCGTTTCAGGTGGAAGTCCTCATTAATAAAGTGTATGGTCAGACTTATGTAGGGCTCCGTTGTCCGTCTGGACCACAATTCTGTTTTTGCTGTATATTGCTGTGATTTCTCTCTGCCTTTTGGAACCTTTCTCATATGGTGTAATACTGGCAAAGGCATCCGAAATAGATTTTTGCTTTGGAGGGCATTGAGATGCTTTGTACTCGTCATACGAAGATTTGTGGTGCCACCTTAAATGATCTAATTGGTCGTGTTGCCTCATGTTGTGACAATTGCAAGCCACTCTAGACAAAGTACCTGTTTTTGGTCAACATCATCCTATCTGTATCTGAAATATTTCGATGTAATTGATGATGCATTTCTTTTTGCTACCAAATTCTCCATTTTGGTCTTTTTTGCCTGTTCCTTGCTCATCATTTCGTCAATAATAATAATAATATACTGTGTATCCAATAACTCATAAATAAGAGTAAATTACGTTATATCAGACAGATATAATGCTACTTTAACATAAAAAAAAAAATATATATATATATATATTGTAGACTGATATATGTTTACCTTACTAAATCGCACGTTCTGCGATGTGACTGTTGCGGATGCATACATCGCAATGTTGATGCTGAAACGATATATCGTGCAGCCCTACTGCGAAAGAAGTAGAATTTTCTGTAATGGCCGAGTCAATCTCCTGATCTCAACCTGATGGAGCATGCATTTCACTTGCCGAAGACAAAACTTTAGGCAGAAAGACCCACGAACGAACCACAACTGAAGACAGGTGCAATGAAGGCCTGGCAAAGCATTACAAAGGAGGAAATCGAGCGTTTGGTGATGTCCATGCTTTTCCAGATTTCAAGCAGTCATTGCCTGCAAAGGATTTTCGACAAAGTATTAAAAATAAACATTTTATTTATGATTGTGTTAACTTGGTATGAAAATGGTTGCAATTCCTAAACGTTTCATACAATATTTTTGTTCAACCCCTTGAATTAATGCTGCCAGTCGGCACTTCAGTTGCATCTCGGTTGTTTCATTTAAAATCTATTGTGGTTGCGTACATAGACAAAGTTGTGAAAATTGTGTCAGTGTCCAAATATTTCCGGACCTCACTGTATATGTGGTTCCAATGAGCTTCATTTATGGTCTGAATTGTAGTTCATTTTGTCTCTCGCTTATCTGATGATTTTTCTTCTTTCCTAGAATTTCCTGATGTTGGATGAAATTGAGACGCAGCTACTAGGACTCCCTGTGGCAGATAAGAAGGACTGCATGGTGGAAATCCAGGATTTAGTCTGTTACTGGGACAAGGTGTGGAGGCTTAAGTATGCCTCGGTCACATGTAGCATTGAGCATTAGTCTTGTGCAGTCAAACGTGGTGTGCTCACATACTTCAAATGTTTTGCTTTCGGGAAGAAATGGGGGGAAGAGGAGGGAGAGCGGTAATATTACCCCGGGACAAAGGGATGTGCGCAATGTTTTGATGCATCACAGCGTGCAAACTTAAGAAAGCTTGAAGATAAATAATGGCCGCAAACTGTTGACAACCCCAGTGCCATACCACCCAAACCTAATTCAAGCCATCCGTGCAGACATGGTGACCATGCACCCGCTTTCAAGTGGAAGAATGCTGTATCTCACAGAAGTGAGGAACACTGAAGAAATGACCCTTTTTCTACAATGTAAAGTAGAGAGTGTACAGCTTGTATAAAAGTGTTAATTTTCTGTCCCCTCAAAATAACTCAACACAGCCATTAATATCTATACTGCTGGCAACAAAAGTGAGTACACCCCTAAGTGAAAATATCCAAATATCCATCATAGTGTTTCAAGGTCTCAGGTGTGAATGGGGAGCAGGTGTGTTAAATCTGGTGTCATTGCTCTCACACTCCCTCATACTGGTCACTGGAAGTTCAACATGGCACCTCATGGCAAAATAACTCTCTGAGGATCAGAAAATGTTTACTGTTGCTCTACATAAAGATGGCCTAGGCTATAAGAAGATTGCCAAGACCCTGAAACTGAGCTGCAGCATGGAGGCCAAAACCATACAGCGGTTCAACAGGACAGGTTCCACTCAGAACAGGCTTCACCATGGTCGATCAAAGAAGTTGAGTGCACGTGCTCAGCGTCATATCCAGAGGTTGTCTTTAGGAAATAGACGTATGAGTGCTGCCAGCATTGCTGCAGTGGTTGAAGGGGTGGGAGGTCAGCCTGTCAGTGCTCAGACCATACACTGCATCAAATTGATCTGCATGGCTGTCGTCCAAGAAGGATGCCTCTTCTAAAGATGATGCACAAAAAAGCCTGCAAACCGTTTGCTGAAGACAAGCAGACAAAGGACATGGATTACTGGAACCATGTCCTGTGGTCTGATGAGACCAAGATAAACGTATTTGTTTCAGATGGTGTCAAGCGTGTGTGGTGGCAACCAGGTGAGGAGTAAAAAGACAAGTGTGTCTTGCCTACAGTCAAGCGTGGTGGGAGTGTCATGGTCTGGGGCTGCATGAGTGCTGGTGACACTGGGGAGCTTCAGTTCATTGAAGGAACCATGAATGCCAACATGTACTGTGACATACTGAAGCAGAGCATGATCCCCTCCCTTCAGAGACTGGGCCGTAGGGCAGTATTCCAACATGAAAACAACCCCAAACACACCTCCAAGACGACCACTGCCTTGCTAAAGAAGCTGAGGGTAAAGGTGATGGACTGGCCAAGCATGTCTCCAGACCTAAACCCTATTGAGCATCTGTGGGGCATCCTCAAACGGAAGGTGGAGGAGCGCAAGGTCTCTAACATCCACCAGCTCCATGATGTCGTCATGGAGGAGTGGAAGAGGACTCCAGTGGCAACCTGTGAAGCTCTGGTGAACTCCATGCCCAAGAGGGTTAAGGCAGTGCTGGAAAATGATGGTGGCCACACAAAATATTGACACTTTGGGCCCAATTTGGACATTTTCACTTAGGGGTGAACTCACTTTTGCTGCCAGTGGTTTAGACATTAATGGCTGTGTGTTGAGTTATTTTGAGGGGACAGCAAATTTACATTGTTATACAAGCTGTACACTCACTACTTTACATCGTAGCAAAGTGTCATTTCTTCAGTGTTGTCACATGAAAAGATACTCAAATATTTACAAAAATGTGAGGGGTGTACTCACTTTTGTGGGTTACTGTAAATGACACCTTCTGTCTTTGGTGCACCATAAATGGCCTGTGTACTGTGAGGTTGCTGGTCACCCACTCCAGTGTTTCTGTGTGGTGTGTACAGACTCTAGATGCTCCAACGCTACAGAACCTGTCTTTCACTGTGAGATCAGAGCAGCTATTGGCTGTCATCGGGCCAGTCGGGGCTGGAAAGGTGAGTCTAGCATGTTATAGTATGAGACTTAAAGATGGAGGGAATGTAGGTGTATGATAGTGGTGCAAAACAAGAATGTATCAACGATTGTCTGGGTGAGGATATTGTCATTTTTGGTTCTTAAAAAGGAATTATGCCAATGGATTCCTTACATAAATTTCACATTACTTTACACTGGATAGGATGCTTCCATTTAATTCCATATCTTGACTTTTGACAGGTCCACACAGAATTTTGCTCATAGTTGCAAAAAAAGGAATATAATAGCATTATTTTCTGTCTGTGGGCCTTTATTATCATCTATTATTTTTATGCCGAATTGGTTGTCTCCCGTATGGGATGTGTATATCACGGTCTTTTTCTTTATATTATTCTTCCATTCTGCAGTCATCTCTACTTAGCACCATCCTGGGGGAACTGACCCCAGATAAGGGTGGGATCAAGGTTACAGGTGAACTGACCTACTCCTCCCAGCAACCCTGGATCTTCCCAGGGACCATCAGGAGTAATATTTTGTTTGGCAAAGAGTTTCACCCTCAGAAGTACGAGAGGGTCCTCAGAGCCTGCGCCCTTAAGAGGGTAAGACTCTGGTTGGCAAATATTTAATTCCCTGAACACTGTGAAGTTATTGACTGCCCGTGTTAAGTGGTGTACTGCGCTTCTGTGTTGCACGTTTAGGACCTGGAGCTGCTGCCTGATGGTGACCTGGAAGTGATCGGGGACAGAGGAGCCACCCTCAGTGGGGGACAGAAGGCCCGGGTCAACCTTGCCAGGTACATCTCTCTGCTGTCTCTCATATCCAACAGCAGAAGTGGAACTATGACATTTTCCTACCTAAGTGATGAACCTATTTGCTGAAATCATAGCACGTTACTTGCTGTGTTAAGGTGTAACATTTATTGCGGTTTTTAAGTTGTTTAAAAACCAGAGTACTGAACCAGAGTACTGAACGTGTGTGTGTTTGTGTGTTTTTCTCAGAGCAGTGTACCAGGATGCAGATATTTACCTGCTGGATGATCCTCTCAGTGCAGTGGATGCCGAGGTGGGGAAACACCTCTTCGAGCAGTGAGTCCCCGATAGCTGGCCGTTGTGACATTTGCTCTTCCTGTAATACTGCAATATTTGGGTGTTGTTGAAGAGGATTGCTGTGGGCTGCCTGTGCTCATTTGTCTGTCTGTGCACCCAGATGTATTTGTGGCCTGTTGAGGGACAAGCCTCGTATCCTCGTCACCCACCAGCTTCAGTACCTGAAGGCAGCAGATCAGATCCTTGTTATGAAGGAGGTATGTGTGTGGGTTCATGTGTGTCACTGTGTTTGTCTTTATTCTCTGTGTGTGTGGTTCCATGTCTGCACCACCCCGTCTCTGTGTGAACACACCCAAAAAGGGGAGACTGTAAGCATCTTGTCCGTCTGTAGGGTCACATGGTGGCGCGGGGTACGTTTGCTGAACTGCAGGGCTCCGGAGTTGACTTCACCTCCCTTCTGAAGAAAGACGAGGACGCGGAAGTGGAGGGGGAGGAGGCCGCGGTGCCCGCCCTCGGCAGACTCAGCCATTCTCTGCGCACTCTGTCCTGGAGCTCCATGCCCTCCCTCTCCTCCTCCATGCATTCTGTTATGGAGGGAGCCGCCCAACCCGAGGTTGGTTGTCTGATCCCCCACGGAGAACATAAAGGATTTTCTGGTTCCTTCTTACTGTTTTTCAGGAGAGTTAATGGGGATAATATGTCAGCAGCACCTCAAATGGATCTTTATTCCTTATTTAGTGCTGACGATTGCCTGCTCTCAGTTAGTGCATTATAGACAGAATAGAGTGCCATTATAAGTTGATACGGCATGTATTAAACCAATTTGTGTTGTAAAAAAAAGATTCTAACAGGGTGCAGCCCCTGTCTGGACAGTGACACAGGTTTAGTTTTTTGAGCTGTACTATATTTTTGGGGACATTTTAATAGTTGTTTGCAAATCCTTTTCTCTTAATGACTGCCTGAAGTGGGAAGCTCATAGACATCACCAGACACTGGGTATCTTCCCTGGTGATGCTCTGCTAGGTCTGTACTGCAGACATTCTCAGTTTATTTTTGTTTCCGTCAACTTTGGCCTTCAGTCTTGTCTTTAACAAGTGAAATGCATGCTCAATTGAATTTAGGTTGGGTGATTAACTTGTTCAGTTAAACATTTAACTTTTTGGCCCTGAAGAAATGTACAGATATCTTGTGCATACACTAATGATGCATAGAAACACACCTGCCTAATAAGAAACAGCCGTGAAGTTAACCATCCACATACATTTGGCACCTTTAAGTGGGGGGTACTGTGTACAAAACACACTGCTATTTCTAAATGTTTCATCTGATAACCAGGAAAGTACCCTCAAAATCTGTGTCATTGTACCATAACAAATCCAATGTGTTAGATTACATAGCCAAAACAGAGAAGCATTTGCACTGTCCAAATACAAATGTATGTGTGTGTGTGTGTGTGTGTGTGTTTATGGTTTTATACATTCATATTGACAGGAAAGAGGAAACAAGATAGGTAGGAGAGTTTGTGAGGGGGAAGGTCAGTGGGTCGGAGTAAAACCCATTCTGGTTGCCAATATGTGCCAGGGTGCACAATACGTAACTTCTGGACCACACAGGCCACAATCTTCATGGGCATGAGTTTACTGTTGACCAAATTACACAACATTTTACTTCTGTGTTTCAGAGATTATCCAAGCCACAATACTAAAATCGTTGTCTGCTGTTTCCTCTTTTCACCCACTAGAGGGCAGTAGATATCCTCGCGTTATCTACTTTCACAGTAGGCCTACATTTAAAATGTAACTGAGTGATTTGCATGACTATTTGTGTGTATTTTAGCCAGTACAACATGGAGTGGTAGAGAGTCGTTCAGAGGGAACCATCGGCTTCCATCTTTATCTGAAGTACTTCAGAGCAGGTGCTAACGTCCTGGTACTCCTGGCTTTGGTTCTCCTCAACCTGCTGGCACATGTGAGTGGCTCTAAATTTACATTTTACACTATAACATATTAACACTGTTTGAATGAAGCAGAAATCTTTTTTGATGTTGTTATAAGTTGGGCTAGCTATGTATTGAACATTCAAAAATAGCCTGAAGTTGGAGACAAATGCATAGAGGTAATAATGTAAAATGGAGGCCTAATGTGGATTTTCACATATTTTCTAGACTACATACATTCTGCAGGACTGGTGGCTGGCTTATTGGTAAGAAATCAACTTGCCTATGTACAGTTGCTGAATTTGGCGACGATAATACAGATTTTTGTAACACTGAACGTTTTGTCTGTGAATTAATTAAATAATTTGGCAGTACCAGTAAGTCGGAATCGAGTGAGAACTCCCGTGTAATCAGTTGTAGGGATACAATAGACACTGATCAATGCTGTTTTGGATTGATGCTGAGGATGTTGTGCCGTTTAGGCTTGCATTGTGTCCTCTGCTGATGGCTCCTACATTGGTATGGTTTCTTTGTGCTGGCCAGGGCCTCGGAACAGGAGCGTCTTAATGTGATTGAGATCAACCTCAACGGCAGCAGTGGCACACAGCAGCTGGACCTTGACCTCTACTTGGGTGTTTACGCAGGTGAGGAGCACAGTGAGCGCAGCTCTCATTGTCTGCCGTTGAGGCTCCCCACGACCCAGCCTTTGGCTGAGCACATTCCCGGCGCTTTGGCTGGGTCCCAAGGCCTTCAAGGCCCACCGTGTGCACTCTGTGTGTGTGCAGGGCCTCAGCTGCTGGGGGAGATAGGAGTGCTTCTCCTGTCATCCAGTGTTGTGTTGCTCTCGGGTCTGATGTGATTGTCTTCCCATGACTTCTCACCTGTCCCGTTTCCCCCTCAGGCTCTGGTCACAGCCTGTAGTCAACTATTGGTCGCTCAGCCTTTCAAAATAAAGGGTGAAATACTGAGGGAGAGGTTGCGGTAGAATCCAGACCCATTCTCAGTTTTCTTTCCTAACAATGGTGTGGTGAGGTGTTGAGCGTACCCACTTGGAGCTGGGGACACTGAGAAGTGTTGTACGGCGTCAACTTTCTGATGTTGTTTTTGACTTGGTGTGTTTAGGTTTGACCGGGGCCACCATAGTGTTTGGCTTCCTACGTAGCCTGATGTTCTTCAATGTCCTAGTGAGCTCAGCCCAGAGCCTCCACAACCGCATGTTCGCATCCATTCTCCGAAGCCCGGTCCGATTCTTTGACATCAGTCCCATCGGTAAGGAGATCTGCAATATCCGTAATGTTGTTTCATTCAAGGATACGCTATGACTACAAATAGTACCCCCTATAAGCAGGAAAATGACAATTTATTTAGAAATGTGTTAATTATCAATTTCATATTAAATGTGTGTACTCTTAAATGACAGTTTTGTCCACTAGAAGGCAGACGATTCCTTGGACATAACAGTTTCTTCCTTGGCTTACACATGGTTGGCTAGATACACACCTAGGTCTGTCCGCATTACATGTACATTCTGTCAGGTAAACAAAATACATATCTATCTCTTATATATCTACAATATTTTAGTTAATTCACAGGCCATTCTATTGTAATGTATGAATATGCCTCAGAAAAGTGTTTGTACATCAAAAATGAACTGTTCACCCAGAAATACACCTGCTAGATATGCATGGCATTTTTGGGTGGCAAGAATATTAGATAAGCACTGAGACTTTAATGAGCTACTTGCTTTTATTTTATATATGGGTATTATTTGGGATTTAAGGTCAGCATTATCTAGATAATTCCTACATGCCAGCTTTTGAAGGGTTTCTGGTAGGTATAAAACCTTGTGTGTCCAACTGCCCAATACCAAGGAAAAAAGACATGTGGAATGAGTCTGTACTTTGATGTACATTTACAAATATGTGAGAAGAAGGTCTATTACCTATTAACTGGGAGCCAGAAACAATGATATTGACTGAATACTGTTTGCTCTAGTTCTTGGACAAAGTGTGGTATTTGAACGACAGAGTTGAGTAAATAGAGGTCAATTTGTCTTGTGCGCATTATCAGAAATCTTTGATGATTTCATTAGTTTTGTAGGCTGTAACTGTTTGGACAGAGTGAAGTGGCAGATGGACATGATCCTAAAACTGAGCAAACACGACAGCTAACACAATACGCATCGAAGGAAACTTCCTTCTTTCTTTTTTTTGTAGGAAGGCCACTTTACAATACAATGCTTTGATAAAAAGCCATTTGAACAACATCCACCCAGCATGTTTTGCAATTTAAAGAAAAGAAATGTGATATTTAGTCTAAAATATTTTTTCTGTTTCTGTGGTAAATTCTGTACATTTTAAGTAAGATGTAATTTTAGGTAATATGATATCATGGCCTTTTCATTCAGATGTCATTCAAGTCAAATGTTTAATGTCAAATGGGCCACTTTGACAACTAGTATTTTTTTAGGCCATTGTTCACCTGTCATTGACAGCCTGTCAGCACATAATTACTTAGGCTAATCTCTCCATGGTGACATGCATGTTCAACACAATCACCACAGTTGGGACATTATCAGCATGAAGGAAACTTTTGTCAGTATGACTCAGAATAAACTATTAACCGAACTAGAAGTGTGATTTGATGGCATTCTTCAGGAGCGTTGTGGCTCCTGCTGGCATTAGAAGTGGGCTTATTGGGGCAGGATTCTGTTGAGGGGTGGTTTTTGGAGCAAACACTGTCAGTCTAAATCTTGCCGTTTTTGTTTTTACTACTGCGATCCTCATGCATGCTTGTATACCTGGCAGCTTATCTGGGCGTGTACCTACCTGGTAATCTGCACATAGGAGGAGCACAAACAGTCTGAATAATGTCATGATCGGTTTATTAGCACAGGACAGGAGAGGCATTACGGAAGTTGCTATCTGATTGCTGTTGCACAGCTGTCTCAGAGCATTGAGGACCAACTCGATGAGACACAACATAAGATTTAAAGTGTTTGGTTAACCTGTGGTCTTGGCCCCCTCAGAAATGGCATAGACGAGTACAAAAACATCCCAATGAAACTGAAGTATTTCTGCCATATGAATGGCAAACCCTAGGAATTTCTCTATCTGTTATTTAGCGGTGAATCATGCTCTTTTCCCGTGCTGTAATTGTGAAGCGGTTACTCCACTTGAATAATTGGAAAAGAAGCTAGACAGACCTATTGTCATCATAGGTTGTGTAAGCGACGGTTCGGCTGTCTCTCTCTGTTGGGTTTTTCTCCCAGACCTCTTTTGCAGCATAACGTCTGTGTGACATTCCCTTGTGTTGCCAACACAAGTGTGAGTAATGCACTTGTAATTGTGCGTGCGTCGTTAAGGACTTGACAGCTGTTTACACTTGTAAGTGATATGTATGCTGCTGGTGAACATGCCCTGTGTTTGCTCCTCTCCGGCTGCCATACAGCCTTACAGGGAGTTTAAGGTGAGCATTAGAAGCCCCCGCTGCACAACAGTCTTCTGTCATGCTCTAGTTGTGGTCCGTACCGGCAGTTGAAGCGATCATCAACGAATGGTGATTGATAGCTAGCCAGTGGATGGGCTCCGTAGCTACGTGCTGCTGCCTGTTTGGCTGAGTTGACTTTGACGGGGGGGGGGGGTTGAAAGACCCTGTAGGGGGTTCTTCAAATGTTAAATGGAGTTTATCGCGTGTTGACAAGTGAACGTGGCGACGGCTGGTGTGTTCAAACTTTCCCCGAACATCCAGGTGATGGTTAAGAAAACGTTCTGTTGATTATCACTGCTCAACCGATGTGTTCTTTTGAGACAAGCAGCACGGGGCAGTGGATGTTGAGCTGATGTTGATCCCTGTAATTTAGTGTCATTGACTGGGCTAATCCCCTCAGAGAATACAGGCCCAGACTCATCACACTGAGGGCACGCATGTGCACACACACACACACACACACACACACACACACACTCCCGCACACATTCCCCCTTCAACCTCTGGCCTCACGCATCAGCCCAGATGGGTCACCTCAGTGCCAGGTGTCAGCGCCTGTTGTTGACACTGGCAGACGTCAACACGTCGTCCACGTAACAATGGGGCAGTCTAATTGTGTCCACGAAGGTAACGTTTCCGATGTCTGTATTCGGGGCCTCTGGTATCAGCGCGGGAGGGAAGAGCCGAAGGTACTGCAGAGACGCCGACGATGATATCGGAGTGTGCAAATTGAATGTGGAGATGGAGCCGCGCTCGCCGGGCGCGCACGTGTGTGTGCAGTGCAGCTGATAGGGCTCCCCTCCGCTCGCGACTTCCACTATTTAATTGCATGAAAGGGAAGTGGAGGAGATTGCAGGACCCTGGCGCTGTGAGCGAAGAGAATGGATTTAGAATGTATTAGTATTGGCAGCACGGTGCCAGGGTGGGGTGGGGAGGGGAGGCGGCCCCCCCCCCCCCCCCGGGCCTTCAAGAGAGTGCAGGTGAGCCGTAGACCACCACCTCAGCAGCTCCCGGCCCCGCCTCCCCGATTCCCCGGCATTATCGCTCCCGCCTGGGCGAAGCGCCGGCCCGACGGCAGCGGGGCCCACACACCGAGTGGCTCGCAGCAGCCGACCTTATCTAGATGTTTACAGGGAACAGTGATTCGCCACACGCCTCCCTCCTGCCCCCGACCCCAACTGTTCCACTTCTTCCAGGGCGATCGGGGGGCCCCGGCAGCCTAATATCTCCACCCAAGTGCCCACCTCCACCTCGCCGGGAAGGTCTGACATTTGCCCCCCCCCCCCCAAATAAAAGTGGCACACATCACCGCTGGAGACGGACACCATGAGAAATGGTTTTGATAGTAACTCAGCTGATCTCCTGGAACATCTATCCCCTTCCAACGCACAATGGGAGATACTGTTGACAGCCACCAGCCGTGATTGAAGCCTTTGTCCCGGACCTGTATTACCTCATAGACATTTCCATGCACTGAATGCCTTTGTGTAACTGCATCGCTGTAATGGATCATGCCTATAGTTTGTGGAGGGATTTTACCGCGGCCCAGTTGAAACGGTGAGCTGCTGGTAAAACAGCTGATTGTCCTGTGATGTCGTCTGGGACTCATCCTGAACCCTGGCATGATGTAACCGCCGGTAATTTTTCTCTTCCCTGCGTGCTTTGTTTGCTGAATTCACATAAATGAAGGTCATCTATGGCTTAGGCTGGAGCATTACAGGCACATTATAGGCTCCTCCACAAACACGGTTTTGACGAGTAATTCCCCCCACCTGTTTCCACAAGAAAGCGGAGAGACTAGACATCCATAGGAAGGAACAGTGAGCCGGGTTACTCACCCCCTCGGTTTGAGCCTTTCCCTCAGGAAGTCTGCGTGCCAAAGGGCCACTCACACTGTGAATAAGATTAGTCCGCCTCCGAGTGTACAACATGCTTACGCCACTTGACTTTGAATCAGCGCTGATTTGGTGGCATTGCTGGCTTGTAAGGGGGAATAATGCTCCGGCTGAGTTCATGGCTGTTAGGGAAAAGCCCCGGCCTCGTCTGCGTGCTCGTCTTCAGGCTGGAGCGGCGGCGGCGGCGGGTTTGGATAAAGCTGTAAGCTGCTTACGGCCGTGGCCGCCGGTGATTACAGGGCCCGCCGCCGTACGACCCTCTGGGAGCCGTCGAGACAACTTTTAGGTCAGCGCCTCCATTCCACCGGCGTGCCTCCCCAGAACGCCATGCCACCCCGACCAGCCACACTTCCCATCCAGGCTCACCGCCTTCCCGGAGTCCCCGCCAGCGCCCTCCCTGGCTGCGCCAAACGAGGTGTGTTTGGGGAATGACTTTCACCACGGGCAGGTTAGGCCCCGGACAATTGAGGCCCGCATAGGAGCATACCCGCTGTATACCCAGGAGATCTGGCGTCCTGCCTGGTAGGGGGGTTGTAACGGTGAGTCAGACTGACAGTGCCTTGAAGGAAAAAAAGAAATGGTGAAAGGGATCAACATCAACGTGTAGCCGGTTCCCGTCTTTCAGCTAATTCAAGTGGTGCTGCGACTGCTAAAGTGTGTGTGTGTGTGTGTGTGTGCGTGCGTGGGTGAAAGCAGCTGAAGTGTATTCTTATGGGCTCTTGGATCAGTCTGGGGAGCGGCGTTCGTAAAGGCGCCACAATGAACACCTGCAGAGCCCCGCTTCATCCTGCTCCGGGATAATGAACACCTGACCAGACTGGACGCAACTCAATTAATGTCATTGACACTGGCAGTCAGGAAAGAAAGGCAGGTAGAGAGGTTCTGTTTCCCTTTTGTTCCTGAACAAAAGGGTCCCCAACGTCTTCATTGTCGAGCAGGGCAGGCTTTATGCAGCCCAGCCCAAATAATGATTCATTGTTTACCTTAGATAGGCCTCTGTATTTGTTCATCTGATATGGCCCTCTCAGGGTTTATACATCATGCATATACGTTATGTAACAGAGATTACTTTCAATGGAAGCAGCAACCGACTGTTGCAAGAGAAATCGAAAACATTACTAAGTAACGCCTTAGCTTGTGTGCAGAGTCTTTGAACAAATTTGCCCTCGGATTTAAAATATTTCACCCGTTTGATGTGTTTTGTTCCTCCCAGTGTATGAGAGGCTCATTTAATGGGGCAATTCAACAGAAGTCCAAGTGAGTCATGTGTTTGTATACCTCCCTGTAAATAGAACTACTGTAAGTCTTAGATATGATCACATCCAGCTGTCCTCAAGTTAAACTCATGGGATGCTTAAATAACCACAACACGGTTTTTGAAAGCTACTGCTAATCAATCAGTTAGTCGCACGTTGCTGTGAAACTAGAAACCAGAATGTCCTCATTGGTCCACATGTCTAATCTGTAATCTCTGTGCTCCATCTGCTGTTGTGACCCAGGAAGAATCCTCAACAGGTTCTCCAAGGACATCGGCCACCTGGACTCTCTGCTGCCCTGGACCTTTGTGGACTTTATACAGGTGAGTCGCACCTCGCCAGGTTCGTACTGCCTGCCTCTCGCCGCCGCTGCATGGGGAGGCCATTTCATGGCTGGCTGGTCCTGCTTTGTGGTCCGGGTCCCCTAATCTGAAAACAATTACTGTAGGATTACCCGGCAGCGCGGCCCAGCGCCCCCGCACAGATTTAATAAAAGTGTCTGCACAAGCGGAGGGCGTGGCCGCGTCCGCCTGGTGGTGCCACAACACAGGCCGCTTCGCCGGGGAGCGTCAGGGGGCCAGCGGTGCTTCGGAGAAAGGGGAAGGTAACCGCGGAGGAAGTGGTGTCTACAGCAGGTAGATGGGGGAGATGGTGGGATAGGAGAAAAGAGACCGTAGTTGGGTCTCTAGTGGCAGTGAGAGAGACTGGTAGGAGCAGAGGTGTGATTTGGACGGAGGGACGAGTGGATGGACAATTTTAATTATTGAATGGACGGACGGACGGAGGAACGGACAGATGCTGAAAGGGAACTGTAGAGGTGGAATTGGACCGCTCACTTCAAACGGGGAAAAGGAGGCTAAGCTCTAGCATCCTTCTCCTGGTTGCTAGTCAACTGTAGCCATAGCAGCGAAGGGCCACCCTGACACATAGCCAGGTAAAGTTACCCAACGCCGCACAACAATCATCTCCCAGGAAAGAAAGGGCCAAGAAGATGAGCCAGCTCATGCACCTAAGCACCACAAAGGAGGGAATGTTCACCTCACAGTACTGTGTGGAGCAGCAGGCGTGGCTTCTTGGTTAGGGCCAAAGAAAGGAACAAAGCTTGGCTGAAAACGAATCCCTCCTCTACAATGCCTGAGTGATGTTTGTGGCAGATACCCATCTCACAGGAGACAAAAGCCATCTTAAATGGTGAAAGCACAAAAGATCATATGCACAAAGGCTTTTTGTCCACCTTAGTTTCCCATTTTAATAATAACGTGGGTAATGGGCAGGGTAAAATAATAAGGTTGTGGAAGGCCTGTAGCTCCAACTGAAAAAAGTAAAAGCTTGACTAGGTCATGACATAAGACGCATGTGTTTGGGGTGGCACATACGCTATATCTTCCTGTATCCATCTCTTATTGTCGGAGCACAAAGAGAAGTTTAATTAAGAAAATGCAAATAACATACATTATCTTTTCATTATTTTAATTAGTTAATTCATTGTTTTGGCTTGGAGAAAATATGTGTAGCCTAGGCAACCTAGAGCTTCGCTTTTGTTGACTTGAGCTAGCTGGTCAAAAGTAAGTTTGGAGCCCGGCCAGAGAGCGTGCTGGTAGTATATGTACGGTGGCACATTGTGTATGCACAATGTGATCTTTCGCTGCGATAGAAAACGGGGACTCTTTGTGCGAGGGACAAAGGTGGCATCATTTGGACAAAGTGCTTTTGTTTGGCAGCCCTTTCTGCTCTTGTTTGCAGGTGCCTTTTTATGGAGCACTCTTTAATGCTTTCAGGAAGGAAGATTTTCACTCTTTTTATCAAAGTATTAGCTGGACAGAAAAGCTGCTGATCCTGACCATTGTTGCTCATTCTCGGAGCGCCATTTCCCCACAGTCATTGTTTAAATGGTTGTCAGGGGGGAATAAAGGTAAACGCCAGAAACAATGGCCTAACTGGTTTATCTCTCTCTATGGGGAGAGGCCGCCTCTGAGGGGATTTGCATCAGAGCTAGGCCCTTTTTGGTGGAGTGAGCACTTCACAGCCGTCAATACTCCCCCATACACTTCCTAACAAGGGGATTCCCTCAACTTGGGGAACCCAGTTACATCTCAAAGCCATATTTTTTCACAGGTCTCATTTATCTGCAATTTAGTGGATTGAAAAAAAAAAAGAAGTCTCCTTCTTCTCTTCCCTCTTTATGTTTCGGGGACAAAGACCGAAATGTCAATTAAAAGCACCTCAGGCAGTGGGGACGGTCGGCCTTTGTGTGGACTTGACCTTTTAAATCCTGGGTTGCCTGTGCTTTGAGAGAGGGTGTGAGGACAATACCGGGGGCTCTGAATGGACGCATCCCAAGGCTCTTGACCAAGTCACACCACTAACTGTGGGGTCCCTACCGACATTCACTGGCCATCAGTTCAAATTGAGTTTGTCAGCAGAGTCCGGCCAAGAGACAAAGTCTTTTGGGACTTTAGTGAAGCTCTATTCTCAATGGACTTCAGAGGGGTATATAGGAGATTTTGTCCAAAATTGGTTTCATCCCTGAATTTTGCAATGTTGTTCGTATTTTGTCCCGCTACATATTCCAATTAGTTTTCAGGTGACCTAAGTTTAAGTAGGGCTGACCCTGGCCTCCTTGGTGTCAATGAGGTAACAAGCTGAGGCCAAGGCACTCTGTGTCATAAATTACAGCAGTAAACCATCTGTGGTCTGTAGGAGGGAGGAGAAGACAAACACTCTAAAGACACATAAGGCATAGGATGGCCATTGTTTGAAAACACTGGCGGGTGGATCGGTGATCGCTGTGTGAGACTGTATATCGTGGCACATTGTGCGGCGGGCCTCTTCTGTGGCTTTTGTGGGATATGAGAACTGCTGATGTAACCGTGAGTGCTCTGTAGGATGGGATTTCACCGGCTTTCTGTTGTGCCTTTTCCAGCCGGGTGACAGAGGAAGGGAAGAATGAACTGGCTCCAGGCACCACGCATACCAGGTTAAGCAGAGAAACACTATAGATGGAAACATATATGCCATAAATTCCTATTGAACATTGTTACCTGACAGGACCATTGTCTCGCTGTTCACAGTGGAAAAACACAGGAGTGACACAGAAAGCTTAGAGAGAGAGAGAGAGAGAGAGAGCGAGAGCGCTCTTTTTAACCAGGCACTCGTGTATCGTATTTAGGAATAACATGCATAAAGTTCATGTTTTTAAGTTTTTGTAGGTCTCTCTCTGTCCGTCTTTCCGCGCACGGAGCAGAAGGTGGTGGGGTTGAGCCGTGACTCCCAGCTTTGCCCCTGGTGGTCATGTGATGGCGGGTACGTACTGATCCCAGAGTGTCTGTGCGGTCTGGCCTCCCATGGCATTGTGGTCTGGCACATCTTCTGACTCAGCCTAACCGGGCGACCGCTGCTATCAGCCTGGTAACCCCCCGGTGCTCCCTTTTCCCTGAGACAGCACTGACACGTCTGATCAGGAGGGAGACTCAACCCTGGTGACTATGACGCTGCTCTTCTGTTATTATGAGACCCATACTGTAGTTACCCGTCCTGTTGCTAGGAGACAGCTTGTTTGTGCTCATGGGTTTGTTTGTGTGTGTGTGTGTGTGTGTCCTCGTTCTACTATACTTGTGAGGACATTAAGTCCTGTAGTAAACTGTGGACAATGTTGGACATTTGGTATGGTTAGGATTCTGGTTTTAGGGGTTAATGTAAGGGTTAGGGTGTGTGTGTGTGTGAGAGAGTGTGAGGTGGTGATTGTATGGTTGTATGTAAAGGCATGCAGTGCCAGGGAGGCTGGCTGGGCAGCTGCTTTTTGGTGGATGCTACTGATTTATAGGAGAGGGAGAGTGCATTTCAAAGCCTTTCTCTTATTTCCAAAATGGGGGTGGAAATCAACAGCTTGACTGAGCTCAAATAAGTGACTTCTCTTACCTTTTCAAAACACACAAAGGCCTAATCCTGGGACTACTTGAGCCACCAATGTAGACAGCGACCAAGACCACCACAGTATGTGTCAGGGCCTCCTAGCCACACAAAACACATTGACTGCAGCTTTATGAAGTGAAAATGACCCAGAAAGGGAAAATGTGAAGAAGGTGTCCACAGTCATTTCTCCCAAAGAAAGGCCCTAGCATCTGGGCATTTAGGGGTAAAATAAAGCCCTAAAGCAAAGCAGAATGGATTGGGTCACTCCTATTGTTCCAGCGCCAAAGTGGAACGGTCCTGTTTTGTTTCAGTACCACTGACCCATACATTTTATTGTGCCTGTTCTGTCAGGGAAAGTGTGTGATGGAAAAAAAAGTCTAGCGATGACCAAGGATTTTTTTTTTACCCGGGAGTTTTTCTTCACCCTCTTTCTCTCTTAATTTCCCGTTTTGTTTGTGTGTTTTTTTTCCCAGAGGCCTCCTCTCTCTCAGAAACACTGCACACTGTCACTAAATAAAGGGAGGATGTAAAGAACTGTACCTCGTGTCTGGAGGGATGTTTTCATGGCAAACATTTACGTTCCGCTCTGGAACAACAGTCGCTATCAGCGCCCTGCACAAATATAGCAATTAACTTCAATTTTCGACATTTATTTGAACATCAAAGACCTGATGATATCACCTCAGAAATAAAGCAATTCAGGGTCAGTGGGGATGTGAACGGTCTTTGGGCCCACTGTGTGTTCTGTTGGCCTGAATGGGCAGCATGGAATCGCATGCCTACAGTAGCTTTCTTCTCTGTCTAAAGAGCAATTAGAGGTAATGCTTTATTTAAACTGTTTATACACAAAAGCTTTTATCCACTTTTATGTCAAGCTGGCTACGGCTGGCCTCGGACAGGGAGTAGTCCTCTTGTTCCTGTGTGCGAGCAGAGGTGGGGGGGGGGGGGGGTGGGGGGGGGGGGTGCTCTGTGATGTGGATGAGGACAGGGGGACAGTGTGTGTGTGTGTGTGGGTGGCGGGGGGTGGTGTGTGTGAGCAGTAGGTCATTGCTTATCGGGGCTCATCTGTGTGTAGTGTGGGTGGGGGCCATGGTTTTCGTCGATGCTAACGCGATAAGCGGCAGACCAGGCAAATGACTGGGATCAAAACAGCAAAGACCTTGGCGACAGTGCTGCCCAGGGGAGCAGGAGAGACTGAAGCGGGACTACCATTTGGGATTCTTTCTCACTGTTCCTCTCGCCATTTCTTTCTTTCTTTCTCTCTCTCTTTCTCTCTCTCTCTCTCTCTCTCTCTCTCTCTCTCTCTCTCTCTGTTTCTCCCTGCTTCTCTCTCTCTCTCTCTCTCGGCTTGTCTCTTGTTCTGTTTCTCTCTTTCTCCTCTCTGGTGGATCTCGCTGCATTCCTAGGAACTTTCTGTCCCCTCAGATGGTCCTATATTCAGGCACTCTTACTAGCCAGTACTGTAGTGGACACCGGGCCCAGCAGCAGTTGGACCAGTGCAGCACATGACCACCAAAGGAGATCAGTCCCATTCTAATCAATGTTAACAACGCTCCACACTGCCATCCATCATGGCCTCGCTGTAGTGAAGAGCGGAAGACAAGTCAGTCGAAAATGTAGTGTCATTTCAGCTATTGACTGAAAAATAAAGCCCAAATTTGTTGAGACGTGTAAATAGTTGTGCCAGTCAGTCAGCGTGAGCTTGGATAACATGCCGTAATAGTGTGCGCCGCTCCCATCTCACTTTGCAGTCCGGTAGCCTTCCATCGTGGCCCAGATTGAAACTTATGTACTGTGAAATTCTCAGGATCAGTTGTGCTCAGTAGTTTCCACTCACTGCTTGATTGTGTGTGCTGCAGCGCGGCCATGGTGAGGCTGGTAATACCCTCTTATCTGCACTGTAAACGGAATTGAGTGGCTTTTCATCATAAAATGACATTGAAAGTGATCATGCTTAAACGTTCGCTTAAGCGCCCGATAACATCTGTAATTAAGGTGCTAAATTAAATGTTCGTCTGGGAGGGCTAGTCTGAGGCCATTGAAGGTAACATACTGATCCTAATCTGCTCCTCTCAGGAGTCATCTCTGAGGTTGTCTTTAATTTCAGGGTGTGAGGTTTCAATTTTATCAGCCATCTGGTGAATATCAAATACGAGGTGGCAGTATATCTTTTAAGTAAATAGAAATCTTGAAGTACTCACACCGGTTTCCCATAATTCAATCTATCAAATAAAACTGTTTAGGTAAATTGAAATTGTTTTCATAGGTAATACTCTTCTTGTTTATACAATAAGAATTCAACCGTGCTGCAGACAAAGACCATATTTGTGAATAGAGTTTCAGCACTGCTGAGCTAAACTAACAACAGTCCCCGGTCATACACTGCAATGTCCTTTTCACAGGTGTGTCTGTAACTGTCATGGTTCCGGTGCTTTCACAGCCTGTGGCCCCCCCCCCCCCCCCCCGCGCGGTTCAGGCATCGCATTACATGTGACCAGTGGTCAGTTTGAGTTCAATGGCCATTAACAAGAGTGACGAGTCATTGTATTATTGTGGCTAACGTGAGGGCTTCTGTATGTGGTCTCTGTGCTGCTGTATCCGACTCCCACCTGTGGTTCCCACCGCTCTGTGCCAGTCACTGTGACTCTCCGGTGTTTACTGACTGCGGCCACGGTGAGTTGGCGAGGGAGCCCTAAACCTCAGGTGTTGAAATAAAACCCCCTGGGGGTTAGGGTTAAAGAGGCGAGCCACAGCGGAAGAGTGCCAAATTGTCACCTTCCACTAAGTGCCACCGTCCTCTCTCCGCTCACCACTTTGAGACACAGACAGACACACACACACACACACACACACACACACACACACACATAAACTCACACAGGCAGCGCGCGCACATAAATACACAGACTCGGACTCATGCACACACTCATGCATGCGTATACTCACACCCTCTCCATATGTTGCTGTCACCTCATGCTTGTGGGGCTCGGTAACAAAACAACAGGGCTTCTTACATCATCCCCACTGCAGCAACAGGCCTCTAACCTCAGTGGTAGCCCACAAGGCTGGAGGAGTTCATTCACTGAGCTGGGGATGATGTTGAGCACACCGCACTGTGTTCATTCCAGGTGTTCCTGCAGATCCTCGGGGTGATCATTGTGGTGGCCTCCGTCATCCCCTGGGTCCTCATCCCTGTCGTCCCTCTCCTCATCATCTTCCTGTTCCTGCGTCACTACTTCCTGCAGACATCCAGGGATATCAAGCGCCTGGAGTCCACCAGTAGGTTTCGGGTCTTCGGGGACACGTCTGTTTAGGCTGGAGACAAAGGGAATGCTAGTACGGTAATGCTAATAGACCACTGAATACAATTGAAGAAGGGCCCTGGGCATTAGCATAAAAGGCTAAAGTTGGCTGAGGCTTGCACAGTTTCCTTAAGCTCTGGGAGTTCATGACACCCGATACAATGGAGGAAATGCCAAGTGTGCATGGCGAGGACATGGCAGCCACAAAGTCATAGTCTGTATTCATCCTATCTGTTCTAGGCTGTTAGCCCAAAGGCACACAGACGGACGACAACAAAACATACTATTGAGAATCTCCAATGGATAATTCTGACTGTCTCTGTTTTTATGTAGGTGAACAGCTGACTTTTTGCAAGAATCACTGCTAATGGTAGCCAGGTGTGCCTGACGTAGTATGGGCGAGGTTTATGAGGGGTTAACACAGCAACTGTCATATCAGACCAGCTTTTATTACTTTATGGTTGCAGAACAGACAAAGGCCTGTGTTCATTTCTCTGCTTTCGGACATCTTAGTTACTGAGCCATCGATCTAACTGTTAGGCTACCTGACTTACAATATTGTCTTATTTCCCTGTACAGCCCGAAGCCCAGTCTTCTCCCACTTATCCTCATCCCTCCAAGGCCTGTGGACCATCCGGGCTTATAAAGCCCAGCAGAGGTTTCAGCAGATGTTTGACTCGCATCAAGACCTCCATTCTGGTCAGACACGACATCTGACCGTAATTCACAACTGCAATTCTGAAACAGCGTAATATAGTGGCTGTTAACCAAGCTGTGTTGTCTTGATAGAGGCTTGGTTCTTGTTCCTGACCACGTCAAGATGGTTCGCCGTGCGTCTGGATGGCATCTGCTCCATTTTTGTCACCATCACCACCTTTGGCTGCCTATTGCTCAGGGATGGTAGGGGTTCTACATCACCAACCACACGTGACATACTACAATGACGCTCAAAACTGTACACCCACCCTGTACCTTTAAATATACACAACAGCCAATGAGTGTTTTTGACTGCTGAGAGAAACGCCCAGTTCAATGAGAGTCTGTTTCCTGGTGACAGAGTTGAAGGCAGGTGCTGTGGGCCTGGCCCTGTCGTATGGAGTGACCCTCATCGGAATGTTCCAGTGGGGGGTCAGACAGAGTGCAGAAGTGGAGAACATGGTACCAACGCATTTGTCTTGCTTTTCCTGTTTACTAAATGCAAAGAATACAACTGCATTCTCCATTGAAGTCATGTAGGGAATACAGTCGTATGAAAAAGTTTGGGCACCCCTATCCATGATTTTCATTTATAAATAATTGGGTGTTTGGATCAGCAATTTCATTTTGATCTATCAAATAACTGATGGACACAGTAATACTTCGGTAGTGAAATTAG
Source organism: Esox lucius (assembly GCF_011004845.1). Taxonomy (NCBI): domain Eukaryota; kingdom Metazoa; phylum Chordata; class Actinopteri; order Esociformes; family Esocidae; genus Esox; species Esox lucius. The sequence continues at coordinate 15,806,070 of NC_047584.1, read as the reverse complement.
GTTTATTGGATGAACAGAAAATGTGCAATATGCGTCAAAATGAAATTAGACAGGTGCGTAAATTTGGGCATCCCAACTGAAAAATCACATCAATATTTAGTAGAGCCTCCTTTTGCAAAATTAACAGCCTCTAGACGCTTCCTATAGCCTCTAATGAGTGTCTGGATTCTGGATGAAGGTATTTTGGACCATTCCTCCTTACAGAACATCTGCAGTTCAGTTAGGTTTGATGGTTGCTGAGCATGGACAGCCCGCTTCAAATCATCCCACAGATTCTCAATGATATTCAGGTCTGGGGACTGGGATGGCCATTCCAGAACATTGTACTTGTTCCTCTGTATAAATGCCCGGGTAGATTTTGAGCTGTGTTTTGGGTCGTTTTCTTGTTGAAATATCCAGCCTCGGCGTAACTTCAACATTGTGACTGATTCTTCAACATTATTCTCAAGAATCTGTTGATATTGAGTGGAATCCATGTGACCCTCAACTTTAACAAGATTCCCATTACCGGCACTGGCTACACAGCCCCACAGCATGATGGAACCTCCACCAAGCTTTACTGTGGGTAGCAAGTGATTTTCTTGGAACGCTGTGGTCTTTTGCCGCCATGCATAACGCCCCTTGTTATGACCAAATAACTCAATCTTTGTTTCATCAGTCCACAGTGCCTTATTCCAAAATGAAGCTGGCTTGTCCAAATGTGCGTTTGTATACCTCAAGCGACTCTGTTTGTGGCGTGTGTGCAGAAAAGGCTTCTTCCGCGTCACTCTCCCATACAGCTTCTCCTTGTACAAAGTGCGCTGAATTGTTGGACGATGCACAGTGACACCATCTGCAGCAAGATGATGTAGTAGGTCTTTGGAGGTGGTTTGTGGGCTGTTTTTGACCGTTCTCACCATCCTTCGCCTTTCCCTCTCCGATATTTTACTTGGCCTGCCACTTCTGGCCTTAACAAGAACTGTGCCTGTGGTCTTCCATTTCCTCACTATGTTCCTCACAGTGGACACTGCGATAGCTTTTTGTAGCCTTCCCCTAAACCATAATGTTGAATAATCTTTGTTTTCAGTTCATTTGAGAGTTGTTTTGAGGCCAGAGGAGAGTCAAAGAGAACAACAACTTGCAATTGGCAAATACCTTTTCTCATGATTGGATGCACTTGTCTATGATGTTCAAGGCTTAATGAGCTCACCAAACCAATTGTGTGTTCCAATTAATCAGTGCTAAGTAGTTACAGGTATTAAAATCAACAAAATGACAAGAGTGCCCATATTTTTGCATAGCCTATTTTTCTCATCTGATTTAATTTCATACAATTTAATATTGCTGCGCTAAAACTCTTTGTCTGGAAAATACCCCAGTACTCAGCCTTTATTAGAAAATGAATGGCATGCCACTGTGATAATTTTCTGTGACGACAGAGTCAATTATTATGCAGCCTCAGAGGGGTGCCTAAACTTTTTCATACCACTGTATATATAGTTGTTTCTAGTCATGCCAATGTCTAGCTGACCGAAATACATTGATTCCGTGGTAATGTTCTGATTTGCCAGATGACATCAGTGGAGAGGGTGGTGGAGTATACGGAACTGGATAGTGAAGCTCCCTGGGAGATGGACAAACGCCCTCCGCCTGATTGGCCCAGGCATGGCCAAATCACCTTCGACCGGGTCAACTTCTCCTACAGCGTGGGCGGTCCGGAGGTGCTGAAAAACATGACCGTGGTTTTCAGATCCAGAGAAAAGGTGCCCACTAGATAATTCTTGTGTCCATGTTGACGAGCTGGCACAAACACCCCATGACTCCAGTTGATATGCAGCCTGTGTAATAGGTGTGGCGCTGTTCTTTATGTCATTATTTTTCACATCAATTATTTAGGGGACACCTTATTGTGCCGCTGTTTCCCGTGGAATATACCATTTGTGATTCATGAAATACATATCATGTAATTAAGACTAGTCAAGTGGATCCATTTGTTCCTATTTGCATTCAGGGAGACCTGGTGGTAACAACTGTTTATTCACTATATGAGAGTGAGGGAAGGAGGAAGAGAGGGAGAGGGAGGTGGAGATGGTTGACGGTGATTGAAACCCAGCGTTTAATGCAGAGGGTGTATTTTGCATGGCCACGGTTCGCCAGTGTGTCTGATTTCACAATGGATGGGTTGATAAGTGGAGAGGCACGGCCTCTGATAGGCCCACGGGAGGAGTCTTCACCCGACCCTGTGGGCCTGAACAGGCTTTGTGCATCCTGACATTCCCCCTGAGATGACACTTTCACAGGGAAACGAGCACCTATCACTCTGAACACTCCCTTCTACACACACACACACACACACACACACACACACAACAATGTATATTACACACGAGTCAGATGCAGACTTAGAGACACATGATTCGGTGCTTTGGGAACACCGACCAAGAGGAATGCAGACCTTTAGCAGTTGGCCTACACATTTCCTTACTGGCATGTATGATTCCACAAGCTGAATTCCAGATTGAATTTAGATGGCCTTTTATATTCTTTGTTTGAATCCAAGCAGCAAGCAGTATTGCTGATTAGTTAAAAATTCATTTTTGGTAATCTAAATCTGAGCATATGGGTTACTGCAGGAAGAGAATTATGAGATGAATCCATGTGGAACAGGGTTGATAGCACCTATACACCAAAACTGAAATGCGTACATTAAATAATGATAGCATCTTATAGTATCGTGCAAAATTCAGATCATGTGCTGTTTTAATGTCACTTGGCTTGTGGTGCGGTCATGTTAACGAGGGATAAGCTGATACCGGACAGGAAGGAACATCTCCACGAAACAATCTCTCTTTCTCCAGCTGCTGAAAGGCAAATGTTCTGCTTTAAAGGACACAGACGAATCAGTTTACATTGAAAAAACTGAAAATTAAGTGCACCTTGAATTCGCCACTTGGATGTCACGTTTCTAGATTGAAGAGGTGTTAGCCAGGTGATTGATGTGTCATACGTCAGGTTTTGTTGGAAATAAGTTCAGAGACACAAAATTCATTGGTCATTCTGTGTGTCTGACTCTGACTCCAGGTTGGCATCGTGGGGCGGACTGGCGCTGGTAAAAGCTCCCTGATCTCTGCTCTGTTCCGGCTGGCTGAACCCGAAGGCCGGATATCCATCGATGGCATTCTGACCTCAGAGATTGGCCTGCATACCCTACGCCAGAAGATGTCCATCATACCTCAGGTATGTGCGGTCTGTCTCTGCCATCCCTCCTGCTATTCAAGTCTTCAAGAGTTCTTATTTATTTAATAATCCCTCCTGCTATTCAAGTCTTCAAGATGTCTTATTTATTTCATAATATTTTCTTATTAAATTGATATACTTTCTTAGATGTTATATACTTTACAGGGCAACTAGGTGAACAAATAACTCAACACTTATTGTATAAACATCATTATGCAACACACAATTTCCTACAGTATGTGAAGAAGTAATTGCCACCTTACATTCAATAACTGGTTATGCACCTTTAGCTGCAATGACTGTAACCAAATGCTTCCTGTAGTTAGGTGTTTATCAGTCTCTCACATTACTGATTAGGAATGTTGCTCCACTCTTCCAAGAAATGCTTGACTTTAGCAACATTTGTGGATTTTCAAGCATGAAAATCTGCTCATTTCACTTCCTGCCAGAACATATCAGTCATAAAAATAGTGGGACCCATGTTGTTGAAAATATTCACCCGTCTTTAACTAACTGTCAAGACTCCTCAATACTCCTGGACTAATTCTATAGTCACGGTGTTCTTGGGTTTGCCTCGACCAGGTTTGCACACTCGGATTTGGGCGGATTCCTGCATTCTTCCTTGCAGATCCTCTCAAACTCTGTCAGATGGGATAGGGAGCATCAGTGAACTGCAATTCTCAGGTCTCCCAACAGATGTTCAAGTCCAGGCTTTGGCTGGGTTCAATCAAGGACATCCAGACTTGTCTTATCTTGGCTGTGTGCTTGGTCGTTGTCATGCCGAGAGAAATGTTTGTCTGAGGTCCTGTGGGTTCTAGATCAGGTTTTATTCAAAATAAATTTAATCAATTATAAGTGATGTCTACAACACAACGCAACGTGTACAAAATGAACTGGTCTGAATACTTTCTGAAGCCACTGTAGGTCCTGTTATCTTTCAAAAAACAAACTCTATATTTAAACTGTACTCTCTATTTCAAAACTAGAACTTGACCATGATGCTCAACCGGTGTTTTGGTGGTAGTTTGGTGTTTTAAGTATGCTTTAGTGTCTCAGATCTGCACAGATCTACACACATGTAGAATGTAAGGCCTTCATAGTCAGACATTTTACATGAAATGTGGCAGACCCCAATAGCAGTTGAAAGGTTGTTAACATTCAGTGTCAAGAACAGGCAAAAATAAAGAAAATCAGAAAGCAGGGAGAAACCTTTAAGGCACCGTAGCCCTGCAAGTCCAGTAATGGTATATATATAGTACCCATAGGTATGTTAGCCTTAGAATGATTAAAAAAACAGAGTATTGACTAAAACAGGATGGCCAGGATCATAAGGTCTATAGTAGTGCTGAGGTGTTGACTAAAGGTGATTGAACCGAGGCCATGATCCCTACACAACAAGGACTCTGAAGACACACACACACACACACCTACATACACCGTTCCCAAACATGATTCTCTTTACTTGAATGCAGTATTGTAAGACAGAGTCGTAATGCTTTATTGGACAGGCAAGTGGAGATTGATAAAGTTGAGTTTTTCACTGAAAGAGCCATGGGTTGGATTCAACCTGGCGCTGCAGCGTTGCATGTGTACTACTGGAGGCAGAGGCTTAGACCGTTGGACCACTGTAGGCAACCATGTGTAGAAAATGTTCTACGTTGTGTTTGCTTTCTGTTTCGACTCCTGGATATGATGCACGGTCATTGGTTAGTTGAACTTTTGTTGGTAACCCAAACCCTCCCACCTTTGAGCTCTGGCCTGCTTTTTACACCAGTGTTGGTTTCTAGGTGACAACAGGCTGAGGAGATTTACAGTCGTCACTCTGGGGATTTTGGAAAGTGAGACAAACCGATGCCTTGAGACAGTTTAACTTCGTTTCCGCTTGTTGAAAGTGATATGGCATTAGGAAAATGCCACCCCTCGGGTGTCAGTGCTCTGCAGCGTTGAGGGGAGAAGACTCCCACGGCCCAGCTCGGAGAGGAGAGCAGAGTAGCTCCCTGCCCGTCAGTGACAGGAGATTAGCCCTCTACCCCCGAATCATCAGTAAAGCTGCTTAGGAGACTTCTCTTCTCCCCCATCCGCACGGTCCCTCTCATAGGCCTACAAACAAAATTTAGGCCAAGTGTTAAACATTTCACACACTGAAACCAAGCTTATCCAAAAATAAGTTCCCTGTCAAAGGTGTTCCCGGGATGGCTTTGTTAGGTTTCTATTGTATTTAAAAAAAATATATATAATAATGTTTATACATTCATTGAGTGATCTGGAGGAGATACAGTATGTTCAGATTGTGAACTGCTTGTTTGGACTGAGGCACAGGCCATTGCATTATGGGTAAAGCAGCAATCAGTAGGGGTATTAGATGACTTCTGTTCTAAACTCATTGGTGAAATGTTGGTTTAGCTCAGGGGTAGCAGTACTGTACCTGTACACATCCACAAAAGGCATGGTTAATATCCTATTTCTCCTCTGTAAAAAATACAGACATGAAAGACGTGGAGTATGATTGCTATTTCTAATATTATTAAGATTGGATTTTTTTTCTGCCTATACTCAACATTTTTCAAAAGTTCCCTTAAAGCGAAAAGGCCTCCACTGCATTCACAAATGTACATTTAGAACACATTTTCATAGCAGTGATTTTCACTCAGCCTTTCAAATGGAAAATAACCTGATATAAGGTGCTTGTTGCCTTACCTTGTCATGTATAATCTTAGATTCTCATATGTGTTCTATACATTGTCAGTGTGGACTTTTATTATTCTCCAACTTCCCTTAGATTTGATTATGATAAACTTGTATTAGTCTATGGCTTTAAAAAAGAATCAATTTCTGGTTCTATTGGAGTCTCAGGAATGACTTCACTGGGGGAAAAAAGAATTTGGCTGCAAACAGAGGGCTTAGAATTGTTGGAGCACATAATCGTTCTTTGGAAGGCTGTGCTTGAAAGCTGTTTTTCCAACTTAACATTGAATCCTCAATAAAAGTGAGCCACAAAACTTGTTTGAATTGCGATTTGAGCTGGCTTAATGACAAGGCTGTCTGATGGTGGCAGGGGAAAAGCTCACTGGGAGTAGAGAGGTGGAACTGTTTTTAGGCCATATAGAGAAAAGGGATGAACTCCTGAATGCTTAAAATGCACTCCCCCATTTTTGCGGAATCTGCCCAGAGTTGAACCCTTGCCATGAGTTTTGAGACTATGCTTTGTGTGCGGCGCAAGTTGTGTTCTCAAGCTGCGTTAAGGGTGCTGTCACAGTGTTGGCTCAGAGCCTTTGACCTGCATCAAAATGGCCATCGAGGCTTGGGTGATACGGTTCCCTCACACCAACAGTATTTTGCTATCCATAAGATATGATTATAAGCATCAGTCATTCAATGTGCTGTAACTGGGTGTATCTTGCAGTTGCCTTGTTAACATTCATATCTTGCTAGGAGGTCAGATTAACGTTTTGCATGAGCTTGATTTATTGTCTTCCCTTGACTGCATTGTGGATTGTGACAGTTTCTTGCTGTCCTTCGTTATCTCTATTGCCCCCACAAAAACCTATACAGACTTGTTAATGTTCTTTCAAATGGTCACTATCCCCATTACAGCCTCATAAACTGTGTTTTCTGTCGCAGAAGTGAAACCCTCAAGGATTTAATTTGTGATAAAACAATGAGGAAATGATCCTGTTAAAATACTGTTTGAGTTTGTATTGTTCTGTGAATGACGTGACATTTGGTTTATGACCAAAAAGTAGTCCCTTGTAGAAATTCTGTTAAGTACATTTACTTTGAGGAAAGGATTTCTGACTATGTATCTTCTAGGAGGCTTGACATGATTACATTTAGCCGTGCTCCTGTTTGCCAGGTTTATAGAAAACACAAGGGCATGCTGGAACAGTGCCTTTGGAGTGGCAAGCTGTTTTAAGTGCACTGTAATAAAGAACTGTATTTACTGTTACGGGTGGTTGTATGGCTGAACCTTGATACAGGTGGATAGCTCACTGTAAATACACAGCTCACACACTCCACACAGAGCTGTTCCAAAAGGCATTTTATAGCCAGCAGAAAAGACAGCCAACTGTCAGCCAATTGACTACCATTAGGGCAATTATTTTACTCATGCATACATTTTTCAACTATATATCAAATATATAATATTTCAGCTTCAATATTGAATTAACTGATTTTTTTGGGCAGATGCTATTTACACCCAGGTGTCCTTTGCCAACAATGATATTTGCACCCGGGGTAGAATAGCCCATGTATCTATTAACACCTGGGGTGGAATTAAAGGCAGATGCTATTTGCACCCAGGTGTCCAGGTGTAGCCAGTTTGAGCTAGCTAGCTAGCACTAACGCTACTAGTTAGCAAAATGACTGTATGTCTTCATCATTGCTGACTAAAGTTTGTTAAATCACTTGGCTAATGTCAAACATTTGCTAGATTAGCTGGTCATAGCTACCCATAGAAGTTTGCCCATTGGATCATTGTAGTTTTAGTATACAATTATATTTTGTGTTTAAGTCACAATTTTGAGACTGAGACTGACGCCCCACCTACTGCGATAAGAAGTCAGCTGCCAGTGCCGAGTGACCAGTATTCTTTGGTGTCTGCTGCCGTTGATGCACATAGCTATCCGTTACGCATTACGTCATTTTTCGGTGGGTGTAAATAGCCGATTAGCTGCGGTGTGGCTATTCTCACCCGTGTGCATAGACACTCTGTATGAAATACAGACAAATAATGAGCTATATCTCATGCTAAACAATGAGTACTATATAAACAATGAGTACTATATACTATTTTACATTCCTTGGCGCAAACAATATTATGTATTTTTCTCTCCAAAGAATAGGTTTCAAAATGATTGGAACCGCTAAGGATTCTTCAAAATAGAATCCAACTAAATGTATTGGCATTTCATGGCTTACTTTTTCGCACAAGTATGCAAATTAGGTAACAAGCAGGTATGTATCCTACATGACTAGTAAACTAAAAGAAGTTGCAGGCCATGGCCAAGGCAGTTAACCCTAATTGCTCCCCTGGCCATTGCTGTAATTGAGAATTTGTTGTCATTCAACTTACCTGGTCAAATGAATAGTAAAATAAAAAGAAGTACAATAGCTCAATGTTTTCAGCTGTCACCATGGAGAGAGACAAATTTTGTTGACCTTCATAAATCAGACGTTGGTACAAAAAATGGCTAATTCCCTAAATATACCACTTACCACAATTAGGGCAATCATGAATAAGTTCAAAAATTAATGCGTCTTTCCCCACGCACATTGTGACGGAAGTGTGGCAGGTATAATCCAAAGGCCAAAGTTCGAGAGCTATAGAACCTGGTTACATCTTGGGGCCACAAACTCTCCAAATCTGAAATTAGATCCCACCTTGATGCCAAAAGCCTATTTGGAAGTGTTGCCAACATAAAGCCTTGATTAAGAACAACATGCAACTCTACCAGAAGAGCCTGAAGTTTTCTAAACATTGGCACTTTAATTCAAACTGGGTGCTATGGTCAGAGGAGAGAAAAATTTAGCTATTTGTCCTCGCAAACCAGTGGGTGTGTAGTAAGGATGTGTATGAAAATAACCTCATACTAAAGTAATGTGGTGACTGTTATTGGGCAGTTTTTTTTTATTTCTGGTCCCGTGTCCTTGGCATAATGAACTCTACCGGTTAATGACATGCTTGCCAAAAATCGGGTTGCCTCTGCCAGGAGTCTGACATTTGGCTACAAATTGTTCCTTAGCAAGAAAATTACCTTGGAAACACATGGAAGTCCTCAAAACAAATGGTTAATTGAACATGTTAATTTTGTGTTCAATTAACCATTTGTTTTGTGGACTGGCATGTGTGCCCTTATCCATCCAACCAAAGGGAGAAGTACACAGAGTACACAAACAAGGGTGCTATTAAGCTGTCTTAGAGGGAATCATCCATTTCTTTATGATAAGCAGGCTTGATTGTAATGGTCTCCTGTCTGTTCTGCCAAAGGAAGCAATTGGTTAATACCTGTGCTGCAGCATTTTGTATGTTTTGTAGTTGACCAAGACCAGACAGAGAGCTCACCTTACACCTATTTTTAAATATCTTCCCTGGTTTCATGTCAGTTTTAGTGTTTACTTTAAGTACCTTCTGTTGGTTGATAAATCGCTCCATGGTTACGTACCTCAATTCTTCAGGAAAGTTGTATACCCAGTAGTTCCATCAGGTCCTTGGGCGCTGGTCTTTTAACTACACCAAAGCTCAGGACCTGGAGGGATTGAAAATCTGCTTTTAACTTCTACGCCTCAAGCCTCTAGAAAATAGCCTCCCAGAAAACCAGAGGCGGGCCCAAACTGGCAATTTATTTAAGATATCTTATAACATGTCTTTGCTTTTGCCTTGTTTTTTTAAATATTATTTTCAGCTTTATTGTTTTTACTTAGTTTTTAACCTTTTATTTTTGTCTGTCAATGACTTTGTTTATTTGTTTTCTATTTATTTACTTTATATGTGATGCGCATTGCGTTGCATCTATGTATATAACGTTCTATACATGCTTGAGTGATTGAATACTGTTGACTCATTATCATTCATGAATGGTTGAGTCAATAACGTGGTATAATATATTCCACATTAACTGTGTTATTTATTTTTATTAAGTCTATGTGTTTGTGTAGTAGTTGTGACACTCTAACACCATAGTAGCTGTTACACCTTTACAACATTTGATCAACTTTTATACATACGCGTCTTTAACTCTCAACTGAGACCACAGCAAACCCTGCATTTTTTTTTTGTTAAGCACAAAGATCAATTTAGCGTTGTATTGTGGGCCATAGGCGAGGGCTGAATCAGCCTCCAGAGGGTTGCGCACACATACAGCGTTGCTCTATACAGCCTGTCTTAACCCTTTCAAATGTCCCCCCCTCGTAATTATCCTAACCATGGCCTTCTCTTTCTATATCCATCCATGCTCATGCAGGACCCAGTCCTCTTCACGGGCACCATGAGGAAGAATCTGGACCCTTTCAGCCAGCACACAGACCAGGACCTGTGGAATGCACTGGGAGAGGTACTCCAGCATGGGCTCTGAATGCTTCCCCTGGCCGGCCTGTGGGGGGATCCCCCTGTCCTCTTGCACAATGCTGCCATTCAGCCTCCCTGCTCGCCACAAGTCATGGGGGGAAATCCCATTAGGGCCATGGGGCCCCGTTCAATGTGCGGCTTGTAGCTGCGAGCCATTCAAGGTGCTGGGGGAGATGTGTGCAGTGCCGTATTGGCCGGCTATGCAGTAGTCTTCCCCCACATTGAAGGGCTCCTGGAGTCCAACGAGTTTGAGGGCCTGGATTAACGCAAGAGAGCAGTAGCCAAGGTCATCATGGACCTGGAGCCGCGTTGTGCCGGCCAGTTAACGGGCGTGTGCTGGACGGCTCTTTGAGACCCCGCCCGTGAGACTTTTCTCCAGGTGTGATAGTGGGTCTTTCTACTCACTCTGCAGGTGCAGCTGAGGACCGTGGTGGAGGAGCTGCCCGGGAGGCTGGAGATGGTGCTGGCCGAGTCGGGGTCCAACTTCAGCGTGGGTCAAAGGCAGCTGGTCTGCCTGGCCAGGGCCATCCTCAGACAGAACCGCATCCTCATCATCGACGAGGCCACTGCTAACGTGGACCCCCGGTGAGGACACCCTCTGAACGCTTACGCACCCCATGTCTCTGCTGGTGCTCGTTGTAATGTTCTGTCGCATTGTTTCCTGGATACTCAATGAGATCCATTCCATTGATCAGTAGCCTCCATTCCACTTCACTGTATGAAAACAACGGTTCAATCAAGAGCGTAAAAGCCGACCTGGATGTTGAACATCTCCGTGCATTTAGCCCAACGGTGCTCACTGACCTGTGAACATCAGCACAGCTGAACCTGTCTGTCATTCTTTTAAATGTGCCACGTTGAATCTCTGCCCAGGGCTGGACTGGAGCATTGTTTCTGTGTGGATACCGAGGTCATTTCAGCCTCTTTTCCTGTAGGACGGACGGTCTCATCCAGCAGACCATCCGGGAGAAGTTTAGGGAGTGCACAGTGCTCACCATCGCCCATCGACTCAACACCATCATCGACAGTGACCGGATCCTGGTAAGGCTTCGCTGGAGTGTTAAGCAGCCCCCGACACTGCATGTCCTCACGTCCTTAGTCAAGGTCATCATCATCATCCAATGACTCGTCTTTGCTGAGCAGGGCTCAGGGTCAGACTTCACGATCAGCCACGTGAAATACTGCACAGAGTTGAGCTCTAAGTGACAGCCGGGCCCATTACATTAATCTCACCTCCTCTTAGTGGTGCCAGGCAGGCAGAGAGGTGCCCGGGTCAGCCTGTGGCATCCGTGCTCCATACCACTTGATCTTTGGCCTCTTACAGCTCATTGCCTGCAGAGGTGCCAATTAGTGCCATTTGTGGCAGCGTTTGTTTCCTGTCCGCCAGGATAGGAGTCTGGCCGGCCATTGAGAGGGAAGAAGAGAAAAGCCAAATGTCACACAGCAGGGACATTTCCACACCTGTCCTGTGTCAAACGCCCCCAGATTGTCACGCTGTTTGGTAGAACAGACTGTGGACCCATCTGAATTGTGTCATCCAAATTATTAAGCTGCACCCCTAATGAATATGGAGTAGAAACAGGCCTGTATATTCAATGCCTTCGAAAAGCATTCAGACCCCATCACTTTTTAATGTTATTTTCCCTGTTAATCTACACACAATACCCAATAATGACAATGCATAAGAGTGTTTTTAAAAATGTGTGAAAATTAATTGAAAATGAAAAATAGAAATCTCACATTCATACACTGAACAAAATTATAAACGCAACAATTTTTGCCCCCTTTTATCATGAGCTGAACTCAAAGATCTAAGACTTTGTCTATATACACAAAATTCCTATTTCTCTCAAATATTGTTCACAAATCTGTCTAAATCTGTGTTAGTGAGCACTTCTCCTTTGCCGAGATAATCCATCCACCTCACAGGTGTGGCATATCAAGATGCTGATTAGACAGCATGATTATTGCACTGGTGTGCCTTAGGCTGGCCAATAAAAGGCCACTCTAAAATGTGCAGTTTCACTTTATTGTGGTTGGCCGGGGGGTTCCGAAAACCAGTCAGTATCTGGTGTGACCACCATCTCCTTCGCATAGAGTTGATCAGATTGTTGATTGTGGCCTGTGGAATGCTGTCTGCCACACGCTGTCCGCCATCTGCCCTGTACAGTGAAATCCGGGATTCTTCCATGTAGACACCAACAGATGTGAGCATTTTCCCACTCAAGTCGGTTACGATGACGAACTGCAGTCAGGTCGAGACCCCGATGAGGACGATGAGCATGCAGATGAGCTTCCCTGAGACTGTTTCTGACAGTTTGTGCAGAAATTCTTTGGTTATGCAAACCGATTGTTGCAGCAGCTGTCCGGGTGGCTGGTCTCAGGTGAAGATGCTGGATGTGGAGGTCCTGGGCTGATGTGGTTACACATGGTCTGCGGTTGTGAGGCCGGTTGGATGTGCTGCCAAATTCTCTAAAACACCTTTGGAGACGGCTTATGGTAGAGAAATGAACATTCAATTCACAAGACAGCTCTGGTGGACATTCCTGCAGTCAGCATGCCAATTGCACGCTCCTTCATAACTTGCGACATCTGTGCCATTGTGCTGTGTAATGGAACGGCCCATTTTAGAGTGGCCTTTTATTGTGGCCAGCCTAAGGCATGCTTGTGCAATAATCATGCTGTCTAATTATTATCTTGGTATGCCACACCTGTAAGGTGGATGGATTATCTCTGCAAAGGAGAAGTGCTCACTAACGCAGATTTAGACAGATTTGTGAACAATATTTGAGAGAAATAGGCCTCTCAAAGTCTTAGATCTTTGAGTTCAGCTCATGATAAATGTGGGCAAAAACAAAAGTGTTGCGTTTATAATTTTGTTCAGTGTATGTGTTCAGACTGTTTGCTATGACAGTCCAAATTGAGCTCAGGTGTGTCTTGTGCCTTAGGGCATCCTTGAAATGTCCCCAGAACTTGATTGGAGTCATATGGTGGATTCAAATGACGTGTCCAACAGACATTTGATGGGGTGGCATCAGGACAAGTCTGCCAATGTCCTTGAATGGCCGAGCAAATGCCAGATTGAACCCCATTGAACATCTGTGGGTAGACCTGAAAATTACAGTTCACCAACGCTCCCCATCCAATCTGATCTAAAAGGAAGAATTGCGGAAACAATGCCCAAATCTGTGTGTGTAAACCCAAGATGACTTGAAGCTGTGATTGCTGCCAACGATACCTCTACAAAGTACCGTATTAACATTCTGAATATTTATGTTTATGAGATTTCAGTTTTTCAATTTTGGCACAGATTTCGAAAAAAATATTTGGTTTGTCATTATGGGGTATTGTGTAAAAATAAAAAATAGATTGATAGCAAAAAAGACATGTAATCATTAATTAATTTAGTCAATAACGCAAACAAATGTGGAGTGACTGAAAGGGTCTTAATACTTTCCAAAGGCCCTGTGTTCTACGACGTTAGCCAAGACAGCGTTCTGTAATGCTTTAGGTTACTGTTCCAAAATGAGGATTAAGATGTTAGAGTGGACTTTACCCATTGTAAGATGATTTCTCTTGTTTAAAGGTGGCCTGAATGTAATGCTAGGCCTTTATGGTGTTTCCTTGAATAGGAGCTATTCTGTGCCAGGTTTGCCGTACATCGCATGTGTTGACAGAGGCATGAATGATGGTGATTTTCCTAAGCGTGCTGAAGGTGTGATTGTTAGCTCTGACACAGATGAAGACCACCCCTTGCGGTGCTGAAGTGCATGCATGGATAAATGCATGGATAACCATGCTTAGGCTTGATCTTCTGTCTGACACTGCCAGTGCACCCCTCCACAGCTCCAACAGGGAATGTCCACCGCCCTGTCAGGCAGAAACAAGCCCTGGTGTTTGTTGTTGCTGTGAGTCACATGAAATGGAGGGTTCTGAGACAGAAGAGAACTACTGTTTCCCGCTCCATTGTGTGAATCAGCTCACCGGTGAAACAGCTGAAATGCTAGTTTTTAAGAAGTAAAGTATATAGGTTTGAGCGCCCCACGCCCTGCGACTCTCTCGCGTGTCTGATTGCAGGTTCTGGATGCCGGGAGGATCCAGGAGTATGATGAGCCCCATGCTCTGCTTCAGAATCAGGAAGGGCTGTTCTACCAGATGGTCCAGCAAACAGGCAAGGCAGAGGCAGCCTCTCTGGTCCATGCAGCCAAACAGGTAGCCAACCAAGCCGGCCCCCGCCCTCCCGCTTTGTCCTAGCTCAGTCAGCACTCCCAGTACACACAGCTACTGTACACTCACGCTAATCCTCAGACGACTCCCTATAACAACTGACCTCCCTTCGTTTATCAAAACAACAGTCAGTCAAACACACAACGGGTTCATAAGCCGCCCAAAGTCAATGGAGTTCTATGCTTAATTTATGTTAAAAGGGCTTTATGCTATCTTAGCTGTTGTGTTTCTGCTGTATATTCTATACCATATGTTGAATTTCATGAGGAAAAAAAAACCTACATTACTCTGATATTATCAAATAAATCGCTTATGCAATCTATTTCCAAAAACGTAATGTTGGAATCATTTCAGAGATCATTCTGGTAGAGTAGCTTTCTTTGCTCTCTATATCTATTTTAAAATATTGGGTTTTAACTTTGTCTCGATTTGGGATAAACTTTCTATGGAGATTACTGTAATAGAGCACGTCCTTATATATTTTTTTCTTTGAAATTCATTTGTGATGTATTTCCCCTTCAGCCACACTCCAGATAAGGGCTGGGTAGCTATTCATCGTTCAATTCCATTTTTATGTGCATCTGTCAAGGACTACAGATACGATATTGCAACTTCAAACAGGTCTTTGTGAAATAAGAAAAAGTAGGCATCATTTCATTTTCCCTCTGTCCCTGGTACAAATTTATCAGGAGAACTGTATCTCCCCAGCCTCAGACTGAAATGGGTAAAATACTGATTTCAAAGACTCAGCACACTGGTATTATTTGGTATCGCCTTCCCCTGCACAGTGGCGGATTGGTAGAGACATTGTTCAGGCCCTTACGTTTCCTTTCTTTATTGTGGGCTGCTTTCTCCAGATCAGATTACTCCAACTCCCAGAACCGCTCTCTAGCACCACTTATTAAATACTGAGACGTCTCACAAACCGAGTGTGAACTTTCTATAGTTGTCAGTCAAGGTTTAAATACGTTAAATCATCTGATACCAACCTCTCGCTCTTTTGTCCGAGCTGAATGAGAATCCCTGAGTTGGGAGTATATCTGATATTGTGGCTAACCGTTTTCACCTGTTTTCCCCTCTCCTTGTGCATTCATGTTACCAAAATACTTGGCTTGTCATAGCCTCATTGTAGCAATTGGAACTAGATAAAAGGACACATTTGGCTCTTAGTGGAGAACAACAGTGTGTTTGTATGTATCAAGTTCATTTTGGAAGTGCTTGATGGAAGCAAGATTTTGATTTATATCTTCTATCTGTGCTAAATAGTCATTTTAAACACCATAACGTCGGTTAGAAACCTGTGTGTCGAAGTTGATGTTATTGTTGTGATTATCTCCAAAGGATTTCACAGTTCTTACGAGACCAAAATAACCACTTTGTATGCTCTCATGCTCCTTTGGGCAACAAATTCCTCAATCCCGGTCTAAGATCCATCTTAAATCATTTGCAGATTCTACCTCAGATTCTGTACTAGCTTGCGTTGTTCTACACGTGACACTGCTTTCCTGATCCCTTTTCAGGTTCATCTGAACAAAAGCCATTCCAGTGTCACTAACCGATGGACGGACCTGAGCCCGTCTGGAGGCAGCCATGTTTTCTTCGAGACGGCCCTGTGACAGGCGGCATCGTTGTTTGACCTTTGACCCCTGTACTGTGGACCTCTGTGCTGGCCCCACCACGAGGATGCCTCACACACTGTACCAGAGGTGACCAAATATTATCCAGCTATTGATTTCACAATGCCTTTTTCACAACATCTGTCTGTGCCACTCGTGAATGGCATACATAGGCCGTGTGTCCACATAAAGCCTCAGGAGCTGTTTGAAACAATTGTTTGCCTTTAGTTGAAAAACAAAATGTCTGGTTATGTTGTATTGATTATGTTTTGCAATAGTGGTTTCATATGTTTGTTGTGTGGCCCCTGGGTCAGGATTATTCTGAAACCTGCACTTGGGTGCTTGTAAAGATTTAGGGGTGTGGAGTGTGTTTACTAGTGCAATATAAAGTGGAGATATGGCTTATGCTGGTTGAATACACATTTTACATTATTTTGAGTAAAACCTACTCATCTGCACAGCAGGTTTGACCAGTGAGTCTGAATTAATTTAAGTAACATTGATTTTGTATTCTTGTGTTTGAACCTTAGACAAGTTAGGCTAGGGACAATGTACTTGTGTTGTTGTTGCTTTCTATAATCATTGTGCCTTGATCAGAATATCGATTATTTGTAATTACTCTGTATTCATTGATTGTCTTAGGAACCTAGATTGGTCTTCTTGCACTCTGAGTACATTTAAGTACATTTCATTTACATGTAAAGAATTTAGATGCTTTTATCCAGAGCGAAATACAGCAGTGAATGAATACATTTTCACTGAGTAAAGTTACTACCTCTTTTCCGTGATAAAGATGAAAACACTTATAAGGTTAATGTAGATGGATTGTGTTAGCATGTTTGTAGATGAATGCTCAAAAAGGCTATTAAATGATTTGAAAAGCAGGAAGAAACAAATGGTGTGTACTATGTTTTTTTCACACATTGATCATCTATACCAAAAATGATGCTGTCTATTTATAATTCCAGCACAGGTTTCTATGGGTGGGTGATGACTTTTCATCATCTGTCAATTTGAATGGATATGTTTGCTATACATGTACTGTAACATAACAGAAAATATTGCAGTTGGAGTAAAGTTTAACATTTTTATGTTTAAGTCATTTAGCAGATGTGCATATTCAAAACGACCTAAATTAATCTTAAAACACCTAGGTGGGACAACCACTAGTACATAGTACAACCATGTACACCTAATTCAGCAAAGTAGCTGTCAGCAAAGTCAGTACTAGAAGGAAGAGGAAAATATATCTGCAGTATGTTGAGATTATTGGGTACAAAATTTCACAGTTGATTCATATTTCTGCTCTTTAACTGCAATATTTTCAGTTATGGTTCTGATTGTCTTGTTTTTGTTGAATGCAGGTACAGTATATTTTGACTGTACAAAACGTGTGGTAATTGAATTGAAACCATTGATCCAGTTTCAGTTAGTGATCATTTGCAACACGCTTGGTGGAGCATTGCACTTGTAACGCCACAGTAGTGGGTTAAATTCCCACAAGCAGTCATTTGTTAAATGTATGGGACTTTATGTGGTTTTGGATGAATGGCATATCGTATTATAATATGGTACTAGTACCGTCACACTTAAGTGTTTATCAATGAGTGGTGCAAGAAATCAAGGTACAACATCACCCGTAAAGATGCAATATAAATAAAAGCTATTCAATGAAACAAATACTTTTTGTATCATTGTGACGTGAGTGAAAACCACCTGTAACAGCCTTATTTTTACTGTTACAGCTGTTATGCGTCTCTGTCATGAAATCAATATATGAAGTCGGCAGCTGTGACAAGCAGTCATAGCCCTGACCCTCCCTTCTCACCGAGGGGTAGGTGGCGTGAGACCAACACACAATCCTAGTTGACCAGCATACACCAGTTATCCTCCATCATCAAGAAACAACCTAATATTATCTCCTAATTTAAAAAGCAGCATAATACTATTATTATCTTTTCAAATTAGGAAAAGTGCTTGACTCCCCTTCAACAGAGAACAATTAGTGGTTATCATCCCAGATGTGTGGTATAGTCAGTAAACAGCTATGTCTAAATGGCAGTATTTAGCCTTGGTTAAGTAGGCTCTAGAAAGGGGCAGAGATGGGGTTTGTGAACTGCAGGCCATTATGTGCTTTTAAAGCTGACTGATTTACACAATTCATTAACGGCAGTGAATTTTCAGCCTGCATCATTTTAAATGGTTACTTACTCTCAAATAGCCCCGGGGGAGTTGAATTGTTGGGTTGCGAATAGATTAAAGTTTACATTGAAAGAGAAATTGAATTCAGAGGTAATCAATAGCATAATGGGCCAGTGAGAGGAGCCGGCTGCCTGAAATGAAATTACCATATTTTTAATCTTAATTTTCCATTCTGTTTATCTGACAGTGTGGATGTGCAATCCAAACAGATAATGAGAGAGTGGGATATTGACACGGGGTTCCTCTGGAGTGCTTGTTTCAGTGATTAAACGCTGTGATCTGTGATTACTTTGTGTCGGGTGTCAGGCTGGTGGCCAAGGTCCTAGGAGGGTTGTGAGGGGAGGGCTGTGAGGGGAGGGTTGTGAGGGGAGGGTTGTGAGGGGAGGGTTGTGAGGGGAGGGCTGTGAGGGGAGGGCTGAGGCGCACAGCAGCTGGAGCAGACTGGCTCTCCGAGGTGCTAATACACCTGACACAGCGTTGACAGCATTCACAACCTATCTGGGACTGCAGCGCGCGCCGCCCGTCACAATAGCAATACTCAGGGCACAATCTACAATCACCGTCAGCATATATCCTCTCTGCTCGCCCCTCGATAACGGCCGGGGCGAGAATGACAACAACAAAGTTGGCACAATGAGAATTATTAACCTGATACCTTTCACGTGGCTCATAATAGAGGGCATTTTAAGACACATCTGAATAGGTGGGAAATAGCAATGCTGTCAACGTAGTGCTGATGTAGCTCTAATAAACAGCAGTCTGAGCAAGGGAAAGACCAACCTAGCTTGCAACACAATGACGTTAATCCCAAAGAAATAAAATACAAAAATGAGTCAGCACAATGAGGACGCAGTGAATGAAATGACGGGTGAATTCCCGACTGTCAGTCATACTGTCCGCATTTTAAGAGACATGATATGGTGGCGGCGATTTTTGAGAGGCGTAAGATATTCTGTTCTGTTAAAAGGGGTTTCATTATCAATTGAGAGAGAAAAATACATAATGTAACAAGGATCCATAACAAGAGAAGGTACTGCAAATTGTGAGGCTGTTTTGTTAGAGGTTATAAAGAGCTAGCCATGTGGCCATTTTGGATTGACGGGACAATGTTTTTGTAACTTTCTATTGTGCCAGCATTTTCTTTTGTGAGGGATACTGCTGTTTGACAAATGGAAACAAATTGCATGGTGTTGGAAAGTGAATGGTAGGGAGTTGTGTTGTGTCAAACTTCGTGCTGAAAGACAACGTAGCGAGAGCTTCAGGTTTTTGTGGGCGGCTCTGTCCTGACTGATCCCAGTATAAAGTACTTGTTGAGGAGATGCAGAAAAGGAAAACAGGATTTCGACAGGCTGTAGTGAAATTAGGAGAAATGACTATGGCGGCTTTGTTCTTGTCTGGTGACATGGGGGTGAGATTGGGAGTCTTGAGTGATTCCCCTGAGACAGCGTTCAGCTTTTCTAAAGCACCCACAAACTGAATATATCTGACAAGTTCCCAAGACCTGACATGACTGTCTATGTACTGCTCTGAAAAAGAAACCACAAATAACACATTTAAAGAGACTTGCTCTGAGAATGGATGAAATTTGATATGAAATGGCATAATATCTTGTAAATATGTGTATATATAATTATTCTCTTCTAGGCTAAAATTATTATATTATTACACTTTATAATTGGTTTTCCAACTCAAGTGTACTGGAAAAAAGTTTAATTTAGCTATTTCTGGTGATTTTTCTCAATCGGGTAACATCTGATCAGTAGCATTGGTCATTTACAATTGTAGTTGAAAACTAGCTGAAGATTCTAATGGCGGATTAAAGCCGCTTCCAAAACTGATTCCGAACCATATATTACATTTTCTCCTGGCCCATACCCTACTCTTAGGGTGAGGAACCATGTAAAATCCTGTTGTAAAATATTGATTTATTTCTTTAACATGAGCTATGAATATATTTATGGTCAAAATCTGCAATGGTTTGATTGTTTATGCCACAGTGCCATCACTTTCTATTCTCTGTTATCCACTCTCAGCAGTTTTCCCCCACACCTTGTTGACTTACTAAGACCTGGATTCTTACATCTATAATTACATAGCCATGTAGCAGATGTACTTGTCTGGAGTGCAAGCTAAGCTCTCTTGGTTGCTATCTGTGCCATTAGCCTAAATTGTCTTTGGATATCTGTCAAATGAAGATTAGTCCTCCTTCATCAAAACAAATCTAATGCTGTCACTGCATTAAGTAATCAATAGCATTTTGTTAACACATAATGCTAGTGCTGTTTTAAAGTTAAAAGTTCCATTTAAAATTTCACATACAAAGTAAGTACCTATAATGTGCTCTAAAAAGCAGGAACATACTCTGGAAAAACAAACAGGCTTAGCGAGGCACTGGTCTCTACCTGGGCCTGCTGCTTTGAACTGGATACGCCTGTGGCTGTGTGAAAGGCCACCAAATAGGAAACCCTTTGCATGCTTTAGCTCTAAATCCTGTGCATGCTCCGTCACCTAAGCAAAATGCTGTTTGATTCTTCAGCCGCGAGAGAAAAGAGCAAAGTGGAGGGCTATACAATAGGGGATGGCTTATCTCATCAGTAAATAAGGTTACTTATTGCTTAAAGCTTAGGGCGGGATTGCTTATTGGTGATGTCACTCTTTTGTTGAAGATTGATGGAGCTTGAGGCAGTGGCCATTGTGCATTTGCGTGTGTGTGTGTTCAAGTTTTCTCTCTTTTTTTTTGTGCACGTGGACATGGGTCCAAGTGTGTGACAGAGTCTACATTTTCCCCGTTAAACTTGACTTCAGAAGTGTGAAATGTAATTTCACTTTTAAAATGAAATAAAAATGAAATTTCCAAATTGACATCAAAGTTCCATCCATCCAGGGGTTTTTTGATCCATGGCCAGGAGAGTGATGGTGCTCTGGGAATGTAAACGCGCGGCATTGGGCGAAGGTGCGGACAGCTTGTGTCCCCCCGTCATTGTTGGCCTCCATTTACATCGGTCCAAGGCCACAGTGTGTCTTTTGGGGTTACTTTCTCATCATTTTTCCTAATGTAGAGACCCACAGGGTTGGTGGCAGACCCACAATGGCGCAGTTGTATGGCTACTGTCAGCTCTCTCAAATAAGGCTTCCTGTTCATTAGACTTCTTTTCACCTTCGCACAATGCACCGGCTTTGCTGCAATACTGAGTTGACGCCCATCTCTTCAATACCATGTGAATAGTTCTAAATAGTGTTTATGCAAGGCATTGTTGCCTTTTGTACGGTCAGTCTTAATGCACAGTGATTCGTCTGCTTTTGTGGCCTGGGATACATTATCTTGCCTGTGTTGCTTCAGATGCATGCCTAGCCTTTCAGTCAGTAAACAGTCAGACTAAAAGTTAACTCCCGATGGACGACGATGTAGATGCCTGATAATGTGGGGCTAAGTACACTAAATGGGCTGTTTCGTGTTTCTCAAAAATTGCTCAGACGACTCCTGTTTGTCAGTTCATTACTGTTTTGAACGGATGTTTTGCCATGTTGTCCCTTCTTGAATAGGATTTCTGACATACTTCCTTCGGTGTGAGTTATTTTGATAAAGATAAGTGCGTTTTTCTTTTTTTTTTTTCATTTGTGAATTTGCTATTCCTCCTGAAAAAAATGGCACATTGTCTCGGCTCCAGTTGTGCTTTTCATGAAACTTTTTTTTTTTTTTTTGCGTAACATATTTATTGTTATATTTATTATTAAGTCGCTTGCTTTTATCTTGTGGTTGTGTCACTGAAAATGTGAGATGTATTTAATACTGTGACATTGTTAGATTATCATGACACTGTCAGAAACCTGTCACAGAATGCTCATGCATAGGATACTTTCTTATAAGCCTTATGTCTTTATTGATGAAAGCATCTGAGTGAAGCTGAAACAGTAATACAGATGGACTGGAAGCTAGATAATCTGACACACATCACAGTCAGAAAATTAAAAGAAATTCTGTAAAACCTCAGATCCCTCCGTGAGCTTATATTGCCTGATAATATCAAAATATGACTTTAATGACAAGAAAGGGCATGTCGTATCTGTTGCATGTACATTACTTTATCAAGGCACGCTGTATGTTTTGAAACTGAATGCTGAAAAAAATGTCATGTAACGTTTACTGCTTTCCTCTCAGTCTTGTGTTGATGTCACTGTGTCCTGTTGTTGCCCACTGGACGAGCTACATTCTCCCGAATCCCCTGGGTTTGACTCCGTAAACTGAGCTAGCCTTGTCCTCGGCTAACTGCTGGTGATCTCACAGAGTCTGAAGTGGCCCTGTCACGCGGAGGTTTGTGCGCGACGCTTGTGTGTGAAAAAAAACATCTTTTGACAGCAAAAAAAAATAAAAAAGAAAGGTCTTTTGGAAATGACTCATAACAAGAATGGGCAGCGTATCATGGTCTTTATCTGTTTGTAACATTGTTCTAGAGAACATACACATCACCCCCCTGGTGTGTAAACGATAGGCCTAGCCATTCTCTCCTCGGATAGATCCACAAAAGCCAAAGATATCTGCCGCATGGGTGACAGTTTACTCAGTTCAAAAGCATTCGCTGAAAAAGTATGCCGAAGTCCCCTCAATTGAAAAATGCTTTTAATGCAGGCCAATGATTACAGGTAGGAGATGTAACTGATATCCGGGCCTATTATTATGGGGAGATATGGTGTTTGACCCCCTGCAGCATCCCGCTGCCAAGGGAATTTACAACCCAACTGGGCCCAGCTAGACCCTGAGGAAAGGAATGTTATGACTGCTTGGTGACTTAATGGACACTGATACAATAATGGCACGCTATACCCTAGTGTCAGGCTCCCCACCATGGGTAGTCATGCAGGCTTTCAGCACAGCTACACTCAGGCGAGCCCCTGTTGGAGCTTTATTCATTGTACATTTATTTTAATTGGGTTGAATTAATTCATTATTTTATACTTTCTTATCCAGTCCCAAAATCTCTTAATTGAATAAATGGGTAAGAGTGTCCAAACTTTTGGCTGGAACTGTGTATATATTTCTGTATATATATAATTATATTAGTGTATGGGTTTAGATATACATTTTTTATGAACAAGTAAAACATAGAAAGGAAAGTTGGAAAACCCCTTGTTATCCTGCTCAAGCATTTCTTCAGTTGAGGAATCACTGGGTCTTAAAAAAAACGTGGTAGTGTTTTATGTTACATCACACACACAGACAATACTTTGTGTAACTGATAAACTGAATGCAAGTTAATGTAGTTTTCATCCAGTTCGTTTGTAAATCTTTTTAAGGCTTCAGGATTCATTTTTGCTAGTAAAATGTTTTAAACCAAAGTGAATTCACTCAGGAAGTAAATTTCAATATACACTCACTTAAAGGATTATTAGGAACACCTGTTCAATTTCTCATTAATGCAATTATCTAATCTAATCTAAACATGGCAGTTGCTTCAATGCATTTAGGGGTGTGGTCCTGGTCAAGACAATCTCCTGAACTCCAAACTGAATGTCAGAATGGGAAAGAAAGGTGATTTAAGCAATTTTGAGCGTGGCATGGTTGTTGGTGCCAGACAGGCCGGTCTGAGTATTTCACAATCTGCACAGTTACTGGGATTTTCACACACAACCATTTCTAGGGTTTACAAAGAATGGTGTGAAAAGGGAAAAACATCCAGTATGTGGCAGTCCTGTGGGCGAAAATGCCTTGTTGATGCTAGAGGTCAGAGGAGAATGGGCCGACTGATTCAAGCTGATAGAAGAGCAACTTTGACTGAAATAACCACTTGTTACAACCGAGGTATGCAGAAAAGCATTTGTGAAGCCACAACACGCACAACCTTGAGGCGGATGGGCTACAACAGCAGAAGACCCCACCGGGTACCACTCATCTCCACTAAAAATAGGAAAAAGAGGCTACAATTTGCACGAGGTCACCAAAATTGGACAGTTTAAGACTGGAAGAATGTTGCCTGGTCTGATGAGTCTCGATTTCTGTTGAGACATTCAGATGGTAGAGTCAGAATTTGGCGTTAACAGAATGAGAACATGGATCCATCATGCCTCTTTACCACTGTGCAGGCTGGTGGGGGTGGTGTAATGGTGTGGGGGATGTTTTCTTGGCACACTTTAGGCCCCTTAGTGCCAATTGGGCATTGTTTAAATGCCACGGCCTACCTGAGCATTGTTTCTGACCATGTCCATCCCTTTATGACCACCATGTACCAATCCTCTGATGGCTACTTCCAGCAGGATAATGCACCATGTCACAAAGCTCAAATCATTTCAAATTGGTTTCTTGAACATGACAATGAGTTCACTGTACTGAAATGGCCCCCACAGTCACCAGATCTCAACCCAATAGAGCATCTTTGGGATGTGGTGGAACGGGAGCTTCGTGCCCTGGATGTGCATCCCACAAATCTCCATCAACTGCAAGATGCTATCCTATCAATATGGGCCAACATTTCTAAAGAATGCTTTCAACACCTTGTTGAATCAATGCCACGTAGAATTAAGGCAGTTCTGAAGGCGAAAGGGGGTCAAACACAGTATTAGTATGGTGTTACTAATAATCCTTTAGGTGAGTTTATATGGTCATGTTAAAAAGTGATCACAGCCTTATTTGGTCTTATGGATATTTAATATTCACTTCATCAACACAGAAAAATAAATGTAACCTAATTTAACAAATTATACTTGGTAATAATGTATCCATCAAAACTGCACAGTAATGCAATTTCACTGTGCAGAAACAATAAGGACACCCCTTGCTTCAATCTGGTGTTGCCTCCTTTGGCTGAAATAACTTAATGTAGCTGTTTCTTCTCTATTAGTTTTCCAGGCCCTGAGACAACAAAGCAACCCCAAACCATCATGTCACCACCATCGGTTGGTGTGAAGTTATTGTGTTCAAGGGCAATGTTTAGTTTTTTTCCAAACATGGTGTCTGGCATTACATCCACACAACTACACCTTTGATTAATTTCTCCAGAGCACGTTGTTCCAGTAGTTTTGGTCTGTCCAGGTGTTCTCTGACAAATGTCAGTCGTGTCTTGATATTCTTTGCTGTGAGCAGTGGACTTTTCCTTCCTGACCTCCCATGTAGTTTGTGCAGTATTTCTGACAGTTGACCTAAACATTGATTGATGTTACCCTGGGGTTCTTAGAGACTTCTATGAGCATCTTTCAGTCTGCTTTTTGGCTCTATTTGGCAGAACGGCCTGTCATATGTAGGTTGCCAGTGGTCTGGAAATTTGAAATTTGAATTGTTTGGGAATGGCTTTGTAGCCCATCCCAGAATCATGGGCGTCAGTAATATTTCTTCTTAGGACTTTGGGTAGGTATTCTGATCTTGGCATGATGTGTTGCCACACACACATATGGATAAGACCAAACCAAACCAAGTTTCTGATCTTTATGGAACTCACCCAAGTTACTCAAATTATTTTTCAAAACCTGTTTTGGTGCACCTGATTCAAGTTTTAGCAATGGTATGTGATGGTAAAGGTAGGGGTGTGCAAAGTATTTTCTGTTTGTTTTTAATTGCGTAACTGTTTAAAAGTAAAAAATATGTTTGTATAAATTGAGTTGCCTTTATCAATTGATGTGTTTGGAATTTAGCGCAAATATCTGTTTGTCCAAATATGTAAAAAATACTTTTTCACATGGTTATATTTTATATGGCCATGTTTTCATTAACTTCACAACGCAAATGTAAAGCCCATTCTTAGCCTACAAAGTAAGGATCCAGGGGGCAGGACTTTCATAGGATATTGGTTGTGGTGTTGGTACTTCTTACAAGACATCCTTTATCCCGCCAGGTGTTTTCAGCTTTTATTTAATGAACTGGAGTGTTATGATAATTCACTGGCTCATACTAAAACCCTGGAAGGTGTTCTGTGGATTGAAGTAGGAGTGTTGACTTGTAATGCTCCTGGCTGATTTTTTCATTAAGAGCCTTCTTATCAATTAATGAAATAAAGAATCTGTCTCTTGCCCAATGCTATTACCTCCCTAATCAAAAGGTTTTGACAGTAATGTCTTGTTTCTTATACCAGTTAATTGAAGATCGCTGCACTACATACTAATGCTATGTACATCTGAATAATCCCAGACAATGGGCCTGTCTCTTTTATGTCCCCCCTCAAAACCATCTTAATTACACACGACCAAAATAAACCAAGGTTAATTGAAATATGAGCATCCTCTCTTAACAGTTGGAAAGTATAAAATCACTAATGTTTTGTTCTTCCTGTTGTATAACTATGATTTGTTATCTTATGGCCATTTAGCATCTCTTGGGTGGATCATTCTTAGTGATGCAACAGGAATATAATAGGAAGAAATGTATTTTCCGGGCTCCACTGGGGAGACAATGTATGCAACCCCTCCATTGATTTGGATAGTAGCATTAATATTCACACCCTTCCAGATAATCATAGCACGTTCTACATGATTTGTTTTCATTGATTAAGTGACATTTCCCTAGCTCCTCACATCATGGTTATTAATATTTTTTGCATTGATATTATTTCCGTGTTAACAACAATTCCACCAAGTGGGAGAGTTGACAAGGCTCATGCAAAATAGCATCACCTTTATGGCTTCGAAACCGATGGCTTTAATCAGAGTCACTTTTGATCCAAAATCTTTATCACCTTAATCAATCTTTATGGACAGGCCTTTTAGCCGTATGTATATTTGAACAGTGCGGTTTTAAAGAGGCAGTACCACACTGTCAGGGGTTCGCTAATAGTTTTGCAAATCGCAAATCATTGTAGGCATATCAATGAGGTCGCGTGGCTTAGTGATCACTTTGCTAAGCAGGCTGTACTAAACTTAGCATTTCCTCACCACAGCCGTCAGCTGATTGAAGGATTGATTGATGCAGCTATAATGCCATAATAGTACTCTGGAAAAGCAACTCGGCCCGCGTCGGCTGTTGCAGGCGCACCACATACAGTACATGTACGGTCTATGGGCTGGGAGGGAAATGGCTAACAAAAACAGATGGTGTGTCGCCTTTGTAGTCTTTGTCTGTTCTGATAGAGACTCTGTCCCTGGCAGAGTGCGTCTCTGAAGTTGTTGTTCTGATGTTCGTCACAGCCTGTCTGTTGCTGTTTGCGTCTTTGCGTCCGATTTTATAATTCTGACACATTGCGGAGATCAGACTCCTACAGCGGCGCTCCCACCAACCGCCATGGCGATTAGCTGCTGGTTAATAAGCAGAACACAGCCATCAGACACAAGCCTGATGCAACCCAGTACAATACCAACCTGTTTTCTCCTGATTATCCTTATTTAGCGTACACAATGGGACAGTGTGCCAGGTCGAATCGAGGCCTACGATGCCAACAGCCTCGTTGTTGCAGTTTACGCCGGAGATGTTCTCACTCCTCATGAAATTCTGAACGGCTTTACGTCGGGTGTCAATCCAGTTTCCTCCACGTGGTCCCAGTACAACGGGAACTATCAGGGCTGTCGGGCAAATGGCTTCAGATAATCAAACGCTGCCAGAGTCTTTCTCTCTGTGTGTCTTAAGGAGGTCTAGTAGTGTCTGAAGGTTATCAGTAGCGTTAGCCCCTTACGTGTAAAGCCGACAGGTTCAGGTAATCAAACTGACCTTCAGTCAGCTCGGACGTGTTATTGTTAGCATGTCAGGAATGGTTTCTGTGGGGAAAATGAATATCTGAATGCTATTCAGAGATACAGTTTGTACAGTAGTCTTAACTACACACGCATAGGAGTACACGTAGTGTACATAACAAGGCCACAGAAGAGGGCAGGGCCGGTTAGAGAGGGAAAGGCCAATTGTGATAACACTAACTGAGTTGTATTATTGTAGCACAGAGTGGACGGAATAATACAAGTGCAAATCCATATTATGTGTTTGTTCATCTTGCTGTCTTTTAGATGGTTTTGACCCTATGGGGGAAACAGGCACGACATCTAGAAGTGTAGTGGGGTTTTGTTGGGAATGCTGCATTTTCCACTCAAAGATTTTGCCAAACTATCTGTTCTCTGTATTTCTAAAAGCATTGATCATCGGGGCATAGCCAATATGAAGTATAATCCATTCCACAGTATATTCTATGGGCTGCTGATGGAAGCATATTTGCTTAGGGCAGTCATGCAAATTATTACTTACTGCCCTGTAAGCTGATAACACAAATTAGATACCCATTAAAGTCGAACAATGTATATATATATATATATATATATATATATAAAAAAAAAGAAGATTCCAAGTGATAACCTGAAGGGATGCTTTAGTCGTATGGTATGAAATATTCTTCATGCTTATGAACTTTAAAAGTGGGGAAAGATGTTTATCCGTGGCACTGTACATGCATAATGGTAATCTCCAATGCTCAGCAGCAGCTGCTGTGTGATGGGGAGCTAACTGCATGCTTATGAATAGAGATGATTATGGAGACCTGGAAACATGCTCACACGGACCACTGACACACAACTTTTTTTAATCATCCACCCCTGTAGATGTGCATATCCACAAGCAATAAGCCCAAGTTCAAAATGTGTATAGTATCAACTAAAGAATATCTGTTTATTCATGGTTGTAATGCGCGCACGTTTTGATTTGCGGTAGTCCATTTGAATGCATGTGTCGGCGTGCGCTAAATTTGTACGTCCTATTTGGTGTAAGTACCACAAATGTGTGTTCAGACGGGTTTCTTCAAAGTTTCTCTTTTTCCTTTGGGTTTTAGGCCTGACCTGAATTTAGGTTTGAGGGGTGAACAATGGAGCTGTTAATTCGATCCTGCCACCTGAGGGGCCTGTGAAATCACTGCTCTGTTCTGACACCTACACCGCAACTCCACTGGGCCCTTCACCTGCACGGAGTCGCACTCCTATCAGATTTACCACTTTAATTAATGTGCCAAACTCCTGCTACAAGCCCACTCTGAGGTGGCTGAGTAAATGCTGTGTAAGTTGAAAAGGTGGCTGGAGAACTGCCAACATGCTACTGTGGTGTGGGGAGTACCACAGGGCTCTGTTTAGGAACCCCTGGCAGATACTACTTTTGACTTGACCGTTGTTTTCCTTTCCCCCTTTCCCTTTCTGCTCTGCCGGCTTGATGATAGTTAGGGATTCATCTTAAAGCCTCCCTTTTGTCTGAGGGACAGTGGAGTCAGCAGTTATTCTCTAACTGACGACTTTGAATGCAGGGCTTTGAAAGTGATGAAGCTGAAACACAAAGGCAAATTAAGGGTACAAAAACACTCGCCATTGTCCCATTGTTGCGGGTCACAAATCGTTGAGTAAAAGCCACACAGCGTGGTCAAAATGTATTTGCCTCCATCCCTCTCCCCCCCCCCCCTCCCTCACCTCTCTCTTTATATTCATTAGATTCATTATAGGCCACAAAGGATTGCCAACAAAACAGCTTGTGATTTTAGTTGAATCCATCCCCCTCGGAGGCCTGCAGGGAAATTAAAGTAGGTGACTACCACTGGAGGGGGAGCGGGCTTGACACATCTGAAGCTTTCAGTGATGCTAATAGCCAAGCGTATCCAAAATACACAAGAGCTGACCCCAAACAGATTGTGGGGTTTAAATCATTAGTTTGCAAATGAAGCAAAAAGTAGATTGGGTGAATGTAAGAGTCAGCCCCCTCTGAACCTTTGATTAGTGTTGGTAAACTCCCCATTCTCTTCACACTTCCCCGCCCACACCCAATCCAGAAATTAATAAAGGAGACATAGCAACACTTGGGAGGGGAGACACTTGCTTCTCAAGCACCTGTTAAACAAATGCACTTAAGGCTGGAATCAAAATTGCACGCAGGTTCAAATTGCTGTAAAATCTTCATTTAGATGATGTCCCCAGGGCCTGCTTATTACGTGAGATTTATATAGCATTAGTTCTGCCTCGCAAATGTGCTGCCGCCATTCCACCTCACCGAAATATGAAGTGCTTTGATAAAGAGCTACAACATATTCTCTCGTAAAAAAAAAATGTAAACCTTTTACGGATTCATTAATTGCACTTGTGGCGTGCAAGCGCTGACACGCGGAGCTCTCTGCCTGTGCCTTTGAGCTCTATACAGTGTAGGATTATGCTGTTATAAGGATGCTAAAGCTCTTCTGAAGAGGATTGGGAGAGCAGCGGTGGACCTGGGATCCACAGCATCTAGACTGTCGGTGAATACTTGGATCTTGTTCCGTTGTGGCGTATCTTAATCAAATAGCAGGTCTCAAACCAATTACTCCGGACGAATACTTTAGATAGTGTGTGGCGTCGAGGTGGTTGGTTTCTAGTCTGAAGTTTAAGTTTGAAAATAAATGACTGGCAATGAACTGCCCTGTTGGTGTGAGCGGTGCGTTTCAGGGCGCCGACCATAAGGGAAGCGCCACAAAGGCATTCCAATTGTAGGAGTCCCCCTATTGAGTCTGTGTGTTTCAGTCACCAATCCGTTTTGTTCGTGATTCTTTTCAATTTGTTTACATTTGGCCCCTGCCGGAGAGAGACAGTCTATTGATTTATTGTCCCCGCTTCCTGAGAGCGGCGTTAAGAGTGCACAAGGTCTCTAGGCCCTGCTCTGCATCAGTCCTTCTGCATTGTGTCCCTTGCTTGCCGAGCTCTGTCTCGGAGATAGACTGGCCCAAGTATCACAGGGACCCCACAAGAAAAGGACCCCGGGCTATAGGACTAAGAGAAAGTGCCCGCACACAATGTAGCCATTTCTGAATGGGAGATTCTATGGATCGTTTGCTTCCCACAGAAGACTGTGTTTTCTTTCTTGGGGATGGGATTAATTTAAATGCTCCCTCCGAAATGGATGTAATCCTTTTAGATTTATTTTTAAGGAAATTTGTCTAGATACTATTAAGATTTTTATCATCAGCTATTTGTATAAAATGTTGCTGAGTTATGTAAAAAAAAAATAGGAACATATTTTTCTCAAAATGACAAATGTTGCAACAATGTTGTTCATATTTACCCTGCAAAGAGCAATGTATTGCATTTATTTATCTTTGGTGGTGGCTATTCATATTCGATGATGTCTCCTTTCGCAGATTGATATTCACTTTGAAAAGCACCTGCATCCAAATTCTAAAGAACAATTTATGTGAGTGAAAAGCATCATTTCAGATGAAAGTAAAAATGCTATTGTAAAATTGCCTTTTCTGTCTTCCTGCTTGAAGATAACCAATTTCCCATGAATATACGGCAGAGGCCCTATCTCTCACCAAAATCTGAATGTGTCCAATACTGAGCCTATTGTGGTCTATTAAAAGAAATCCTTCCCTGTGGCAACAATTTTGCAGGTTTTCAAGTAGATAAATGCCTTCCAAGAGGGATAAGAATGCATTTCTACAAAACTGCATTAAAGAGTAATGTTTGTCAACGACTCGGATAAAAACTTAACAGTCACAATTCCTTTTTAGTGGCGGATAATGCATTGGCCGTGTGCAAAGCTGATTGGTCCGCTGAGGCTGCCTACAGGTTAGCAGGCCTCATTTCCAATCTCTGACACCAATATGTGTGGCCGCGCGCTTCATCCCGATTGCTCGTGTTCAACACAAACCCTGGTCACTCTATATATGGAAATCACTGTCTTCAGGGCGAAAAAAATTAAAAAGGTGAGATTGGCAATTTAACCTCCATGGCCCCCTGCAAATATGTTTTAGTCTGATACATTATACTATTGCAAATTATTTATCAAGGAGATACAAGCTTGATATTTCAAAAAATAATGAGATGTTCAGGTGGCAGCTGGAATGTTCTGCTCCAGCGAGCAGCGTCTATGAATCCGGGGAAATGAAGTAAATATGGTGGGCCGGGTCACACCATGTGGAGAATGTGAAAGAGTGGAGTACACTGTTTGGGTGGCATCCGCCCAAAACTTTGTATTGAAATATTGCTTTGTGATCTTGGTTTAATCTCCTTGTCAGAATGGTAGACGCCAGAGACAATCGGACCGTGCATTAACAATGAACCATTGTTATAATTCACCTGAAAATCAAGATCAAAAATGGTGTGTGAATACCTCCTGTGAATGAGTGCTTACTGTATAAACAATAACAAGTATCATCTGCTACTTAAATCTTAAATCTTAAAGAGACAAGCAGCTGTGAGCAAGGGACGCCACACAGTCCAGCTAGAATGGTAAAGCTTCTGTCTGAAAGTGTAATCGTTCAAAACATGAGAAAAGACGTTTCCGTATGGTTCCTTCTCTATATTAACTCTTTTTGAAAATGTATTCTAAAATTATGATAATTCTTTGTTTTTACTTAGATTCCAATATTCAGTACTTGGCACAAAACAAAACATCAACCTCATATGATATTTTTCAACTTGTTGATCTCCAAAAGAAAAAAACCGAACGACAGGGAAAGAAATTGGTTTATTTCAGAAAGTTTCTCTTCCCTCCCCAATTCCTTTCTTTTGTTTTGATGTATTTCATCCTCTCTGAATGTCCCATTGCTTTTCAGGACCCCTTTGTTCTTGGTGAAGGGCTCTTTTATTTGGGAGAAATCTCCCATCTCAGACCA
Source organism: Esox lucius (assembly GCF_011004845.1). NCBI lineage: Eukaryota > Metazoa > Chordata > Actinopteri > Esociformes > Esocidae > Esox > Esox lucius. The sequence continues at coordinate 15,773,227 of NC_047584.1, read as the reverse complement.
GCGCTTTGCCTTAATGCAGATCTTCATTAATCTCCCGGGCCGCTGTGGGCTCTGTAGCAGCCAGCCGTTTTGATGGGAATTGAATTTGATACTGCATTGTGGCTTTTATGGAGGCTCACAATGGCCTGTGTTGCTTCCTGTGTCTGCGCACAATCAGAGAGACCCAATTAAATAATTTAGTACAATAAAAGGGAACAAAGGCATATGCAGGGCTAAAGTGATGGCTCCAACATTTACATTATACCTTTTTCTGTATCATGTTAATTAATTTGCTTGGAAACCATAGGGGAAAGCACAATGGAAAACAGAGCAGCAAATTGAAAGTATGTCAGAACGGAAGATGCTTTATATTCAGATGATGTGCTAAATCAACATTTTACAATAGAATTTTCTCTCTATTTCTCTGCAGCTAAGATAACGCAATACCAGTGAAAAAACAAGGTAGAATTTAAAAGCTTTAGCTATTTCTCAGTTATTAATGTTGGTAATGTGTGTTTTGGACTAAAATGATCATAAAAAGAAATGTGCCCACAATTTATGGCTTACTTCCTATATTGTTTGCTTTGTGTTGTTGTTGTATGCACTATAATGGGTGTCATTTATTTAAGCCAATGTCTAACCTGACTGCATATTCTATTTGGAAATGCATGTGGTTGTATGATAACACAAGCAGTCTATCTGATAGTGGTAAATGATCACAGATTTGACTGTTATCACGAGATCACATGTGACTGCTATCTAAAATGCCTGAGAGAGAACATGACCTAAATGAATAGGCTGTTATCCCTGAGATGAATACAACCAACACCTCTTGTTTACCGAGAGTGCGTGGACCCATTTGTCATCGCCGATGAAGGCTATATGAATAGTCCCTGAGTGGGCGATGATAAGCAGTGGTGACTGTGTACATATGGAGCTGTCTGTGGCCCTCTGTTCAGCTCTCCTGGACCAGCCAGTGTAATTGAAAGAAATGAGCCATGGAGCTGACACATTAGTCCCTTCCCTAGAGGCAGCGTGGTCCCTACCGGGTGACACACGGCTCAGCTGCGCCGTTCTTATGTACACACGGATGTGCAGGAATACACACACACACACACACCCGTGCACGCGGCCGCCCCTCCCCCACGGACGCCCGCACCCACACCCCGTGGCACCAAAGCTGTTAGTGCCGTGACTTCAGCCCAGGTATCGCTGGTACGCCCGGAATCAGCCGGCAACAGTAGCGCCGAGAGAGAGAGAGAGAGAGACGGGGGTAAAGACTCAGGGCCTGGTCGGGTCTGAAGCAGGGAGGATGATAATGAGAAACGGCCCTGCAGCGAGTTAATCAGCTCATCCCTCTCCCCAGCAGTCCTATTTATTTGCTGTTTATTCCCCAGTCTACAGCCCCCAGGGGGAGGGCTGTCTGTTTGGCGGCACCTGCAGCCCCTCTGCTCTGTGATTTAAGGCTGTAAATGCCACGCGTGGACTAGATTACGGCCGGACAGTGATCAAACCTTATTTGCGCTGTGATTAGACAAACCGTTCCCCGCACTGACCGGGCTGAAGCAATCCCCCTTTAGTAATGTTATACGGCCGGCCACGGTGAAGATGATTCACAGTGACTGACTGAACGCGGCAGCCAGTCGGTCGCCTGGCCTCAGCCCGGTCCCAAGAGCCAACTCCGTCTCCCATCACACCGTTTATTCACTGTGTACATAACTCAGTCTGTCAGAACATGGATCACGCCGATGCTCGTTATTCGGTAGAAATAACACCTGGCTGCTATAGCTATGTGCCTTATTGTGCATTTAAAGACCTGTTTGTTTATTTAATTTTTTTGGGGGGTGGGAGGGGGTTGGAGATGGACACAATGTCCTGAAACGGGAATAGTCCTTTGGTGTGGTGGTGGTTCTAGCAGAGTGGGGCAGGCAGCAGGGTTTGGCCTGCGTGGTGGGTGGTTGGGGGGTTAGGGGGGTTGGGGGGGGGGGGGGGCGCTCTGTCTGTGTGAACGGCACACATGGACCGGCTCAGTCAGAAGGAAACTGGTCCCTTTCACCTCTCCATGCTGATGAGACAAACTCGTCACTGCTGCTCTGATCTTGTCACACTCTGCCAAACAAAAGCAAAACCAAGTGGCCCTTTCCGCATCCACACCTCCCCCAAAAAAAAAACACTTAAACCTGCTTGATGTCATTCACATTGGGCTGGGAGTTTTTCCGGATCACGTGACCTGATTAGGAAAAGCTATGGGTTCTGTCTGAATGGATTCCATTTCATCCTGACTGGCCCCTTAGATAATCTACCAAAAGTTGCCCTTCACGGCCACATGTTGTTGGTAGCAGTGTTCATGTCTGCCATCTCAATGAGGATGCACTTTAGTGATCGTGTGACTCATTCAAGACTCATGCTACATGAAAAGGTAGGTTATGATTTCATCATTGTGTTTCGCATAGGATGTTGCATTGCGTTGCGTATATGGTCTATGTCCCTCTTCTAACAACCGTTCACACAGGCACTAGTGCGAGTGCGCACACACACACACACACACACACAAGCAAAAACTATGTCTCCTGTAACCTTCATGTGTATTGTACTTTCAAGACTAAGGTCATCCACTGCATCCTGAACATAAAGCACTCCAGCGATGACATTGTGCAGCTGATTTCAGTGCTTCAGTATAACACAAAGCCTTCCTTTTTTCACCCAAAGATCAGGCTATCTTAAATATTTACACAAAGCACCCGACTCTGAATGGGTACATAGTGCCCCGGCAAGGTCTTGTTTCTTTCACCTGCCTAGAGCAGTATTAACGAGACGGTTTTGTGATCTGCTAGCTTTACCTTGATCTTCTCCCATAATGCCAAGCAACAGCATCACTCCATCATTTTTTCAAGTATTTATTACCTTAGCCCTGATGCAAGGCACATTCAGAATAAGGGCTGAAAGACGATGAGACATATTACTGCAAGCGGGACGTTATTGTGTGGGAAACGTATAAACAGCTATGAAGAATGGAGGGCAATGTTCATAATGGAATCTGAACGCTTCCATTTTTGTTCTGATTGTCTCTCCTTCCCTTTCTAAACAACCTTCCTTTTTCCAGCTATCAATGCAAAGTTCTTTTGAGAGAAAATGAAGTGCATTCATGCTGCCTGAAAGGTTTTTTTTTTTTTTTAAGTTCAGTACAGCTCCGACAAAAGGGAAGGTAGGCCAGCGCTGGCCTGAGAATGACTCAATGTTTATAACCTCACCATGTAGAATTCAAGACCGCTGTGAAATGGATGAATACTCTCTCCACCAATGAATGAAAGCAGCAACTACAGTAACTGAACCACAATATGACTCGGTTTCTCTGTTTTCATGGAGAAATTTAGAAAGGAGTAGAGTAAAGGTGACGTATTACCGGTTATGTAGGCCTTTTGAAATATTTTAAGATTACGAGAGTTCAAGCTTGGCTGTCACTTCAGAAATACCCACACACATTATTGTTGTTCAATTTAGTCTTTGGGCTGACAATGAAATGGACACTATTTTTCCATATTTCTTTAGGGAGGAAAATATTTCTTCAGCATATTATTGCAGTATTTCTATTGATTTAGAAAGGTTGAAAAGATATGAATCTTGAAGATGAATGTACATTTATGATAAGATACAAAGAACATTTTTCTTAGCTGTCAGCCCCCCTCCCATAGCTCACGGCCCCCTTCTCATTTCATTCTGCTAACTGGTGCTCAAAGCTTCCCTGTCGCTGACCAAGCATCAGCCTCCCCTGCACTGATAAATGAGCTTCTTTGAATTGATGGCAAGCTGGAGGAAAAAGAGATAATCCTAGATAATGTGGACACAGTTTTCATTTCTTGTCACCCAATTAAACTGCAATTATCCCAAGTGCAAGAGAGGAGAAAAGTGGAAAGAATGGCCGAAGAATAGAGGACTGGGGCTCCCTGGGACTCTTTCTAGCAGACACATTAGCCCAGATTTGCTCCATTCTGATAAAAGAGACCATTCCTTGCACTTGGCAGTGCACAGCAAGTGGCAGACCAGCTGCAACCTGCAGCTTAGAATAGAATGCCTGTACAACGTTTGTGCCATGCCCAAAGTGGCTGGGAATAAAAAAATGTACTCAGGTTGTCTCTCGGCTAAAGCAATATGGCATTTGGATAGGAGCTCTTTGTGCCTTTAGTGGAGCTGAGGACATCAAGGTTTTCGCTCCAAATAGTCCCCGTGGACTTTTTTGTTTTATCATGCAAATACCAAGGACACATTGTCGGCGGCAACAAAAGTGTGTATTATGAGGAACCTTTGTCATCACTACACAGCGAGTGACTGATCAAGAAAAGAACCCTGGAGGGACGGAACAGGGGTTCATAAACCTTCTCACAATCCCGGGGCGAACCCAAGTTCTGCCTGACCCTGAGCCTGTGTGCGCCCACTGTTCCCTCAGAGAATCAAACGGGCTGCTTAAAAAGAGAAGCTTCCTCCTCGCGTTGTCTGTCTTCAGATGAATCAGGATCACTTGAAATCCTCCACTGGCACAAAATCTACACAGTAAATGAATGCTCTTTGTAATTACAGTTCCCCGTAGTAATTATCACCCGGATCTCCTTATTGATTTCACTTGACCCTCCGAGTTGATTAATTCGAACCGCGCGGACTCACACTCTGGGCTGTCTGTACGCCTAATAACAGTGTGGGGCTGTAGGGTAGCTAGGCTCCGTGGACGTAACTGTCACTGGTGTCTATAGCGGACACTCTCCCTGGGGATCGTTTGGTGTGAGACTGCAGCCAGCCCTTTGGCGTGGCCAGCCAGCCGGGGTGTTGCTCTGCACGGGCATCGACTTTAGCCTCCCGTATAAAGCTAGGGCACAGGAAACCAAAAGGAGCGTTCATAATGACCCAGCGTTAATCCTGACGCAACCGATTAGCGCTTTGAAGTCTTTGATTTGTGAATGCCCCTGTTCCACCACATCGCAGCCCCTCCCTTCCAGGCTCCATAGATAAACACACAAATAAACAGATTATTTAACTCATTAAGCAAACATTATCTTAACGCCCAAATACAGACTGCCTGCTGGAAAGAGCTGATAAGTAGAGCCCCTTCTGCAGTAGGATCTAATAACAGCTCCGGCTGCCATGTGCTCAGTAACGGCTCCATTTCTGATTATGGAGAGGAGAGTGCACTCAGTCAAAAATGGGATCGATAATTCCCATAAGTGTCCCGTGCGCTCTGCTTCAACACCGGGCTGATTAAGCAACACGTGGGGGCCCTGTTTGAATGTGAGGGGGGGGGGGGCCCTCCAACGCTGTGGCCGTCAAATAATGAGATCACCTGAGACAGCCGCTGTCGCGCCCTCCTCGCGCAGGGCCGTGCTGACGGCACACATGCCCTCCCATTCATCACACTGTCATTCAAGGGTGCGTCTCCGCGCGCGCGCACTGTACGCACACCCCACGTCCGCTGTACATCGGAAATCTGCGCGCGATTCAGCTGGAGACGCGTCGCGGCTACTGTGGGTGGGGGAGGGCGTTATAACTCAGATGTTTGAGAACACATCCCGGTCTTAGGAAATGGTCACTGGTTTTGACACTTTGGCGTGTCGGACACCACGGCTATAATAGGTTTACCTTGGGCGATGTGACATTCAGCCGCAACAAAGAGCCAGCTGCGGAACACCGTTATTTCACTCCATTGAAAAGAGGGAGCTTTTTTTTCTCTCTCAATGGCATGGTTATTATCCCGGTCACTTAATCTGCTCCAATAAGATTGATTTCCCTTTTTAAGCGGTGTCGGAGTGGCCCTGTCAGAAAGCGTCCAGGCCATGGAAACCATAGTGAAGGTTCCAATGCATCCTCAGAATTCCGTCATTTGCTAGAGGTCACATCTACTATGGCTTGTCCCTTGACATACTGATGGCTGAAAACACAAAGGCTCTTTCTCTGTTCAAACTGATGGAGTAGACCAGAAGAAATACCTGCACCGAGTTTCGGTTTTCGTGTGCGCATATCAGTGCATTTCATTCAATTTTACTCTGGTTCAAGTTGATGGACACGTGGAGGATAAGGAGGAGGCGGTCATCTTCCTAGGAATGCTGTGATGTCATTTCTTTACACACTTTGGTGGTGACTACAGGAAGCCAAATGACAAAGGACATAATTATAAATAAAGTTTAATTATTTAGTTCAATATGTGAAATTATAAAATAGTTTGACGTGTGTACTGGGTCTTTTTTCGTAATCATTTGGAGTTATGTTCCCGTGGGAGCTTGTCATTTCTGTGTAGTGATATAACATATTTGTAATGTTCTAAAACCCTATGGGACAGCCACATTTCTGCAGTCTGTACAGTTAGCTTTAATTGAGAATCTGTTGTGACACAGGTGAGTACAGCCCTTCACCAACGTTTTCTTTAGGCCCAAACTAACATCAGTGTACTTTCAACCTTTACACAGGACTGTCAGCGTTCTCTCTCTGCTTGCCTTTGAGCTTGCGTACAATGTCACAGGCGAACAAGGCAGAAGGACGATGGCACAATATGAAGGCCCGAATAGCTTGTCGGAGCTCTGCTACAGGTTCAAGGAGATTGGATCGCTTTTTGTGTGCCAAACGGCCTCAATTCTGCTTCCACAGAAAAAGGGGCGAGGGACTAAAAGAGGACTGAGAAAGAACATCTTTTGTGGCGGCTAAGAGAGGGGGTGGATAAAAAAAAAAGTGCCTGGGTGCATCACTTTCCCTCTGATCCCAACTGGAACTATAAATGTATCTGAGAGATGAGCTATCTCTCTTTGGCGGGCTGTGCCACAAGCAGCCGTTTTCTACCCAGGCTTCCCCTGATGAGTTAGCAGGACCTGGTGATAAAGCTGATGGAGGAGGTGCTATCAGGTGGCAGGGTGGGTAATTACAACTCTCTATTTGGGCTGTGCAGCGATGCCGGGCTTGATAAGGAGAGAATAATGAGTAAAAGGGGGCAGCAATAATGCACCCGCTAAATGGTTGAAAATAGTGTATCGTGGCAAAAGTCATCTCAATGCCTGCAGGGATACAAGTGTCTTCTTTGGGAGTTAAACCATAGGACTGAGCCAGAGAGTGAGTGGGTGTTTTAAGCTAAACGGGACCCGTGGGAGGTTGCATAGATGTCTGCTTTGAGGAAATCTGACTTTCTGACAAAAGGCTTTAAAGGTCGTTCCGTAATGATTCAAGATGTCTCTGTGGCCGCCGCTGTTATTTTGTTTCGCCTTGAGGTGTGGAGATACCCCCGAACAGAAGATTATAGGTATTGCTCAGACAACACTTGGAGGCGTTATCATCCATGTGATTTCCTTGTCCTACCTCCTCTTTGGCTTTCCTTGTTCCCTAATGTGCTTTCAGACTTCGACATTATTTGTTGTATCTGCCAATTCTCAGGTTCTCAAAGATTGAATTGACAAGCCCCCCCCCCCCCCCCCCCCAGCCAACAACCCACATCAATTCAACCAACCCAGGGCCAAGTGAGTCAGGTGAGCTGTTATTCCAGCCAGTACCTCTGTTGTAACACTGCTAGACAAATGCTACCTAGAACACTGTGGAATTCAACATTCTTAAGGGTTGACTCTTTTACTTTGTCTAGTTTCTTTACTGTTCCGTTGGTTAATACTCATCTTTATTATGAGAGGATTCTTTTTGATTTAATACCTCATTTTGATATGCATAATATTTAGGTTTTGGTGGAGTAAATGTGTTGCTTCTTTACCAGAGCAATTCACAGAGGAACAAAGACACTAAAATCTGCCTTGAGGAGAAATGAAGGCTTTATAATTAGAATAATTACAAAACTGGAGAACTCATTTGGGACTTATTGAATATTAGGAACACATTATATATAAAATAGGTCACATACAATTTTTAAACCCACAACAATATTTTACTTTGCTCACATTAATTATGTATTTATTCTAAGCTCAATATGACTCATTACAAGAAATACAGGAGACCTTATTGTTTGATTTGCCAAACCTGTCATTATGTAACCTGACACTTGGGAACATTAACTAGGCATTGTACGAACACAGAGGACATGAGACAAAATTACTTCTAATCTAAATACAAACATCTTTAAATAGTAATCAATTGGATTTTACACACGACTGAACTGTTTAAGCCATTAGCTCTATCTCAAAAGCTGACTAGGTATTAAGATAAGATACTGAAGCAAATAGTATTTAATGGATGACAAATTGACTTTCAATAGTGTCTGGCTCAGGAGATCATCAAGAGAACATTTTCTCCACTATGTTTAATGAGATTACATTGAATCTAAACAGCTTTCTCTGCTACATCATTTTTTCTTCTTTCAAATGTATTTTTTTCTTTCCTAATTTCTAATAGCGTTTTTTTTTTTCATTGTACCCTAATTCTTAAACCTCAGTATTGCTCAATGATCAATCCTCAGAATGTGAGCAAAGCTCTCGTATGATTATGAAGATCATTGAGCCTGTTATTATTTTAGCCTCAGTATATCTCAAAACCGTATCAACAATGCAAACAAAATAGTTTAAAATAAATATATCATGATGTGCACATTAATACTGCACACTGACAACCGTGGTAAAATGAAATAAAATAGGGGGAATTAATAATATGGATGGATTGAATTGATTTAAAGTCAACTACATGAGTGACAGGAATACCAGGGACTACCTGGGGTAGTCAGACACTTAACCTGACTCTCTTCATGGATCTACCTATTCTGTTTCTGTAGTGTGTCTGTCTGTACAGGGATGATCTGTTAGGGTGGAACAGAGAAGGTGTTGCTGTAATTAGGCAAGCAGAAAGAAAAGACCACCACATCAGGTATTTTGTCTCGACCCCTCCCTCCCGACATATCTTTATCCCCGATAATGCAAGCACTTACGTCCTGGACCAAATACAGTAGAATCCAGTCGTTTCAAGTGGGGTACTGTAGCTGGTGTTTTTTTTCTCAGTAAAAAGAAAATGTGTCTCATACCAAGAGGACAACTTCTCTGTTCTGGAAAGCAATTTCTTATTTAGAAAATATTTGGATCTTTTCCCTCTGTTCTTCGGAGAATGGCTGTAAACAGAAGAGTGGACTTATGAACTGATACTGTAATTATCAGTGAATTGAAAATGAAGAGATAAACTTCCACATCCTCTAGGTGTCTTTGGAGATGGGTTCCTTTTTCTCATCTGCAAGGTGGGGTCAAGGTGGGGTCATGTCCCTGTCAACTATGTAGTAGACAGAACTTTCAAAAGGCTAGAGGGTTTTTGCTGCAAATAAAACAACCAAATTGTGCTCCTCTGTACAAATTCTCTCACGTCTTGGGTTTCCATTTCAGACAATATGATTGCTAGGGCTTTGGAGTAACCCGTGTGCGATCTCTCCATAAAAATGCCCCTGTTCGTTTGTTGTGCTGTCTGCCTTCCATTAGCATGCTAGTTTTCGTTTCAGCCTTATCACCTGTCAGTCTTCTGAGGGTGGGAGTGCTCTGCTCTCTCCGTCTCAGAGGATGGACCTGCTTCACCGGGTCATTCTCCCAATCGCTAGCCCATCCTGAATGATTTAACTCTAGTTATTCCCAGTCTAACCACAGTCCTAAGGGAGAGAAACAAAACAGAAGAAGTTGAAAGAATGACACGATTTTTCATCAATTTATTAGAACTTAATTAAAAGTGTTTGCCTAGCTGGGAGGAGTGTTAATATTTCATTAAATAGAACAGTCAGTGAAGGAATCATTGAAAATCTGCTAAATCACATAGGGTTGAGGTTCAGGTGTTGAGATACTAATTGAATTTAAGGTTTACTCAGCAAGTCCTTATTTATTAAAACTATGGGCATTTTCAGGAGTCAAACTCTGGGTGCACACTGTAATCTGCAGGTCATGCCTCAGCAACAGTGTATTATGAACCTGGCTATTAGGATTCCATAAGTATACACAGTAGTAAAAGGCGCTGAGTTCAGACAACAAATTGCAATAGTAGCGAATAACATTCATGAAGTTCATGATTATAATGAAGAAAAGAATAACTTTGTGTGCTCAATGGACTGTACACTGAGACACTTAACCAACTATCAACCGCTGATAACTTTTTCCTTAACCTATTTACAGTATATAATTCATAGATTTTTGCGTTTTTCTCTAATAAATGGAGACGCTCTTCAGAGTTTCCCGCGGTTCACTGCAGGAATGCTTTGACAGCCCCACAATAGGAGCACACCAGTGTTGAGATACGCGAATGCTTTCTTTTGAGGCAGCAGCTTGTCTATCTCAGAAGTGTCAACGAGCACTTGTCAATCAGCGGCCGGTCCTTTAGACGCGCATCATCTCCACCTTATCATCAGGTTTCTTCTAAATTGAGACAATGAAGCGGTCTTTCAGTGCGAAGGACATTATTTCCCTGGCACAATGGAACAACAATCATCTTGCTCGTTTAGGCTTATTATCTTTGAAAACGTAGACGAAGAAACTAGAGAAGAGAAAACGACAGAAGTCAATGGAGCTGTATGTCGCTTCTATATACTGCATTCTATTGAGTTCATCCAATGTCGTTCAATCACAGAACGTTTTTATTCATTAATTGTTTCCATGCATGATTTATTGCACATTATCTCAACGTATCGCATCAACCGCTGTCTTATTACTCCTATTTCAACACTGTAATAGCTGGTGGAATGTGATGAACTGGAGTTTTTAGGAGAAAGAATCAATCTTAGAATGTAAATTAATGACATTACTTTATAAAGAGCAAATAGGGCATATCATATCTAATAATAATTATTATAATCGCTAATAATAATAATAATAATAATTTACTAATAATAATATGACAGGATGAAAAGAAAGGAGACTCAATATTGCCATGTTCGGAATCCGAGCTTCTGAAGTGTCAGAAATTCCGACTCAGGTAACCTACAAGTGCAACTAATTTCTGAAATACGATTTTATATTTTCTTGAATTTGGCATTAATTCATGCATTCATACATATATCAAATTAAACGCACGAAGGACTATAAATCGGCATTGTCAATTGTTTGATGCAGCCTTCTTTTCACTTTTTAATTTTAATAATTATGCACAACAGAGAAGGTGCGTGAACAAGCCACTTAAACGTACAATTTACTCAACAAGTCTTTCAGATAACTGTAATTGCTTAGTTGAATATTTGACAACCTAATTTCGGTTGTCGATTCGCCGCCCTTGGGAAGGTCCTTTGAAGTGAAAGTGAAAAGGGGAATTCAGGAAAAAATAATTAATTTCACCAAGCGCGATTAGAGACACTGTACCCGCCTCAATATTTAGGCATATTTATGACAAACTGCTTTTTTACAATAATCAGAAAATTAAATAAGACATTATTTACCTCGTTATCTTGCTTCTGGACATGTACAATTTCTGTAGGAGGCCTACCAGTGCCACCCAGGGAGCACTGGACAGAAGGCTGCTACTCAGGAAGAGATTAAATGACAATATAACCTACTGTAGATGTGAGAAACCCTAACGAGTAGCCGTAAACAGTATTTAGATATAATAAAAAGTACAACATAATTGTTGGAATATTTAATAAAGCACGGTTAGATAAGAAAGGAAGACAGGGGAAAGGTAAAGGTAGAGAGCGATATCAATGATCCACCTAATTTCCCCCCGCAATTATAACGGATTCTTTTTTTTTTTTAAACAAACTTTTTATTCCAACGCTGTTAACCCAATGCTCCATTCGATCTGAAATACGTTTAAGTTTTGGGTGGACCACAGTCAAAGTACACCTAGACAATAGCATATCAGGAACAGTTAACTTTTGCTTTTTACAAGCTATCTTAATTCAGTTCTTGTACCTTATGCCTCAAGGTAGCCTACTAAATGTACTATTAATTAAGGCTATCCTATATTACTTCTGCATCATAGTATAATGATATCATGGCAATTATATTATAACAATGATCCGTATCTTAATATACTTTTAAATAACTACAATATTAAATTTGCTATAAAGGAAATATCATGAGATGGGGATTTAGCCATGTAGGCTATAAGGTGATTCGTTTTCTTCTGGGTCCCTGGTCCCCGGCGCGCACAGGGTGGGATTAAAAGAGCGCTCAGTCTGTGTCAGACGTACTGCGCATGCTCCGGGGACACTTTCACTACCTGCTTCTGAAAACCTTATTTCACATGGGGCAGCCTGGAGTTATCAACCATTTGCGTAAACGCTGGATTCAAGTGCTGAGTGTCAGTTAACCGTCTCTGCCGATATCAGCAAAACAAGATAAGAACTTCAGCGCTAGACATATTGCATTCTGTCTTCTTTGCTATAGGCTATTGTCCTTGTCGGATATCAACATGCATCAGAAAACCTAACTTTTACAGTTTCTCATCAGGACGTTGCGCATTGCTCTTTTACAAACGGATATCTTACGACGGTGTAATGAAGCACTGATATTTTACGTAAGTAAATAAACTATACTAATTTAAATTATCTATTATATATCACTCATTATTTTGTAAACTAAATATAGCCGAGCCTAGTTTACACTTAGATAATATATGTTGGCCTATTTATTTTTTACAATTTGTAGCCAGCCAGAGGCTTTCCTGTCAATAATTACTAAGAGACTTGACATATTGCTTCTTATATTTACCTTTTCAGACCTAAGTACTTTGTACCAACATGTCTAAGCCGATGGATCACGTAAAACGCCCGATGAATGCTTTCATGGTTTGGTCTAGAGCACAGAGAAGAAAAATGGCTCAGGAGAACCCAAAAATGCACAACTCTGAGATCAGCAAGAGATTGGGAGCAGAGTGGAAACTTCTCACCGAGTCAGAGAAAAGACCATTCATTGACGAAGCTAAACGACTGAGAGCAATGCACATGAAGGAACACCCAGACTATAAATACAGACCTAGGCGGAAGCCAAAGACTCTGATGAAAAAAGACAAGTTTGCTTTCCCAGTGCCATATAATCTTGGGGAACATGAAGCGCTTAAAGTTAGCGGTCTATCTCATGGAGCACTTTCTGAGTCCCTGTTAGGGAACCCAGACAAGGCAGCAGCGGCGGCAGCGGCCGCAGCGGCGAGGGTCTTCTTCAACCCGTCTATGTCCACGAACCCCTATTCATTTTTTGACCTCGGGTCGAAGATGTCTGAGCTTTCCTCGCCATCGTTTCCATACCCATCTCTGGGTTACCCTGGTGGCACAGCTTTCACTGGAACTGGCAGTGTGGGTGGAACACACTCCCACACTCACTCTCACCCAGCCCCGGGAAACCCAGGCTACATGATCCCCTGTAACTGTACGGGCTGGCCCTCTGCGGGTCTACAGCCGCCGTTAGCCTACATCCTGCTGCCCGGGATGGGCAAACCTCAACTTGACTACCCTGCGTATGCAGCGGCATTATGATAGCCTATTGGACTTAGGAGACGTTTAAATGTGAAAAAAAAAAAATATTCATGCAAGAGGTTATTATGCATGCACAAACTTGTACATGTGATGAAGTGCTCGTCGTCCCAGATATCACATGTGTATGTATATTGATTAATACCTTTATCTAAGGTAATGTTTATTTAGAGAACTCTCTAAACTAATATTTAGCCATCACCTGGAAAATCCCTGAAGGACAGAATAAAAGGATGGGAAGAATACAGAACTGGGGATGAAAGGGTAGGAGACCAATTTGCCCATAATGTGAATATTCAATTGGAAGGTATCATATTTTAAATATCTGTTGCAAACGCGCCTGCTTGACTGACCAGTTCCTATCAAGCAGGCCCACCTTACTGCGTCCCACATAAAATCAGATAGGTAAACATAAATTGGTCATCACTTTCATATATTTTATCAGATATTTGAATATTGTTTAATAAGTCTAATCACTGGCTTTTATATGATTTATATTGTTGGTAAAGAAGAATTGCTTATTTCTCGTGCGTCTGGCTATGTTGCTTTCTTGTTTCAATCAGAATGACATAAGCCTGTAAATGTGTACAGATAAATGATGCAAATAGTTAATTTGCCATTAGCCTAGTGCTTGAGATAGGACATGGAACTGACTGGGTTGTTTGATTAGAAATCCAGTGTATATTATACGTTTTTAAACACTGTTTTATAGATGTCTGTAATATTTATTGTTTAGTGGAATCATTATGGTGACCCAGTTTATTGAACAGAGGACTGTCCTTGTCCTGTAACATTTGCACAGGAATTATGAAGTGCTTGTAGGATGTAATTTATTTAAAGAGTCACTCTGCCAAGTATGACTGCCCAAACATTTTTTTTTTTAATTCGACTATAATTCTTGGCCTTACTTTCAACATTGACCAATCTCAAAATGTTAATTGATATTTTTGGTTTACTGAACCCTCTGCATTTATGTGCATATGGAGCATCATTCGTTTTTACTAACTCTGAAGATGTATATTTTGTGTTTTATTTAACACCACTTACATGTACTTTAAACTCTTAAATGCTATTCTGTTCATTTGTTGAACAAAGGATTATAATAAAGCGTATGCGGACAAACAGAAGTAATCGCGCTGTAGTTCTTGTTGAATTGCTAACAAGATTTCTATCTGAATTGCCGTAACGTGCTCAGTCCAGGTGAAGTGTAAGGTATCCTCCAAAGGCCGCTTTTGTTCGCGCTGTGAATAGTATTACTTGGAAATCTAAATCAACCCATTGTAATCAAGAGCCAAAACCTGATTTATCACAATTTTAATCTGTAATAGGAAGAAAGTGAGTCGGTTTCTCTTAAGCCTTCTATTTTCCAGTAAAAAGGAGCTCATTGGGATTAAAAAACAGACATCTCCTTGATGTAATTGCATTCTAATGTATTTTTTTCTAATTCAATGGAAATTCTTTCTTCAACATTCTTAACTGTGGCACAATGTATCACCTTTGCTGTTTGTGTGTGTGTATGTGTGTGTGTATGTGGGAGTGGGTGCGAGAGTGTGTGCCTGAGAGTGTGTCTGTGTGCGTGTTTGTGTTTGTGTGTGTGTGTGTGTGTGTGCATATATTTCCGAATATTCTCGTATTATGACATGCAATTCATTGGACATGTTATTTAAGCAAACTACCCCTGCTAGATTACATTAAGAAGTTAATTCATATGGATCAGAGCGATTATGCAAAACTAATTTGGACTGTCCAGGGATAATTATCTCCGACACGGTTAATTAAACCTTTTCACCACTCTGCATTCTCTATTGTAACACCCCGATCACTTGTCTCCACGGAACTTCCTGCTTCGTTCTGAAAATAACGGGCATGTGAACATGTTTCATACACTGAAAAATAAAAAAGTAACAAATTCAACATTTACCTCTCAACATTATTCATGTAAGCTACATCTGAAAAGAAAAACGAATTCACTGCTCCAGGGAACTTTTTCTGTCACTTTGGGCCCGTATTTCTTTGTTTGGCCTTGGATTCATATCGAACCATTTTGTGCTTTTCTTTTCGAAAACAGAAACGTATTTTTATTTACGTTTTTTTTTAATGCTGTCATTTATTTGATAGTTTTTCCATATGAAACAAAAACGATTATAAAAGGGCAGCCAACAGTTTGCTGACCAAAAGGACTGAGAAAGTCGCCATGTTGATAAAAGAAGTCGCATTACCAGCTCAGTGGCCATTTCCCTCTCTTTCTGTGCCCTTTTATTATATTTTACTTAAGAAAAGTGGGAAGAAACCTGAAAGAACTTTTTTCACTTGGAGCGTTTAGACGGTCGAGGAGGTTTTGTCTGGGAACAAAACGTGGGTTGGGAGGTTTTTGGGAGAGTGTTGTTTGTTGAAGTGGAGCTCAGCAAAAAGCGGCTGCTTTCCCTCATTGTGATGAAAGCAATCAGTGGTATTTGGAAAACTGTTAGCATTGTGCACTTCTTCTGTGTCTATTGTGGAGGATTTCTTTTCACAAGGTTTTTTTTCAGCCGATCCAGCTGGCCGGAGTGAATAGCACTGCAATGTGTACACGCTTTGTCCCTCAAAGCCCTTCAAGTAGCCCACGTTGAATAGAGTGAGTTGACACTGCATGACAGTGAAACAACATAATAAAAAATACATGAGCACATGAATAGAAGTAGGCGCATAAATAAATAAAATGGGTGGCCAAAACTGGATAAACTGAATGACAAAACGGTGAAAGGGGAACAAAAAGATATTTAACACGCTAGATTAGCATTAGAATGCAATCTACAAGGCAGAACAATTGATGAATAGGTTTACCGGCCAAGAATGAAATGGACTAAATGCCTTTTGAATAGATATGCTTTTTTCTCCATGGAAGAAAAGGGGACTCAATGGGAAAGGTGGAGATGCAACTATACAAATAACTGGGAGAAAACTTTCTTCACAGAAATTGTTTTTCAAGAGTTGATTCCAAGATAGGCAGGCCGGAGAACTATACACGGACTTGCAAGACTTTTCTATGGGAATTACAGTTTTATTAAGGCCTAACCACATGTTCCTAAAAATATTGCATTTCTTTATTCCTTTGTTTTTAGATGTGATGTCTGTCAATCACATCTCAAATGTCTCTAATCACTTAAGTATTATCAAGCTCAGCCTCTTATCCAAAACAGTGGCCACAAAAACACCACCTGTCGTTTAACAGACACCTATACAATGCCTTTTGGCTGTGGTAGTATGTCTGTTGTGTGATGGTCTGAAAACACATTGTATACATGACATGTGAACTAAGAGATGGTCATCCCTGTCTGTCAAATTCATCACTAAACCCCATGGGGAATTTTGACCTTGTTGAGGTTATCTGACCAGCAGGTCAGCATGGAAGCAAACAACTTTTATCATATTGTTTGCAACTGATGTAGCTAACTTTTTCCACCAATTGATGTTGTCAGGTGTTTCCGACATTGATAAAACTTGTATCAGATTGACACAACTTGTATGAATCTTACAAATTTAACATTTTCCCATCCACCTGTAATTTTATTTAGGTTTGAAACCAAATATTGCAGTGCGTTATTTGTAAATAAACTACATGATTCTGATAGGTTACAAAACTTATTACAAAAAATATTTAACTCTGTGTGAAAGGGTCAAGCAGACCTGTGGTAATATATAACCTTTCTGTCTTACTATTGGCAGATGTTCACTTGCATACAGTTGGGAAATTAAAACAAAACGGGATATTTATACTAGCAACTGAATCTTTTTTTTTTTCTTAAACATCTTAATTCAAGCATGCTAATGAATATAAGTGAGTTTCCTACCTCTGAATTTGTCCTGTTTTTGTTGGGGAAAATGAGGGAATGTCAGTTTGGGTATTGGAGTGTGTTTCCTGCTGTGAGAAAGGCAAAGCATTTTTAGCCGTACCTGGGGTCGAGGCTTGATTTCCACTTTGAGGGGGGTGAGCAATGCATGCTCAATGACTGTCCAGTAACAGTCAGAATTGCATCCCAGAGCCAGCAAGGAGAAAAATCTTTAATTCTGTCCTTGAGCAAGACTGTTAATCTTAATTTTATCCATGGGTCCTCTTCAATTTAAGGGTTAGGGTTAAAAGTAGATGTCAGATTTTGGTCGGGGCTTGTTTTCAATTGAAGGCTAAAATAAGGTATCTCATTATGTAAAGCAATTGTGTAAAGCAATGACAGGTACATTTCCATATGAAATTTAGTACGTAAAAATAGTCAGTTAGAATGTCCACTCTGTTTATCACTGAGAAAAGTAATCCAAACAACATTTAAATCAGTCATGGAACTGAAGAGTTGAGTAGTCTCCATTGATATTTGGCTCATGTGTTGCAGTCATGCTGACTATACTATTAATGTATGTCTGGGACCAGTGGTTAACCAATGGTTTTGGGCATTATTGAATGGGATAATGCTTTTGTCATCACTTCCATGATTAACCTATGGGGTAAAACAATTCCTTCTTTACTCAAAATTACCTTTTTGTCACAGGAGTGGTATTTGTGATGATTTCACAGTGTGTTTAAAATAACTTTGCCTCTTCAGAACAGGGGGCCACACAAGATCAACATGGTAAATAACAAGGATAGCCCATTATTCAATATGCCACTCATTATCCAATAACGTTACACCAAAGTTAATCAGATAGAGACTAATTCATTTTAATTTAATGTCTTATTTAACATAACCTTGGTTATAGTGCATTTTCATTATTAACTCTATTTTTAGTAAAATAATAAATGAACAGTTTAATTTTTATGTATCAAAAATGCAATGTAGAAGATAATGTAGTTAGAAAGTCAAGCCTCATTGTTATCAATTTATGCAAATGTTTTTTTCTACTTTCACATTATTTAAAATAAAAATAAACTGGCATCATGCCCTTCAGTACATCAATTGAATATTGAGAGGCAACGTAAAGGCTTCTATCATACAATTTCAAGCCTCGGCTGTCTCAGATTTTATAAACCCTTTCTGATGCCCTGATATCATAAAGTCTTATGTTAAAGCTATTATGTGCCTGTAAGACATTTGTAGAGGAGAGATTAGGCAAATTATCATACATATGTAGCACTGGTTCAACTCTATGTTGACCTTGGATAGGATGTAGAGGTTTCTAAATTCCTAGTTTGCTCAAGGCTACCCCACAAGGGGGTGGATTAAAACCTGGCTTCAATGGCTTAGATAGATCACGTTTTGCATTTTGTACTGAGATGAATAATAATAAACTGTCATCAGCTATTTGTTGTTTTTATTTGAGTTATTTTGTTATTCTTTTTGGAACTCACCTGTATATTCCACTGTGAGTGAAAGCAGGTAGATCTACTGCTATAGGGCAGGTTTCTCTGTTAAGAACCTCAAAGACATCACTGACTTCTCTAGTTCATTTTAGGCAAATCAAAGTGTGAAAAGTCCTCTCCTGAAGCAATCTCTCCATCACCAGGTTGTGTCAAGAATGTTTATGAAGGCTGTGTGCCGTATTACCTGTAATCTACAGAGAAGGACCTGGTATATTTCTTACCTCTCTATGCTCCCAGGAGGGGAAAATGCCCCCCAAATTATCTTGCATTGCACCTTTTCCACTACACCTCCATGTCTCAAATCAAAGGCTCCAAACCATACATGTCACTGTGCCCAAGGTGACCAGAAGAAATGAGAAAATCTCTATACAGTACATTCCCATAAACATGCCTCGTCCTCTGAAGTCTGGCTTCACTTTTAGGAGGTCCAAGTTTGTTTAAAAGTACATAATGCAATGGGTATGAACACCTTCTGGGGCTCAGGGAAGCATGCTGAAATTAGGAATAGGGGCATAAGTTGAAGGTTCCTGAAGAGAGAAGATGGTATTTATGAAGTTTCTACTGATATTATCCATGGGTATCCTAAAAAGTTGAGATCATTTACCAAATAGTACTTTTAGGAATCCATATTATCATAGGTCACCAAAAGATGAGATGTATTTGCCTCAAATAACTAAGTTAACCTCGAAACAACTTGACCTGTGCTTGTATTGTGACTGTGGTACACTTCTTTGTTACTGCAGGAGGAAATTGTGAAACTACTTCCTCATTCTTGTGTTTGTGGAACATCATGCGTTGGAGTCACTGAGGAATGATACCTTTGATCATCTGTAAGTATTGTTGGCATAACTTTACACAATTATTCAGGAAAGGTTTGTTCAGCCTTTGTATAGTCATGAAATTGCTGCTCATTTCCCCCAGGCCAATCATTCATCCAATAAACTCAAGCAGCTCTATAATATATCATGAGGGAGATGACTTGGATTTCATTACGATTTTCGCACGGAAGGTCTGAAATGATGATATGTAGTAGATTAAGCAGCAGCAGTTGACTTAGTGGTCAGGGAACACCTACACCCAATCAAGATTAGACTGACTATGTAGAGTGGGTCCAGTGCCTTTTGTAAAAAAAAAAAAGTTTTAGTATGTCACATATTTAGAGTGTAATTCAAATTGGCTTCTGAATGAACTGTATCAGGATCATGTCTATACTCAACATTGAGTAGGAGTAAGAGGATTTGAATATTAATCACATTTTCATGGCTGTTAAAGACAGGTCGGACCAGGGCTACCCCACTGTCATCATGGCATGACTGTACACTTGTATCCCTTCTTAAACACACATTGAGGACTTTGTAAACATTACTTAGTGAGGCACAGACTCTCCTTTATCCTCACAGCAAAAGGCTGTCTAACACTAAAGCTCCCACTACTGCCTGAAATAAATTACTACACTACTATTCTTTCCAATCATAAACAGTAGAGCTGCATGATGGTTCTAGATAGTTTCATTTAAGTTAATTCAATTTAGTCGATGGGTTCATGGGGCAGTAAAGTGGATTGGTCCATGGGACACTATAGTGAATCGATCCATGGGGCGGTGTAGTAGATGGGTCCATAGGGCGGTATAGTGGATGGGCCCATGGGGTTTCATAGTGGATGGGTGATGGGACAATTTAATGGATGGGTCTATGAGGCAGCATAGTGGATGGGTCCATGGGGCAGTATAGTGGATAGGTCCATGGGGCAGTATAGTGGACGGGTCCTTGGGGCAATATAGTGGATGGGTCCACAGGGAAGTCTGAAAGCTTCTCATTGACACAATATAAATCCTTCTATAGTGCACACACTGTCCTGGTACTTGTAGAGGTTGCTGATTGATTGATTTCAATATCTAGACTACTGGGAATTGTCAATTAATCTGAAAGATAACTCTAATATGTTCAAAATGCAGTAAAATGAATAATATGTGGAACATCTACTGTTTGGAGAGGTTAGTTTTGTACTTCACACTGTATTTTATCTTAAGACACCTAAAGACAAATACGCAGGTTGATTTGATTTGGATTTAGTATGTCCTTTATTTTATAGTGTGATCAGATTGCCTCAGATGGAGACATGACAGATGGGTTATCGGATATGGTATGACTTCTAAACCAAATGTGTATGCATCGAGACAGTCAAAACATACATCTGGACCAAATGAATCTTCCAAAATGTTTCAACTCTTACAGTATGCTGCTTAACGTGTGCCACGCATCCTTTCCCCTCGTCACAAACCCCAAAGTGTATGGCATGTGTAGGATTACTTTGTGAATCCATCAATACATTTAAATAAGATGGAAGGTGTACAGCTTTAAAAAAATATTCTGTCAACTGACATGACATTTTTTGTTCCATTTCCAAATGACCGCTGGCAGAGATTGTCAGCTCTCATAATTCTCAGGTTTTTAGGGCAAATATATCTATCGGAGAGAGAAATAATGAACTTGAAGAGCTGATGCCCTGAGGTGCAGTCACAAAGAATTATATCCTTCTATAAGACAGGACACAGGCAAAAGATAAGTACCTGGCAGTTGGCACCCACTCTGCTACATGTGCCTATCAATAAAACAGATTATTTTCACTGGTTATTACATTGGGGATCTGGGGGGCTCTAGATTGCACCTTTAATGAGAAGGAATGATTCCTTCCCGCACTCTCCACAACTACTTGAAGTAAGTGAGATGTAATATTCTTTTTTTATCCATTTCTCCCAGCACTTATTAAAATGAAATCTTTCCCATGTTCAGCTTTATTTATTCACATTTCAACAGGATTATAATATGCAAAGCTTGATTTGGGATTCACTCTGTGCATTGTGATATCATGGTTTTGCACACAAAATCTGCATACTTGCTTAAATTAACAACAGCAGAAAAATAGATAATTGCTAAATGATATGTTGTTCCATTACTAATCTCCATGTCCTGAAATTTTAGCATCCTTAGTCCCTACTTTAGTGGATGACAACTTTGGCTTTATCAGTAAAAGGAGGTGCACCGCCTGCTTTACATAGCTCCTCTGCAGGAAAGCTGCAGTCAACGGATTCTAAAAGGTGAATTTAATCCCAATTTCCTGATGGCTGTTGATGTTGTTAATATCTTAAATTGCTCATGGCATTATCAACAACAGCCCAATGTGTTCTGTGTCAGAAATACGTTTGAACTATGTTCTGTCTTTACTTTGCCTTGTGAAATAGGGAAAAAAATCATGGCCATTTTAAATATGTAAATGGTTGCAATTATAATTGATTGACGACAATAGTTAAAATAGAATATAGCACCCGTTATTATCTGCTGGTGCTTCTGAAGTGTTCTGGTGATAACAAAGGCATAATTGTTACAAGACCCATGTCATATCCAGCAGCAAATTCATGTTTTCAATTTGTAAACATGGTCAGCATATGAAAGACTCCATTCGTTGTACTCATTAGGGGCATGACTTCATACTGTAATTTTTAAATAATGTCAAGGTCTTCAAAACGAATCTATTATTAATGGTCCACTCAGATTTCACATGTTGCTGTGTAAACTTATGGAGCGCAGAGCAACTGTTCCTTGGAATAATAGTTGAGTTGTATAGAACAGTAATGACTCTTGAACAAAGCCTGTATGTTGGCTTTGTTTAGAGGTGAAAACTGACCTGAATGGCACATGTCCGCGTGTTCATTGATTCAGCACAAGCCTGAATGAGGAAAGAAGGATAAAAAAGGTAAAGCTCATGAGATAAAGAAAATAACAGCGAAAGAGGAGAGGGAGAACAGGGCTAGGCTGTAGAGAGTCATCAGAAGTCTGTCTGCCCTTCCTTTTCCCTTTGTAATGATAAAAAAAAGCATCGCCAGGTCAGGTATGACATGTTCAAGTACCCGTGGACATTCCTTATTCTGGGATCTCTCTCCTCAGTCAGAGAGAGGCCCTTTATTTGGAATAGTGTGTTGAATAAAATTCCAGGTGCTACCTTAAAGTACATATAAAATAGCTGCCATATAAAACTGCCAATAGTAACATCAATGTGAAGGCTAGTTATTTGGGCCGGCGGTACAGTGGCAGCACTGCTTCTGCAGTCAATGAGGCCACAGATTAAACTTTCCTAGGTGGAAAAGGTTGGAAACTGCCTGCACACAAAGTTCTTCAAGCAAATAGGAAATCTAGTTGTTTGTTATAATCTGAAATGGGTCATGTGGAAAAGTGTTTCTTGAATTGCTATTTAAAAATGTGTTAAAGGCTAGAGCCTTTAGCGGCACCCTAACTTTTTCTTCTGACTGGAACCCATAGAAAGTGTCACAGATGACACACTGGGAACTTGAATACGTTCAAACCAGCTCCAGACTTGAGGGAGGAGATAAAGGAAAGCAGGTGTAAAAATACGCATAGTTGACATTGAGCAATAATGAGACATAGATTTATGGATGTAGGGCACTATGGAAATGCAAAGTCAATGACTGGGGCTGTCTGCTTGATTTTACTGTTGCGTCATTCAGGATGCCAGGGTACATTTTTGCCAAATAGATTTCTCACCTATGTCTTATAACGCAGACAGGTCTCGTACACTCAAACACCGCAAACAAACATTTGAATATCTCATGTTATGGGATGTCTCATATATCTTTATTGTTGGTTGGTGAACAGGGTGTAGACATCCTCGAATGTGTTTCTCTAATTTGATGTACAATGAATCTTGACTGCTTGGGTATTTCAGGCAGCTGGATTCTTGGCACAGTCAGTTCTTTCATTTTCCCCACACATGAACAACGTATCCTGCACAATGGGTAGTAGACAGCCCATTATGCTATCAAGATGACCCTTTGACTTAGTGATCCATTCAATCATTCCTATTTAGTCCCATATCTGTATCACCCAACTCTGGCTATCTAACCTATTCCTCACCTAGATGCCCGGAACCATACAGCCAACACAGCGACGGCACTGGAAGAGACACAGAGAGAATGGAAGAGATGTATACATTGCAGCCAGCAGCGATTACTGAGGTAACATGAACCCTTGGATCAGACACAGAGACACAGACCTTTTTTTTTTTTTGTCTCTTCTGAATTGGTGGACAGCTCCAGGGCTGACATTTAAAACATAACATCACAGAACAAAAAACACATTAAAGGAGAATGGCAGGGCAGGGGGTTTAAGCAAAAACCTGAAATTCTAGTTTTTGGCGAAGGAAGCTGACCCAAATTTCCTGCCCCTTTTTTTTCGGTAACGTGCTTCTGCAAGCCTGGGCCCGGGGGTGACATCGTATCCCTTACACAGGGACTGCCAGTGCATTTACATAGCATGGTTAATGAGAGATCAACACCAGGAAACCGTCTCGAATATAATGCTTTCTTGTAAAAATAATGAGCGAGCGATTGATCCGTACTCAAACAAACCGGTTTGCTGAGTTAATACCAAAGGCAGATTAAAGCCAGTGCCAAAATGTGCCCTGGCATGCAACGCCTTTCGCTTAGAGGTTCCCCAAACTTGTCATCACATTAGCACATGGTCAAGGAGTACATCCTACCACACTCATAATCTGCTTTCCTGCACAATTAGCCTTCTATAATAAGCAGCTGTCAGACAGCCCACAGAATGAAAAGAGGAAAAAGAGAAATCACTGAGTCTTTACAGACGAGGATCTTTTACTTCTTCTGAAATCTAGAGGCTACGGTTCTTATTTCCTCTTATTTCCCCACTTGCTATGCTGGTATTCAGTCTGAATGTTTTGACAACACAGAGACACTGCTGCTTTATTTTGCAGAGACTAGCCATTGTGCTTTGATGAAGCCACACAAAGATGGATAAAAAGAGAAGGAAAAAGCAAGAGACAGGCAGGAAGACCCGAAAACCAGTCTGGATCTTTCTGAGCTCCAGAAATCTGATTTTAGAGAGGGTCTGCTTGTAGTAAAAATTCGGAGAATAAAATAATAGATAATTTTCTACTGACAAAGGGGAGGAAACTATGGGTAAGAGAGGAAAATAGCAGGAATGTATGGCGAAGTGAAGGATTCCGAAAAGAATAAGGAGAATTCAGTGCTGCTTCTCGCAAGCAAAAAGAGAAAAAAAAACATTGATGACACCCGGTTCCATTCTTCCGCTCTCCCCTTTCTCTGCTCTTCGCCTCGCAGCGCGGCGGGCTAAGCTGGGAGCTGTAATGTCATTAAATTGCAAATGCTTTTTTTTTTTTTTTTCATTTCCGACACACACTGTTTACTTATCTGGCAAAAACATATGTTGGAAGGAATCCGTTAAATTCTGCCCATTGCCTTGGGTGAAAGTGCAATAGAAACGGGCCCACTGAGCTCCTTCTGTCGTCTCCTTTTAGCACTTTGCCTTATCTACAAGGCTGCTTAGCAGCAAACTGGCGAGTTCAATGAAAAATGAAGATACAGTGCAAGATTAGGGAAGAACAGTGAGGGGAGAAATGCTTGGAGAGAGGGTCATCCCATTGCAAATGATTTCACTCCTCTCCATCTGCATAAATGACTATTTTTTAAGGCATCTCCAGCGTCTGTATATTTTTCTCACTCTGCCACACATTTAATTTCACGGCCCGTGTTCTGAATATGCTTAAATGCATATCTCTGATGCACCTTTAAGCCAGAGGAAAGAGGATGGCGGGAGGGGGAAGGGGGTACGAAAGCAAAATTAAAGATAAAATGGTGTGATTTGCACTACAAGTCTATTACTTTATGGCATTTACATATAGTTTACCTCTGCAAATCCAAGATTTTTTTTCTAGCACCTTCCTATCAGCATTCGGGCTTGTATAAATATGTATACATCTTTGTTCCTCCAAAAAATATATAGAATTCCCAGCTGTAATGGAAAGTTTGAAGGGTGCACTTTCTTCCCTCAACTTCTCTTCCAGGGGTCTGAGCACAATGGGGGGTACTCTGCTGGCTGGCCCCACAAAGATACAGGCATGAACCCGCTTTGTGCCCCGTGAAGCCCCGGAGCTCCCCCCTTGGTGCCGAGACAGAGAGAGAAGTGGTCTGGGTCAGATTGGTAAACGCTGGCTGTACAGCGGCTTGATGACGGATCCACCCCGAGACTCCCAAGAAATGGAGCGCATTGCATAAACGGGGTCCTTGGCATTGACACTAATGGCGTCAAAAAGTACACTGTCAAGTGCAATGACAGACATGCTCTACACGAAGTGTACAACGCTAGCAATGTGACACACTGAATGGTCCCCATCTACATGTCAAATATAGCTAGGCTATCAGACGGCTGCATTTTGTTCTACTGTGTTGTGATGGGGAAGCTGGAGCCGAGAAAGGAAAGCCCGCCCCTCTATGAAGGAAAGGAAAAGGCCTTGGATTGGCCTGGGAGTGAAAGGGAGAGAGAGGGCTATTCAGAGCACGATTCCTCTCATTCATTGTCTGTCCCCCCTTACATTTGAATACTCTCACTCGCTGCAGATTAGAAAACGCTTCAGCCTTCGCATTGTTGGCTTTCTCTCTCTTCTTTTCTATTTGCAATTAAATGCATTTCAAATGGAACAACTGTACAGAAAGCAATTCTGATAAGAGGGAAATCCATTGCTTTTCAACCTTCTTTGTTTGGGTTCTGAGTTTTTTGGGCACATTTTATATGTGAATTGCACAATCAAAAACATATCATTGTGGGGAAAATGGCATACAACTTAAATAGTTCTTCATTGAAAATTAAAATGTTTTTTTCAAAATAATTATTTTCCTCTTATTTTCCCTGTAGTTTACCAGAGCCTCTGTCTTTTATAGCTCTTATATGTTCCCTCCAAAAGCAGCCTTGTTGTGCTGTGTGATATCATAGCCTCAACCTAGGTCCTGATCATGTAGCAGGATCAGTCGATTAGCATACACTCTCATCTGGTCATTTACAGCTAAACATACTCCGTATGCATTGTGTTTGCTTTGTGTGCAAAGCATCAACTGCAAAACCAATCTCTTCCCCCAGCCATGCATTTTTGAAGGATTTGAACACTGTAAATAACTCCAAAACCTCTTCTTACGAGGTTCACCCCTGGAGCACTTTGTAACTTATCAGGGCTGCCTTGTGCCTCCTCTAATGCCTGCATTATGCTCAAATGTAAATCGGTAAGCTGCCAGAGAGGTGGGCGGGAAGCACTGAAGAAAGAATCATTGAACGGTCTAGCCAATATTCTGATTTTGGCATAGTGAAAATATATTATTTTGTACCAGTTTTGTTTTCAGCAGCCAGGTCCAAAACAATATACCACATTTTGTTCCCTTGTTATACTCTAATTGTCGAACAATTCCATCTGTGCTTGGCAGACCTTAAGAGATGGGACAAGGAAAAAGAGGATCATAGAATGTTGTATAAATGACTTAGTGTTCCTGAAATCCTGGTTGTAGGATTCCATATTTCCTGCTTATTCTCACTTATTCGGGAAATTCTCTAACCAGGATTTTTGGAAAACCAGAGAATTTGTAGGAAGTTAGTGGAACTGTGCAAGCCTAATCATTATGTCATGTTGCTCTTGATAGGGTTTATGAGAAAATCAGTGAACATCCAAGCACTTTAAACACTCAACACTATTCTTATCCCTTTATAATGCAAGTTTAATGAATTCCGATTGAAAAGTGCCCACGGTCTTTTTTGTACTTCTAATTTCCATCTCTAATGGTACAAGGGGACAGATTAGTAATTAGGCCTGGCCCCTTAAATGCATGTAGCCTAATGAACATTGTAGCGTAGGCCTTCTTCTATGTTGCCCATATAGCCTACATCTCGCTTTGATGATCAAGGATAGCATCTAAATGGATTTGAATGCATGTTGACCTTTAATGGCAATTTATCTAACAACATTGCTTTTCATGCTGCTTGTCCTTGAATTGGCTTCACATTTTGAAGATAACATGGGAATCTTCAAGCTAATTGACCTGAAGCATTATTTCACGGCATCTATTAATCTTATTTTCCAGTGACTAATTAGGACAGTTTGTGAGAGAAGTTGGTAAACTGTACTAGAACCATATGTTGCCTCTAGATATTAGTTTGAAGGTGGATATAGAAGTCTTAAAGAGGATTAAGATGGTGTACTGGGACACTCAATTTATAGAGCTACACCACCCAGTCCAACGTATAGGCAATATCAAGTAACTCATTGCTTGGCATGGTTGGAATTTGAAATGGTGGCAGCAAAAGTACAAAGCTTTGGACCTAGGCTATTTCATGGTATGTTTAGGAAAGCATCATGAAGGCAACTTAGGTGGCTTGGTCAATCATGCCCCTGAACAATGAGCACAAACAACACAATACTGCCCCCCTGACGTCATTTAGATGTACTGCACCTCTCCGTCACCCTGTACACACTCTGACAATCTATGACTGTAATTCAATGTTTTTGTGGCAGATATCCAATTCAACTCATGGCACTGAAATTACAACTTTAAGCATATCATGACTGAATCATCTAAAAGTATTACACATGTATTGTGAAGCTCACTTACAGAAGATTTGAACACCATGCATGAAATGTTCCTGATATCTGTTCCATAACTTGAACAGAATTTGTGCCAAGACTGTTCTATAGACTGCTACAGACTACTTACAGGGTAAATAAACCAATATCGTACTGTGTAATTTTGAGGACCTGTTGTCATATGATGACAGATAGTGGTGCTGACACACTATCATGAAGTATTTCTCAAAAGTACAATATTGGCCACACCTGTAACCTTTTATTAACATATGAACTTGTCTTAAAGATTTCTTAAACTAGCACTAGTTTTCCATGTCCTTCTGCTGAGTAGATGTAAAAGCATAATTTTTGCCGTAAAAACACATTGTATCTGAATGGCTTTCAAAACGTACACTACGAAAGGGGTGGCCGTGAATTATGATTATTATCATTATGTTAGCAGGCATTTCCACCGTGATCTGAGAGGACAAGATGATGCCTTATCAATTAGGCAGAGGTTCTTTAGTCTGGGTTGAGTGATGGTTCCAATCTGGAGATTCAGCTGCTCCTCCAATTGGTTCTTCCCATTTTCAGCCCACTGAGCTCTGTTCTCAGTGGAAGGAAGTGAAGTGCTCTTAATTACAATTTAGAATGGCACTCTTTCTTCCAACCAACACATTATTAATCTCCAAATGTGCGCAGTGTACAACACACTAAACAGAATATTCACAGAGCCATTTAGTAGATGGATGCATTTGGCCATCAACATGGTAACAAGTAGATCATTTTGCAAATTAAGCATCACCTCCCGTGATATCTCTTTGAAATGCTATTAATGGAGAATTTTCATTTGCAGCACTTCAAAGGCTTAGCAGCACTTTCCCTTCATGCAATGCTGGCCTTTCATTAGGAACTTTACATTTTAGAACAATGGCACATCCATTGGGGCTGATACAGAGAACTCTCGAGACAACCGGGCAATATTGTCACCCAAACAAAAGAGGACAACATTACATGCATATTCCACGCTGGTGCAATTAGCAGCTCAAAAATCAACAGCTCTCAAATTGTCCTCATACATGTTCCCCCGACCCAGTGCAAAATCAAAGGGTAATATTACATTCATTTCAGGGCTGTCCTTAGCCTTTTCGAGGCCCTATTAGAGATTTTGTTTGGATGCCTACCTGTAGGCAAAATATTTAGTGGCCTACTCTCTTACAGATGAAGAGTTTGAAAATTACTTTTCTTACAAATGTACACCTTTTGCGAAGGGACATAGAGAAAACATAATCCCAAAGCACATTTTCTGCAATTATATAATTGTAAAGAGAAGATATTAGACACATTTAATGAAAATGTAACTTTGTATATATTGTATATTGTATGTATATTGCAGATATATTGCGCAAGTAAGTGGAGAAAAAACAACAACAGCATTTGCAATTAAAAATGCAATTCTGACAAGAAAGACTGCTGATGCAACCGAATAAGAAGACTGCACCTGTCGTAGCCTAACTGATTTGTCCAACAAAAAATTGGGGACCCCCTAGTGGACAGGAGTCCCAGGCGGCCGCCTAGTCTCCGAAAGCGATGGCCCGGCTCTGATTCATTTGAATGATAATGAGTATGAGGTATACAAATGGAAAGGAAAAATGCATTAATAGGCACAAAACTCCCTCTTTTACATTTTGCATTCAAATATACATTTTAGAATATTTGTAGAATACCTGTGCCAGACTAGTGGTTTTATCTGAAAGGTCACTGAAAGGTTTATTCATTGTATATTTTCATATAACCAATGTCACATGTGAACCTCCTTTTAGTACATTGTCACTTCATGAAAAAATCAGTAGGTGGGATTTAAAAAAATATCATACAACTGCACACACAGTTAGACATTACATATAATACAACTGCACACACAGTAAAACATTACATATAATACAACTGCACACAGTAATACCTTACATATAATACAACTGCACACAGTAAAACATTACATATAATACAACTCCACGCACAGTAAGACATTACATATAATACAACTGCACACACAGTAAAACATTACATATAATACAACTGCACACAGTAATACCTTACATATAATACAACTGCACACAGTAAGACATTACATATAATACAACTCCACGCACAGTAAGACATTACATATAATATAACTGCACACACAGTAAAACATTACATATAATACAACTGCACACACAGTGAGACATGACATATAATATAACTGCACACACAGTAAAACATTACATATAATACAACTGCACACACAGTGAGACATTACATATAACACAACTGCACACACAGTGAGACATTACATATAATACAACTGCACACACAGTGAGACATTACATATAATACAACTGCACACCCAGTAAGACATTACATATTATACAACTGCACACAGTAAGACATTACATATAATACAACTGCACACACAGTAAGACATTACATATAATACAACTGCACACAGTAAGACATTACATATAATACAACTGCACACACAGTAAGACATTACATATAATACAACTGCACACAGTAAGATATTACATATAATACAACTGCACACACAGCAAGATATTACAAATAATACAACTTCACACAGTAAGACATTACATATAATACAACTGCACACAGTAAGACATTAGATATAATGCAACTGCACACAGTAAGACATTAGGTATAATACAACTGCACACAGTAAGACATTTCATATAATTCAACTACACACTAGCACAATACTATTTTTCCAGTGCATTGGCCACTATGAAGTAGTATGTCAGGAAATAGATTTTGCTCCAAAGATGGCTCTCTAGCTCCACCATGTGTCTCAATGGAAGCTTTGGGGTACTATAAGAATGTTTGAAATTCAAAAGCTTCAGTAGAATAAAATGTATTTCTCTCAACGTGCTCTGAAAATAGATTGAAATGAATGTAAATCTAAAACAGTTCTTCAATCCAGAGAAAATCTGATTATTTATAGGGGAATGATAATATATTGTCATATATCTTGATAATATACTTCTAATGGTAATGAAACTGTTGAGTGATTTCTAAACCGGATCTAATATGATTTATATTTTCTACTCTATGAAGTTACAAGAAGTGTTATGCATATGTTCTAGTTGTTTTCTCTTCAGTTAAAAAGTGCATATTCATTGAGGTTTCGCGACATTCAGTAGAACCCATGATTGGAAAGAGCTCCCTCCGGGGTCTATCAGATGATACCAGTGTGACTGATCACTAGTTCCATACTGTGATAGAGTACATGAAAGGTTTAGTCATTCACTGGCAATTACGTAAATAAAACATTTTATGTGTGGTTTTGACATCACTTAATGTTTTGTTTTTACCTTTGCCAGCAACAAGTGACTATATTAAATAGCCAATACTGTATTAAACATACTATAAATCATCAGCCGCATTCTGAGTTTGTGGAAACCCCCCTCCCGTAGGTTTTCCAATGTGAAAAAAGAAATTCAGAGTTTTACAGGTACTGCTCTTGTTCCAACGATATTAAAACTAAAACAGATTCTCAAAGAATGCATGCCTAATGCTGAAAATCACTTAAAGCTAAGTGAAATTGAACTTAATCATTTTTTATAGCCTGCATCATTTACTGGCAACAAAACATCATTTTGCTAGTAAATATATCATGAAAAAAGCAGGTTTCCACTTTTCTGAAAATAATTCTGGGGGAAATGTTTTTTTATGGCTTATGTCTGGCCTGATTTCTAATTCTCAGTTCAGCTTGGGTGCCAGTGTTGTTGCTGTAATGGTAAAAATAGGCTATGCAACATTTTCTGGCAATAAGCTTTGTTGCCAGTCATTTACCTTAATAAATCATGGCTCAAACTTAAAAAGTCTGCGAAAGGATTAAAGCTCTGCACAGGGAAGAGATACATTCTACAAGCAATTCTGAGTAGATATTCACACAATATTTGTTTCATAGTGTAGGTCAGGTAATTTAACTGCACAGGCACTAATAAACACATTTCTAATAGAAATGTTGTGCATATCCATGATGAAATGTTGTATGCAGCAGGATAGTAAGGTCTTTTCATACTAGGCCTTTCAGAATCTAAAGACCACATAACAAGAACAAGTCAGTATGGTACAGTGTCACAGTGTAAAGACCTGATAACAGGAAACAGTCTATACGTTAGTATCAGAGAGTAAGGACCAGATAACAACAAACAGATCCAACAAAACATAATGAACTCTGTCATTTATATTAGCCTACAAAACAGAAAAGCAATTATGAATGTAAAATAATTAGTATTTAATTGTTTTTCATATAAAACAAAATAAATTACAAACAAATAATATTTAAAAAAGAAAGTACAGACTCCACAAACCCAAAAAGCAAAATGCACTCCCTCACTCCCCACTCCATCAAATAACATACACACGCACATACAGACACAAAACCATTGGGTTTAAAATAGATTTAAAAGACACCATCCATTTTTGGCCACTAGTTTCAAAATTGGTTTGTGCAAAAGCAAAAGTCTTCACAAATATTGTGTACTATATCATGTACATGCCAGTTTGTGCCCCATCAAAACCATTAACTTTTAAATTCTAGCTTTTAAAATTGTATGGCTAAATCAGGTATAATATAGATTCTACCTGTATACAAGTCACATATAAATAACATATTACAAAACATGCAACCAAATATGGGAGGTTTAAAAAATAAAAATAAAAGCCCCAGACTGCATCATTTTGGTGTTAAATAGTGGTAATAAGACAGGAATGGTTACCAGATGTTTTCAAATGATGGTCACTCAGAATATTGTATAATGTTGAGAGTGCTGTTGATAATGTTAAATGGAGTTACTTTGGTATCTCTGTTGATGGTACTCAGAACTTGATACACAGTCTGGGGAAGCAATAAAGCTTTTTCCGGAGGGTCAATAAATGTGCTTGTCTGTAACCTTTTAATTATCCCTACTGAGTATTATCTCATCTGCTACCACGGGATCTTAACAGCCATTCTTTAATTGAGGCCATGCACACAGCAGACATACTGACAACATTGTTGTCTGGGCTTTTATAAGACCCAGGGTAGTTTTTTAATCACTCGTCTGCAGAAATCTTTGTTGGCTAACACAATTATTTCTGGTTAGAGTGGTTGCTTTTACTGTAGGCCTGCAGCCCTCTGTCAGTCCATGGTGCTGAGTAGGTTGGAAATTCAGAAGTAAGCCATGAAGAGATTTTTTTCTTGAAAAATGAGAAAGACGAAGACCATTAAATTGAGTTAGTTCCATCCCTGTGTCTTATTGAAAATTGATCATTGCTGTGAACTAGTCTACAAATCAATTTTTAGGGTGAAGACTGAAGATTACACCGGTGTGAAAAATGATGAGAGCTCTGGTGCTGTGTTTGGTTTGTTTTGTGACATGGCCTGATTGTACGGTGGCTCAGTTTCCTCGAGTCTGTAGCACGGTGGAGGGGGTCGTTTCCAAACGGTGCTGCCCTGCTCTTGGCTCTGATCCTGCCAACGTGTGTGGAACTTTAACTGGGAGAGGAAACTGCTCCAACATCACAGTGGACTCCAAACCCTGGGGTGGACCGTATCGAATGAGAAATCGAGATGACCGTGAAAGGTGGCCAACGAAATTTTTTAATCAAACTTGCAAGTGCTTTGGTAAGTAGATAATATATTATTTGTGATTAAATGTTTTTAAATATGCTGTTAATGTGTTTTTTCTTGCTTCTAAAATCTTAAGTAAAAAATATCTTAGTATACAATTTTTCCTCGTTATCTTGTTTTTCTTTCAAGATAAATACATTCTCTGATTCATTGATATATGAAAAGCATCTCATGCATCACTCTTTGTTTTCAGAAAGTGGATGTTTGTATTTCTTTCATTTTTTTTATCATGTGTTGTGTTGATGCAGGCTGTGTGTTGGAATGAATCTTGAATTGACAAGATAAACTTAAAAGTCACCTTCCAGTCCCAGGCTTCCGTATTAGTATGTTGTACAGTTTTGTTATGATCTATATTCCTTTTCTGTATCTAGGTAACTTTGGTGGCTTTGACTGTGGCCAGTGCAAATTTGGCTGGACTGGACCGAACTGTGACGTGCGTAAAGCCCCAGTCGTGAGGAAAAACATTCACACTCTGACTCCAGCTGAGCTCAATGAGTTTCTGGATGTGTTGGACCGAGCCAAGAACACCATCCACCCAGACTATGTCATCGCCACACAGCACTGGCTGGGCCTGCTGGGGCCCAATGGAACCCAGGCCCAGTTCTCCAACATCTCAATATACAACTTTTTTGTGTGGCAGCACTACTACTCTGTCAGAGACACTGTACTTGGTAAATGTTATGGATCAAACAAAAAAAAAACACTGCTACTCTGTCAGAGACACTGTACTTTGTACATTTTATGGATCAAACAAAAAAATATAAAATGAAACAAACAAGAAATTATAATGATGTTTGGTAGTATGTGCTCAAAGTTCAGTAATAAAAAAATTGAAGGACTATTACATTTCTAAAACCAGTATTGTTCATCTTTCATAGCACCTGGACGTCCGTTCAAACACATTGATTTCTCCCACAAAGGACCTGCCTTTATAACCTGGCACAGATACCACCTCCTCAGTCTGGAGAGAGATCTGCAGGTGAGAATGACAAGGTCATTGTATTGTAGCTTTTCAGTTACGCAATCTGATATAAAATCTCTGCATCCTTGAATGTGTGTACCATAATGATCCCTCTGCAGAGACTGACCGGCAATGAGAACTTTGCTGTTCCATACTGGAACTTTGCCACGGGACAGACTGAATGTGATGTCTGCACAGATTCTCTACTGGGGGGACGCAACCCAGACGACCCCTCTCTCATCAGCAACCAGTCCAGATTCTCCAATTGGGGGGTGGTGTGTGACAAGTAGGTTTTTGGACCGAAATGTATTCCACACACTGTGCACCAGTTTCCTGTCCACAGATTATGCCTTGTCCTAGAAATGATCCATTGAAAAGGCTTTCTAGTCTGGGACTAGGTGTAATTCATGTCTAAAAAATCCAGTCCTGTAGGATTTATAACTTTCTAGACTGTTCATAATTCTAATGATATTCTGTCTTATTTTATATTATTAGTGTTCAGTCTATCGGGTCTGGAGCAATGTATATCCCAATGTTAAATGAATGTTTTTAAGCTGATTGAATAAATGTATGATTAGAATGGTTGCTCTTTCTTAATCCACATTACCATTCTTATTTTGATGTCTTCCAATATGTTTGTGCGTGTTTGCAGGCTAGCCCACGCGCGCAAGAGTTGATCTCTGTGTTTGTATGTGTGTGTACAGTGGCACTCAAAAGTTTTTCACCCCTTTGGACTTCAACATACTACATTACTGCGTTACCACATTTAATCAAAATGGATTTCATTTGGAGTTTTTTGCTCCTGATCAAGACAAAACTTTTTTCTTTTGTTCTAAATTAATTACAAATACAAAACAAATTGATGGATAAGTATTCACCCCATTTGATCAATATTTGGAAGAGGCACATTTGTCCTCAGTTTCAGCCATGGGCCTATTTGGAAAAGTCTCTACGTGTTTTGCACATTCTTCAATGCAAAGTTGCTCAAGCTTGATCAAGTTGGATAGATACATACTGTATATTCCACATATTTTTAATTGGATTGACATCCTTGCGGTTTTCTTGTGGACTTCAGTAGGTTGGCTTCCAGGATTTCTCTGTACTTTGCTGCCTCCCCTTTGCTCTCTATCCTGACAAGCTTTCCAAGCCCCTGATACAGAGAAGCATCTGGATAGCTGAACCCACAATGCTTCACAGTAGGTATGGTGTTCTAAGGATGATGTCCGGAGTTATGCTTGTGCCAAACATAGCGCTTAGCATTGATACCAAAAGCTCTAATTTGGTTTCATCTTCGTCCACTTGGTCGCAGTCTTCAACATGCATTCTGGCTGAATCGAGCTGAAATGATATGTGTTTTATAACAGCAGCCCAGCGGTGGAACTGGGCTGGAAGTCCTGGAAGTCCTTTAAAGTATCTATGGGCCACTTGATGGCCTCCCTGACTTAAGTCCTTTAAAGTATCTATGGGCCACTTGGTGGCCTCCCTGACTTAAGTCCTTTAAAGTATCTACGGACCGCTTGGTGGCCTCCCTGACTTAAGTCCTTTAAAGTGGCTACGGGCCGCTTGGCGGCCTCCCTGACTTAAGTCCTTTAAAGTAGCTACGGGCCGCTTGGTGGCCTCCCTGACTTAAGTCCTTTAAAGTATCTACGGGCCGCTTGGTGGCCTCCCTGACTTAAGTCCTTTAAAGTAGCTACGGGCCGCTTGGTGGCCTCCCTGACTTAAGTCCTTTAAAGTAGCTACGGGCCGCTTGGTGGCCTCCCTGACTTAAGTCCTTTAAAGTAGCTACGGGCCGCTTGGTGGCTTCCCTGACTTAAGTCCTTTAAAGTGGCTACGGGCCGCTTGGTGGCCTCCCTGACTTAAGTCCTTTAAAGTGGCTACGGGCCGCTTGGTGGCCTCCCTGACTTAAGTCCTTTAAAGTGGCTACGGGCCGCTTGGTGGCCTCCCTGACTTAAGTCCTTTAAAGTGGCTAGGACCGCTTGGTTGCCTCCCTGACTTAAGTCCTTTAAAGTAGCTACGGGCCGCTTGGTGGCCTCCCTGACTTAAGTCCTTTAAAGTAGCTACGGGCCGCTTGGTGGCCTCCCTGACTTAAGTCCTTTAAAGTAGCTACGGGCCGCTTGGTGGCCTCCCTGACTTAAGTCCTTTAAAGTAGCTACGGGCCGCTTGGTGGCCTCCCTGACTTAAGTCCTTTAAAGTGGCTACGGGCCGCTTGGCGGCCTCCCTGACTTAAGTCCTTTAAAGTAGCTACGGGCCGCTTGGTGGCCTCCCTGACTTAAGTCCTTTAAAGTATCTACGGGCCGCTTGGTGGCCTCCCTGACTTAAGTCCTTTAAAGTAGCTACGGGCCGCTTGGTGGCCTCCCTGACTTAAGTCCTTTAAAGTAGCTACGGGCCGCTTGGTGGCCTCCCTGACTTAAGTCCTTTAAAGTAGCTACGGGCCGCTTGGTGGCTTCCCTGACTTAAGTCCTTTAAAGTGGCTACGGGCCGCTTGGTGGCCTCCCTGACTTAAGTCCTTTAAAGTGGCTACGGGCCGCTTGGTGGCCTCCCTGACTTAAGTCCTTTAAAGTGGCTACGGGCCGCTTGGTGGCCTCCCTGACTTAAGTCCTTTAAAGTGGCTAGGACCGCTTGGTTGCCTCCCTGACTTAAGTCCTTTAAAGTAGCTACGGGCCGCTTGGTGGCCTCCCTGACTTAAGTCCTTTAAAGTAGCTACGGGCCGCTTGGTGGCCTCCCTGACTTAAGTCCTTTAAAGTAGCTACGGGCCGCTTGGTGGCCTCCCTGACTTAAGTCCTTTAAAGTAGCTACGGGCCGCTTGGTGGCCTCCCTGACTTAAGTCCTTTAAAGTAGCTACGGGCCGCTTGGTGGCCTCCCTGACTTAAGTCCTTTAAAGTGGCAACGGGCCGCTTAGTGGCCTCCCTGACTTAAGTCCTTTAAAGTAGCTACGGGCCGCTTGGTGGCCTCCCTGACTTGGGCACCTCTAACCGAGGTAATCTGTTTCCCTGTTATAGACAGATTCACAGCTCCGCAATCTTCTCTCCCTGATTGGTGCTTTCGAAGAAACTTATAAAAGATTTGCTTTGAATGTTTGTTTCTTTTCTGCATTTGTAATTAACCTTGAACAATTTGTAGATTTTATTCTTCACTTTGACATTATGGAATTGATTTGTGTTGATCGGTGACAAAAATAATGAAATTAATTAAAACACAATAATCTGTGTGTGGGGGGGGGTACTTTTGAGAGCCACTATATGTGTACCCATGTTGGTGTAGAATGACCTACCATCTGTTCTTCCTCCCAGCCTGGATGAGTATAACCTCCAGGTCACTCTGTGTAACGGGTCCAGTGAGGGACGTATAAGGAGAGGTCAGATGGGAGGACAGAGGACCAACATGAGTCTGCCCACCATGAATGATGTCAGGAGCTGTCTGAACCTGAGAGACTTTGACAACGCTCCCTACTACACTAACTCCACCTTCAGCTTCAGGTCATTTTCCTTTTATTAACCATTTCCCCCATGCAAACCCAGGTGAAGAAAATAGGTCTATATTCTTATATTTTAATTATTTTAATTGAAACCATTTAAAATACATTTAAAGGCTGACTTCACATTAGGTAAAAAAAAAGTTTTAATGCAATGCATAGCATACACAAAGCGAACTACTGTACACAAATCCATTATCACTTAGAGGTTGCTACTCAACAGTGCGAGAGAAAAGAAAAGGTATAGTAAGTGACTGAGAATATAGAACTACAGTATAACAATAATAATTACAACAGGACACAGCATCACCAATTGATATTTTTGTATATTCGTCCCTATTAAAACTGAGAGAGTGTGCGTCTGATTGTATGGGGTGACTGCCTGTGTGAGTATTTGTGCCCAGTTGAGCTATGTTGTTTAAGTTACAGCTTACATATGGAAACTGCCTTTGAGCCTCTTAGTCTCAGTACTCTGTCTACTGAACAGAACATGGCTGGAGTGAGAAGGGGGCCTTGATAATGCTGCAAGCATTTTTCCATAATTCTTTCGGATAGACGTCCTGGATGGGTGGGAACATGGCACCAGTGATGCTTTGGACTGTCTTCGCCGTACGCTGGAGGGCCCTGCTTTTGTTTGCGGCGCTGTTCTCATTCCAGGCTGTGATTGAGTTGGTCAGGAGACTGTTCATTGTTCAGTGAGGGTTGTATGCCAAATGTCTTCAGTCGCCTTAGGATATAGAGTTG
Organism: Esox lucius; assembly: GCF_011004845.1. NCBI lineage: Eukaryota > Metazoa > Chordata > Actinopteri > Esociformes > Esocidae > Esox > Esox lucius. The sequence continues at coordinate 15,734,243 of NC_047584.1, read as the reverse complement.
CTGTTGACGACAATGGTGGCATTGATGGTTCATGACAAGTCACACAAGGTTATATGGATGTATAGGAGCTTAAAGCTGCTCACTCTCTTGTTGATGTGGATTGGGTGTGTCACCTCTTAAAACTTAAGTCAACAATCAACTCCTTTGTTTTGTTCATCTTAAGGGAGCAAAACGTTTCTTACAGCAACAGCCTAGGAAGATTTACAGGGATGGAGGAGTAGAGAGGATGAATGAGCCAATTAGAATTTGGGGATGATTAGGAAAGCCAGATTGGCACAGGGTCAGGACACCCATTTAAGCCAAGTTCACTCTACTGGCCCTCCTACACAACTTCCAGCATCTAGTCTACTGTCCATGGGCCAAACAACACAACGTTTGTTTGCATCACACCCTGCCGGGGGGCCCAAATTAACTGGGGTCAGTGAGGAGTAGGTGTTGTTGCCTGTCCTCAAAGGTCTGCCCTCAGAATGTCCAGTATCCAGTTGAAACTGGTGATGCCCAGACACCAGGGCTCAGAGATTGGTGACCCGATCTGAGGAAAAAATAATGCTGGATGCTAAGCTATAGTCAATGAACAGAATTCACAAATTTGTTTTCCCCTCTCTAGGTCCATTGCGGCTGTGTGAGAAGTAATGGAAATGGCATCCTCTGTTTATGACATCCTCTGTGCCAATCTGTCATTGTGCTAGGGAGATTCAGGGGTCCAGTAACCATGGCCAACTACACTGGATGTAGGCAGGGGCGAGGGTGACGGGACATCAGCTCTCAGTATCCAGCCTGGGATACTGAGAGCACATGGCCATCTAGAGTAGCAAGACCTTCCCTGGTTGGCTTAGCGTTGTCTGCCTGGAAGCAAGTGTAGAATGTGTTGAGATAATGTTGCCACGTTAGCTTGTGGTGGAATGTAAGCAGATTTTTTTTTTTTAATGACTGTGCCCCTTTTGTCCTTTTTGGGCACCTTTGGTAAGTAAGTTTGGTGTGGAGTTGAGAAGGTTGAGGCAGCATGTGTAATAATCCTGATTTGATAAAGATATGTGTGTCGCTTCTGTCTGCTGTATGCGATTAATGCACATGCATTTTGGGTAAACTATTTATTATAAGCAAAGCAAACGGCTCTAACATTGTAAGCATTTAAGGTACCAAATATTTTGAACCCATTTCTGATAGATGGGTATGTAGCATGTGTATGTCTTCTGTTTCCTTCAGAACGCCTTAGGAAAGTGAGGACAAGTCTAAGCAGTAAATCAGACTGGGCGAGCAAGGACATTATCAATTGTAATGTTATTTTCTACAAAGAAGATCATACATAATTGTTGCCTTTCTTTCCTTGAGGCCTTTCAATGATGACAACAAAATAATGCTAATAAAAAAGAATATAACAAAAATGTCTATAGAACCATAACCAGTTGAGCTAGAAACTATTAAGTTGCATTTGGTATTCTAAAATGAGAGAGTATAGGCAACAAGATACATTTTTTTTCACAATTTTCACGCCTCTCAAGATCGGAAATCGTTTATTTAATTTCTATTTATTTCAGAAGTTGCCGTCTTACAAAAAGGACAGTCAGGAATGGGTTTAGTTAGTACCTCAGTTAATCTCAGTGGACTCTCTGCAACATACAATTTACAGTTTTGATCTAACATGCACGTGCTTCAGAAACCATCTAAAGGTAAGTCAAGTACCTTGCTTTAACTATGGCAGATGGCATATTGGGTTTACTTAGTGGTAGTAAAACCCAATGGTTAAAAAAATAAAACATTTAAAATAATTGTGGCGTTATGTGAACTACTCAGAAAGGCAGAGATTCAGAAGTTTGGGGGAAATGGTTAAAGACTCTGCAGTCATAGACTTGAGGGGAAACTGGTTGCCCCATTGAGGTTCAAGGACAGAACAGATTTGACTGAGGTTAGCAGGAGCTTCCCACCTGTAGGGGATGACAGCTTTTCTAAAAGAAAAAATCTTGCAGATGTAAAAAATTTACTTAAAAACACAGTTTCATTTGCTTCTTTTTATTGTCTTATTATATGTTAAGCTATGTATGTATGCTATCATAGCAGTAACACATTTTTTTTTGTAACAAAACAAAGTGTTTACATACCAAATCAAAATAAAATTCCCAAAAGATCCATCTTAGGACCAAATTCCATGTTAGTTTAGTAGAAATAATTAATTATTAATAATAATTACTTTTTTATATACTTTCAAGAAATTTAAATGTGTTGGTATTAAATTCATAACATTTATATTTTTTCTCCACTTTATTTATTAATATTCAGACATGATAATTTATCCACTAAGATGGATACAAATCATAAAATAATTTAATATAATCTGATATTTGCAGGAATTCTCTAGAGGGCTATGACAAACCAAATGGAGAAGGTGAGCTTGACTCTTCAGTTAATAACCTGCACAACCTGGTCCACGCCTTCCTCAATGGAACCAGTGCCATGTCTCACTCTGCAGCCAACGACCCCATCTTTCTGGTAATGAATAATCATGATAAGTAAAATAAAATACACACCTATTTATATTATTATACTTGTTATAATAATTGTAAAATAAATGAATATACTTAACCAAGAAGCGTATTTGTATAGGTGCTCCATACTTTCACCGATGCCATTTTTGAAGAGTGGATGAAGAGGTCTGTTCCACCAAACTCAAGTTTTCCTGATGAGATGGCCCCCATTGGTCACAACAGACATTACAACATGGTGCCATTCTTCCCTCCAGTGACCAATGAGGAGATTTACGTGGCTTCTGATCAGCTGGGATATTCTTATGCCATTGCACTGGATGGTTAGTAGTTAGTAGTTTTTAAAACATTTTCAATACACTATCTTCTTTCTACAAAAATGGCAAAAAGACCAAACCTTTAGGGAGAAAAATACATTTAGGGTTTGGAGATAAATATTTATTTAGTGAATACTTTGCCATGTTTTGGTTGCTACGGATGTGACCTGGTTGTTTTTCTGTTAGTTGTATATTTATGAATACTACCCAGCTGTTAATCCACTTGTTACTTTATGCAGGCACATCCATTAATACAGTGAGAGAGAAAAAATATTTTATCCCCTGCTGATTTTGTACGTTTACCCACTGACAAAGAAATTATTAGTCTATAATTTTAATGATAGGTTATTTGAACAGTGAGAGACAGAATAACAACAAAAAAACACTAAGTAAATGAACAACTGGGTCATGTATGTAGCGACCAAACCATGCGAAAGCCCAAGTTTACTAATAAACATGCAAATATAAATGACATTTCTACCACTATAATTTAATTCCTACTACAAAATATTTGCTTACATTGTTGTTTGAGTTACTGCCGTAAAAGCATGATTAACAGCTCCATAAACGGAGCTTGTCCCTTACTGAAAATAATGTTTTTACTTTAACATCAAGATTAGGTATTATATGGGTATATTCGATTATATATATATATATACTGTAATACATTTATATATACACACAGGGGCAGTATTAGTTATTTGGAGGTCCTAGGCAGACAATCATCATCTATTAATCGTCATCTCCAACATCATCTATATTTTAACTATTGTCCTAATCAAAGCTATTCTGGCAATATTTATAACATACCTTCTTTCTTTATTGTTGAGTAGAAGTGCCAGTTCTAAAGACACTTGCATTGCTGCCCCTTTCAGTAGAGTAAATCAATTTGTTTTACCTGAAGGGTACTTACAACTATAGTGAAGCACAAAGCATTCAGGCACTTTTTTCAAGTGTACAGTTCAATAATCGACATCATGTGCACTCATATACCTTCATTTTCTCACTATGCTGCATCTTTCCTTATCTGTCAGCTGGGAAGGCCACATATACCTGGATCAGACATTATATTGTGTCTCTACACAGTCAGAGGTTTCTTGGGGAGCCAGGGGAGGGTAAACATTGCCAATGTGTGATCAGTTACACTGTTGCTAGCACCATCAGAATCAGCACTGGCGTCATTGTAATAAAAATGGGTGATATTAGAAGAACAACATGATGGAATTCTTATGCTATTTTCGCTATTTTCCTCCTTCCTTCTTTTTTCGGCCCCGCTCACATACCAGCATTTCATATTTTCAAAACTTTGCTGTCCATCTCTTGTGTAGTGTAGCAAGCTCGGGCTGCCTGTGTTAGCTACCTAAGTAAAAGAGGGCGGTTCGGTCTCAAACATAAAGTATCATTTTGAGTAACATGTTCAGATCTTAAGACAAAAAACATTTCTGTATGAATTTTCACGTGGCACTAGGCCTTCTGGGGACAAAGGCACCTTGCGGAATGTGCATTCTAAAACATATTTCTAGCTAATCAGAAACAAGTATACAACAATACTAGGGTATTCAATAAGTTATTACCTTGCATTTGGCAAAAATACAGTTCAGTAGCTAACTTTGGACGTGCATTCATTACGTTGTCCAGAGACTGCAAAATCAACAAGCCCCTTAAAAATCTCCTAGGTTCTCTGACTTTTTGGTTTTATCATATCCACTAAATGCCAGTTTACTTTTTGCAAAATCAACAAGCCCCTTAAAAAACTCCTGGGTTCTCTGACTTTTTGGTTTTATCATATCCACTAAATGCCAGTTTACTTTTTGAACTGCATGAATCCTGTTATGTCTGGTGAAAACCAAACACTTCATTAACCATTAACAATCCCATGCCAACAAACAATCAAGAGAGTTGGTGGTAGTGTGATCTGAGAAACTGATCAACAACTAAAAGTGTTCAGTTCAAGTCATTGCAAATTAGTTACTAACTGTAACTGGGCAATCACTATTTCACATTAAGTATCCAAATATGCAAATGAATCTTAATAGGGGGAAAAGCACAATATGCTTAATATGAGTACAATGTTATTTGGGAATGGGGTGGTAGAATATTAACTTCTTCAATGGAAATGTTAACTAGGTTGTTTAATATTTACTGAATTTAAGCAACTGTTTACCCTAATTTATTTTAAAGGTTATCCATTTTCTTTCCACTTTTTTTTCAGAAACTGACGTTGATCCTGTATTTGCCATGAGATCTACTTTGACAGGTATTTTCTTGGGTCTACTGGCTGTGCTCATGGGATTCATGGTATACACGCTGTACCGGAGAAGAAAGCGTGGCTTTGAACCCTTACTAAAATACAATACAAAGTACACAGACAACTCTTGATCTTTTCTTGAAGTGAAGCTTAACTAAAACTAACTACAGTGTAACTCTATGCCTGTATGCAGTTCATGTTATTTTAATGAATGATTGTATTACGAGGACCTATTGCAACATGACTCAGATAAGTCCTTACTGTATTTCTTAAACACTGAATCCCAGGGGTATAATATTAGCACTGTCACACGTCTATTCAACCAATCAGAATCGCTACAAGGGATGAGAGCACATGGCCATTCACAAATTTGGGATGAACCTATAACAATATTGCACATATACTGAATCTTTATAAATGGTTACTGCTTGTTCTTTTCTGTGCATGTGACTGAGTTTAATCCTTTTGTCAAAAATAATGTCTATGATTGACAATAAAAGTGAATTTAACATCCAATTCTAAAATGTTTTTGTCCTTCATTTTAAGTTCACCTTTTCCTTTCAAATTTCATACAATGATAAAATAACTGAAATAAAATAAGTATTCTTATTTGAATGTCTACCAATAACATGTCCATCCATTTGTCACAAATTAATACATTATTTTTAAATTATATACAGTGAGGAGAACAAGTATTTGATACACTGCCGATTTTGCAGGTTTTCCTACTTACAAAGCATGTAGAGGTCTATAATTTTTATCATAGGTGCACTTCAACTGTGAGAGACGGAATCAAAAAAACAATATCCAGAAAATCACATTGTATGCTTCTAAATAATTAATTTGCATTTTATTGCATTTTATTAGCAGTGTATCAAATACTTGTTCTTGTATTTCCCCTAACTAATGATTAGTAATTTTTTTATAATGACCTTTATGAAACATACTCATTATTGACAGCATTTAATGTAATTCCTTATATTCAAGTAATGATTAATACATTCCCAATAGGTTATTAACTGTTCTTTTATAAATGCTTTATTGTCTGCAGTTATAAGGTTATACCAATTATTATTGTAAAATATCATTACATATTTAGTATGTACTTATTTATGCCTGTGATATGCCTCTTCACTCTCCATTCAATAGTCACAAGCTAGGTCATAGGTGCAAGAAATCTAGTTGATGACACGTTTATGTCATCCTGTCTGCACTGACATACCAAGCCTCATAAGGTTTCATAATGTGTTTGGAGCTCATGTCACAGAACAAAGAATGTTTGGTTCTCAGATGAATTTAACAGTCGGTCAGCAGATAACTTAGATGCAAATAGTACTTAATTCTCCCAGTCCAATGGCCTAGGGTCCAGGGGTCAAAGCTGCTGCCTCTGGTGTATATGTTCCAATCTGGCCAACTGCTCTTTCAGAAAAATCTTCCCTTGATGTCTTTTTACAGTCAGCAGTTGTGTTGTGGTTGTTGAACATTCTTGTCACAAGGGTGAGCACACAATGTCATTTGTATTACAGCTCAGAGGAGAAATATCTTATGACCTAGATTACTTTTCACAGGAAACAACGTTTGGTACAGTATTACATCTGAAGTAGCCTACTGCATAGGCATACTAAAAATGTCTAAGGATTGTTTATATTGTGCAAGAGTAAAGGGAAATTATTGGTCAAAGTGTAACTTCAGACTAATTTCAGCCTGCACATTCCTAATCTGTTTGGTCAAACGACAAAATGAGAACAATCCGATCAAGGTAATCAGTTTTTCGCAGCGCAGAGCTGGTGCATAACTTAGTGGATTGGTTAGTCTTTCTTCTGTCTTTGAGTTCAAAAACAAACAATTAATTGCATGAACAGTACAAATTATGTTGCATTTAATAGACTGTTATGATTTAAATCATGATGTGGGAAATTAACAGGAAACCAAAAGTACAATAGATTAATTACGTTTATCTAAAATCGATTAATTTACAGTATATTTAATGTCTTGAAAAACCAACCTTATAATGTATGAAATATAATATAATAAATAGAATTCTAAACTTTAAAACTTTACTATATGTCTTTAACTCCAGTTCCCTGAAAGAGGGAATATGACTCGTTATGGGGCTGTGTTCACACTGCACTCACACATTCCAAGTAATGTAATCATGGCTCAGCCCGCCACACACTTCTTTAAGTCCAGACTTTATTGGACTTTGGTGACGCCCGGCCTACAGGGTGTAATACATAATTCAGCTCTAACCAAAAGAAAACTGCCTTAACACAGACAAGCACTTCCCTAGGGAATACGCAGGCCACCTATATGCAGGCTTCCTCTCCCTTCACAGATGACGGCATGCCGTAAGCTGTAACATCCGGGCAATGGAACCTAACAAACATGTGAAGTGATGCCCACCTGCCCGCACCACAAATGTCTGCAGCAACAGTACCCAGGATGCCACCACACCCTTAGTGAAGTGACTGTGCGGCGTGTTGGAAACCCTTGCCTTTTGTTTCAGTATGCTAGTCGGATAGCTCCCTGACAGGAGCGTCTGTCATGATCACCATCTGTGATGTGAATCTGCTAATTGGAGAACCCTGCAACAATAGTGGGTCCCTCAATGGAGCCGGTGCCCTGAGGCATAATGGGGATACCAAGTGGCTCTGATCTGCATGGCGATAGGTTTTCAAGCAATAATATTGTACTATTATGTATTCTTTTGAAAACATATTTTCAATATCTTCAATCTGGGTTAGAAAGAGAAGGGTAATACCAAGGAGAAAGAAATACATGAAATCAAGTTTTTTTCTTTGGTTGATTCTGGGTCTAATAATCTTAGCAGTTCTGCCAGCTATTTGCTAGGACTTCAAAATCTAGACAGAAGGTGCCATTCAACTGTATTACAGCATCATTGTGGAATAATTAAAAGAAACAGCCATCTCAAATCTCAATATTTTGTGGGAAAAGTGACATGTTGAGAACTTACAGGCACACAGATGTCACATACTTAGAGTAAATATCTAGTTGCCTAGTTGGCTCATAACTCCAGCAGGTATTATCATGAAGAATATGTTGGCAAATGTTTCACAGATCCTGGGCCACACAAGCACTGACACAGGAGTCAAATAAAATGTAAATATACAAAATGCAGTATTTATTTGCCAACATATCAAAATCAGTCCTGGACAGTTATAAACAACAATCTGATATGTAGACGTTTTGTTTCAGTGCTTTTTGGTTGGTCGGCCCCGCTGTTGTGTAGATCTGCATGTTTCTGTCCTTTAGAATTGTCTACTACTGGGGTTGTTGACTGTCCACCCACTTCCAAATCTCCAACCACACCACATGACACATGCCAGTCCTTAAAACCCCAGCATACATGGGCCTTTGGAATCACGCCCACCATCACTCAAGTTAATTTTGTGTGCCAGTCTGAATCAACGTAGTCCTGGAATACTGGAGTCATTGTTGTTGGAGATGCTCATCTCACTCAACATGGTCCTGAAATGCAAGAGGATAGTAAGGAACGTTAGCGGGATTTCCACCCCAGGTCTGCCAGCCTACAAATTGTAGGGACCAACTGATAGCTCTTCCACCCCTAGATCTACCTGCTTCCCACTGTTTGTATCTGAATATCTATTCTAGGGATGTAGAACCAACTCTAACTTGCTTGCAGTTATTTAGTTGCCAAAGGTCCCAAAAGGAACAATTTAGTCCATCATCCAAGTCCATGTAAAAAACACAGAATCTTGCAATAAAATCATAGCAATTAAGTTCATGAAATGCAGTGCACTATATTTAATATATACGTTTAAAAAGAATTCACAAGCAGCACACAGTTTAAATATTGGACCTCCATTGTTCACACTATGACACTGACATCAACCTTTTTAAGACAAATGTTTTCTTTACTTTGTTTTTCTCATCAGTTTCATATATCCAATTTCAAGATATCATGAAACTATATATTTTTTAAGATCCTGCTTCATTGCAAAGTACTCCCAGCAGACAATTGACGTTCACGTATGTGTCCTCCAAAGCGCATTCTGATGCCATGCTGGTTCTTATCTCTCTATCTCATCTCGCTGCTCGCTCAAGCAGGAAGTTTAACCCAAAATCTCTTTGTGGTGGAGTAAACCCATTCTCCTGTCTTCTACCTCAAACTCAGAGGCGCTCAAGCTGCCACAAGAATTAGCAACTTGCTTGCTGTTAGCTGTCTATTCAATTAATATGTGACTGTGCATGACTCTGAGAGATAGTTTTGCATTTGAAATTTAGATCCCTGGTTACTTTGTGTGTTGAACTTAAAATAATATCTGGGAAGTAACCATATTATATCTCAATTTAAATGGTTTTTTTTATTGTTATTTTAAGGCATACTTGCGTTTTTACATCCTGTGAATGGAATGCTTCTCCTGAGTTTCATTGTTGTGCATCAGGACAACAGAAAGTTGGTTGTGGCATGAACGTTTTCCAGCACATGACACCCTAAACTCCCCTAAGCAAATCCTAATCTCCACCGACAACTTTGTTTGGTAGATCTGCAACAATTTGATACTACTGAGGGAATGCTAGTGTAGCGACCTTGGTAGGGCCGCTACTCGCCCCTCCTAGTGTGCCCACCTGGGGAGCCGAAGGTCGCGGGTTTGAGACACTTGCCCTGCCAGACACTACATTGGTGTCAGAAGTGGGATTGGCCCGGACGGCCATCGGAGAGGCGTCTCTCCGTGAGGGACTTGGTAGAGTGAAGCGTGAGGACACGCTCACCTGTTTGGTGAGGGTAGGGTAGCGACCTTGGTAGGGCTGCTACTCGCCCCTCCAAATGGGATATCCCTATTTGGAGCAGTGGGTAGTGTGCCTGCCTGGGGAGCCGAAGACCACAGGTTCAAAACACTGCCCTGCCGGACGCTACACTATGTTTCTCTTGAAGCTTGTCAACCAAACTGCAACAGTTCATCAGATGATTCCCTGACTACCTCAGAGAATTGGTTTGCTGCTCTGGAAGTATCCTATTCAAGTAGTCAGATTCCCTGCTCACTAGCTGAGACAGCTTCATGATATCAGGCCATATACTTCTGGCCTTACGGGTAACCATTGACTTGGGCAAAGTCAAGTCAGGGGGATGGCAGAGACATCCATGGTGGATTTGTAAATATTGCAGGAACACAACCCATCTCAAGTGTAACTGGGCCATTTGGTGAACATTATTTAGAGAGACAAGGTCAGACGAATCATAATCCAAGCTGAGATACAACAGGCAATCTTGGGAGGAATAAGTGGGGAGTGAGTGTTGAAGCCTCATGACAAAAGATGTTGTATAAAAATCAAACCTGGATTGGAAGCCTTCGGCTTGTTCTGGCTAGAGGTCTTACCTATTGTTGGTGACTAACTGGATGAAATGCAACAATGGAATTCTAAGACACCTTACCGGAACAGCTCTTAACAACCTCATCCTGCAGGATAACTATACCTTCTCTATTGTAAGTACACAGGTAAGCTAAAGCAGGTAGTAAACTTCTTTGAAGTTAAAGAACCTTGTTCTGTTAGAAAACTGGGAGAAATGTTCTTCCTTGTAATGAAGAGCAGAGGATCAATGGTCATATTACCCGAAAAGGGGGGGCTTCCAGTTAAGCCCTCATTGGCCAGAATTTCAAAACATCTCTGATGCAAAAATTTTGATTACCAGTCAAAGTTGTTTTCATAACCAAATACAGATAAAACCAATATTTTACTACTCTCCTATGCTGCTGTGCCTGTAGAATGTTGTATAATTATGAGATACATGGCTCTTAATGGGACCTTTATCTCAATGAGGCCACCTGTAGAAGTTATTATAATCAAAGAAACCAAATTCATTTGTGGGAATCAAATCTACAGGAAATGTAGGTATTTTGGTTCACAAAGCTAACAACATTGCTTGGTTAAGGAGTTTTCTCAGCTTGGTAGGTTGCAAAATCAATAATTAACACCACTTAACAAAATAAAGGAAATTCATACATTCTAAAGATTTGGTTTTAACATCCTAGAATATGGGAAAAGGAATATAGGAGTAATTGTGCAAAGTTTCATAACATTAACACAGGAAGAATATTGCTCTTTATTCTTCTTGTTTAATTATCTTTGTAGTATTACATCAATGTATTTGTTATTAATTCTCTTATGCAGTATAAGTTGGTATTCATAAACAGTATGATATACCGACTGACATCACAAGACATACTGTACGTATATGGTCCATTAATGTGTTTGAATGTTCTCCCATAGACCAAATAATGTTTGGTTCTTATTTGAAGCCCCTTAACCAAAAGTCATGTGAGGCATGAGATGCATGTACCAGATTTCATGACTTTATGTTAAATGGATTAAGCAGTCTGAAATATCACACAGAAAGATGGAGACTTCCTTATGGGGGACATTGATTACATAAAGACCCAAGGCCTGTCCCTTGGACCAAAAGACCAGGCCCAGAATCAGGCCAAAAAGGAACAACAAAGAATGTTTCCAGTGAAAGTGCTTTCCAGCCCTGGACAAGGCTTATTCCATATCAGGAAAACCACCCCTTAGGCAAGCACACATTTACCCTTTCACCTACTACAAATGAAATGCATCAAAATGAAGCCTGAAATAATTTGCAGATTTTGTCATTCATTCAGACTACATAAAACACATTCCAATATTAGTGTACCAAGTTAAGATTTGAAATGCATTTCCTCTCAAAATAAAATCAATGTACTTTCAAAGTACTTTTTATTACCCAAAATAAATTGTTGTAATGAAATTAATGATTGGGTACATACGGAATTAATAAACAGATTCCAATACCATTGACCGGTATCGATTTAGGTTGAGCATTTCCATCATATGTTATTTCCCATTGTCCTCTGTGGAAATACACATTTTGTTAGAGACAAGGGGTTTAGAGTATATAACTCAATTTTGTTTGTTGAATTGTGTAAACTGTTCTTTGATTATTCGTGTGACTAACAAAGTGAAATTCTTGTAGATGGACCTGTAGATAATGCTACAATCATAACCACGTATTTTAGCCTGAAGCGTTTCATTTGTATGAGTCCAGCTTATAGTTCTCTGGAGTCAGGTGATTACCACGGGACCATGGTCTTAATCCTTTCTGGCCGTACTTAAGAGGGAGCACATGAATTGGATACTTTTTACGAGATGTATACAACTGACCAGAACACAGTATACTTTCTCTCAGGCTGTCTCTCATAGGTTAGTTTTTATTTACTTATAACTGAAGCTAAATGTTGAAGACTCGACTGAGGAGCATTCCTTATGTGATTCCATGCCATTTGGAGTAAATAACTGAGCACATCATTGCTGTGAATTGGTTTCTAAACATATTCTTCAGTGGACAGAAGTGAACAGAAGACCGAAGGAGTTGAAGATGATCTGGATTCTGTGCTTTGTTTGTTGTGTGACATGGCCTGATTATACAGAGGCTCAGTTTCCTCGAGTCTGTAGCACGGTGGAGGGGATTGTTTCAAAACGGTGCTGCCCTGCTCTCGGCTCTGATCCTGCCAATGTGTGTGGAACTTTAACTGGAAGAGGAAACTGTATCAACATCACAGTGGACTCCAAACCCTGGGGTGGACCATATAGGCTGAGAAATGTTGATGATCGAGAACGGTGGCCGACCAAATTCTTTAATCAGACATGCAAGTGCTCTGGTATGTAAAATGTAAATAAAGTGTTAATTGCCTTGGATTCCTTATAGGAGTTACACATGTTAAATCTGTAGACTTTTAGATGATCATAGGGACCCTTCAGTTAGCCTGAAATGGCTGAACTGTAGGTATTTGAAAATAATATATCAAATAAATGTATCATGTATATATTATTTTTCAAACAAATTCCCATTCATTTTGTTTACCAAAACATAATATTTCAGTGTTATATAGTTGACCTGCCTGGTTTACCTTGCCTCCCTGTATCTAGGTAACTTTGGTGGCTTTGACTGTGGCCAGTGCAAGTTTGGCTGGACAGGACCGAACTGTGACGTGCGTAAAGCCCCTGTCGTGAGGAAAAACATTCACAATCTGACTCCAGCTGAGCTCAATGAGTTTCTGGATGTGTTGGACCAAGCCAAGAACACCATCCACCCAGACTATGTCATCGCCACACAGCACTGGCTGGGCCTGCTGGGGCCCAATGGAACCCAGGCCCAGTTCTCCAACATCTCAATATATGACTTTTTTGTGTGGCAGCACTACTACTCTGTCAGAGACACACTGTTAGGTAAAGCTCCCATTGATTATTTTGTGTCAGTAATAAGTATATACATTGAATATTATGCCAGCGCAAAATGAAAATATACAAATATTGGATGAATTGAATGAAAACTAAAGATTATTTCTTATAGATTACTAACTTACTAAATTAATTGTGTAGGTACATACACTCGATGCCATCGATATATATTTGGAAAGTGAAGTAAATTCTAGATTTGAGATCAGAATTTTAGGAAATGTTTGTTATTTATTGGGGAGTTGGACTGGTTAAACTTAAAAAAAATGCTACAACCATGCAACTTTCTTCCTTGGTAACCCTCTAAGCTATGTGGTGTAGATGTCTTTACATGCCCAAAACTATAATATATAGAAACATCTATTTATAAATAAATAAAATCTCTTCCCTCACCACCTAATATAGAAACATATACCTAGATACCTAGAGATGGTGCCAACCAAGTACAAAACTATTCATCGTAAATAATTCAGTTTCCTCGAGTCTGTAAATACACTGTAAAAAATCTGTCTTATCAAGCATATTTCACTTGTTTTCAGGTAAAAAAAATCGAACCATCCTTAACAAGCTAGAATATACCGCTTGTTCTTAGAAAATATGCCTTGAATACTGTGTAATTTGTCTTGTTCCATTGGCAGATTATTTCACTTATTTCAAGCAAATATCTCCTCAAAAAAAATGTAATTGTATTGTTCCATTGGCAAAAATGTTTGCAGTGTACATAGTCATGTTATTACAAATGTATTAATATCACTGCCTTCATTAGTTTTTGTTGACATTCCCAAATTAACAGCTTTGTCAAAATTATTGAATCATTTAAAAATCTCATGAATGGCTAGAGGGTTAAGAAAAACAAAGTCTAGTAGATGATAAAAACGAGGATGTCATTTGAATGGGATACTTTTTCCTTGATCCAGTAATAGTTTTAGTGGCTACTCTTCATCTATGTATTCTGTAACCTTTTTCCTGGAAAGCTTAAGAGGTTAGATAAGCAGGTATCAGCTAACAGCCTGAAGTAAATGCTGGATCTCCTCTTCATCTAAACACTTCTATGCATGATTATAGGTAATAATGAATGAATCATGAATAATCATTCGGAAAGTTAACCCTTAGGCGTGTTTCCTCTGAAGGTCCAGGTCGACCATTCAAGGCCATTGACTTCTCCCACAAAGGACCAGCCTTCGTCACCTGGCACAGATACCACCTCCTCAGTCTGGAGAGAGATCTACAGGTAATAGTTGATTTGAATGATGAAAGACATGAAGAGCAAAAAATTATAAGCAAAAAAGTAAACCTTTCCTCTCTATGCAGAGACTGATCGGCAATGAGAACTTTGCCGTTCCATACTGGAACTTTGCCACAGGACAGACAGAGTGTGATGTCTGCACAGATTCTCTACTGGGGGGACGCAACCCAGACGACCCCTCTCTCATCAGCAACCAGTCCAGATTCTCCAATTGGGGGGTGGTGTGTGACAAGTAGGTTTTTGGACCAAAATGTATTCCACACACTGTGCACCAGTTTCCCGTACACAGATTTCGCCTTCTCCTGGAAATGATCCATTGAAAAGGCTTTCTAGTCTGGGACTAGGTGTAATCCATGTCTAGAAAATCATACTGGATGAAAGTACCAGACTCAGTGTCTTAAATTGTTGCATATGTGTCACTCTCCCCAGCCTGGATGAGTATAACCTCCTGGTCACTCTGTGTAACGGGTCCAGTGAGGGACGTATAAGGAGAGGTCAGATGGGAGGACAGAGGACCAACATGAGTCTGCCCACCATGAATGATGTCAGGAGCTGTCTGAACCTGAGAGACTTTGACAACGCTCCCTACTACACTAACTCCACCTTCAGCTTCAGGTCATTTTCCTTTGATAGCTCACCTTTTCCCTGTCCGTAAGTGGGGTCTGTACCCTAAACCTAAAATAGGATCTGTTATTTGCAGGAATTCTCTAGAAGGCTATGACAAACCAGATGGAGAGGCACAACTTGACTCCTCTGTGAACAACCTGCACAACCTGGTCCACGCCTTCCTCAATGGAACCAGTGCCTTGTCTCACTCTGCTGCCAACGACCCCATCTTTCTGGTAATTATCTAGTTTGTATGAATGCCGTGGAGTTCATGTATTTCACTTTGTGGGATAATAGAGAACGGTTTGTTTGAAAATTCAGCGCAACAATGTCAGCATGATAAAAATAAAAACTACAATGAATTGAAGAAAAACCCTACAACCTAGTCTTGTTTGACACTGTAATGCTAACAAGCTGTAATGCTAACATAATTTTCTGTTATTACATTAATATGTAATAAATTCAGTTCATAATTTATTTCTGAACAGCAAGGAGAGTGCCATAGCCAGCACAGACTTCTCTGATATTTTATACACTGAGGGGAACAACTATATTGTGTTGAGTCACGTGTGAATAGCCCGCAGATGTTAGACAACCTATGGTGTGACATCTGTGTCCCTGAGTGTACAGCCACTCAGTCCTAACCAACTTTCACTCACAACAGGTTTAAAGCAAATAACAGCCACATAACAGATTACAATTCATTCTCATAAACTCAACCACAAACCATACTAAAATATTTGATGTATTGTGCAACTTGTTGATTCTTACATTGTGGATTACTAGTCAACATGGGTAGAAATTGAGCCTTCTTGAGGCAACATGGATCTGAAGGGACCCAGTTTGAGGAGGGCTTAGTAGGTTTTCCAGATGCAGGAAGGACATGCTGAAGAGGTTTCATAACAGTATTTGATCAGGTTTCTGTGCAGAAGAGTTATACATTTAAATCTCTATATTTCTCTTTCTCTGTGTGTGTATATATATAAATACACACACAAATACATATTTTCAAATATATATAGGTGCTCCATACTTTCACCGATGCCATTTTTGAAGAGTGGATGCAGAGGTCTGTTCCACCAAACTCAAGCTTTCCTGATGAGATGGCCCCCATTGGTCACAACAGACATTACAACATGGTGCCATTCTTCCCTCCAGTGACCAATGAGGAGATTTACGTGGCTTCTGATCAGCTGGGATATTCTTATGCCATTGAACTGGATGGTTAGTGATTTCAGAATTAACACCGCAATTGAGTAATTGTCACCAGTGTTCTCTGTTGTTTTAACAAGTCAGTTTGATAAGAAAGCTTTGACAAAAGTCTTGAATTAAAACGCTTCTATTCTTTCCTCAGATACGGACAATGAATTTGTGTTTGTGCTGGGGTCCAGTCTCGGTGGTGTTTTCCTGGGTGTCCTGGTACTTCTACTCGTCCTAGTCCTCTACCTGCAACAGCGCAGGAAACACAGCTTCGAACCTCTTCTTAAAGCAGAGTTCACTAACAAAAAGTACACAGAGGAAGCCTAAAGAGGTTTCTTTTTCTTGTGTTGAAATGTATTTTCATGAAGGGTTAGGTAAAGTAGAACCACTAAAATGTGTATGCGATTAACGTTCATTGTGATGTACTTGAAATTCATGATAAAACCTGAAGTTGGTCATGCTCTAAGACATTACTGATGGTGATTTACAGTACACTGTATTACAGTAATGTGCTCATTCTTTTACCTACCTTACCCTGTACTGTTCTGTGAAAATTGAAGGAGTCCCTAATAGAAGATGCCAGTAAAATGTACCTGATTTTCTTCTATTATGATTTGTATCACAAATGTAAGTCATCAAATTGCAAAGTTGTTATCATCTTTTTTAACAAATATTTATTTGCAAGAAAGTGTAACAAAACATAATTTTAATTGCATTAAAAAACTGTAAGGCATATTTGTTTGTACAGTCTTCATGATATCTAGATTTTCAACCGTATTGTCTTGAACAAGTTCAAGCAACATAATGTATCATTTTTTTTTTTTTTACAATAAAATGCATTTGATTGTTCGAAATGGTGATTAATACTTTTTCGGAAACATTAGTTTTTGACATTACGTTTGCTGATTCATAAACATACATTTTCAAGACAAACAATAGCAAAATATTACCATTAAAAGTGCAATGATACTAAAAAAAATTTAAACGGCATCCTGCAAGATCATTATTCATAATAAATAATCTTATTTTAAGGACAAAGGGGCAACATATTTTCTTCTCCAGTATTTTGTACATCATCCTCACCATCATTTGCCTTACATTCAAACAGGTTTATCACTAATACTGGTTTATCAAGAGGCAACAAAGCAAGCTCACACAACTGACACAAAAAGCAATGATAAGAGCTGACCGATATTAATTAACCCCTTTAATATGTAAGCTTAGCTTAACTGCCCTTTGTGGTATATTGCGTTAACATGCCAGCCCTCTGAGAACACTGGACGTGACACTGGCTTTGTTTGCCTGGCGTTTGAGGGGCAAAACACAGTACGCCCCCTTCAGTAATGCCGATCCTCTTCCAGTCTCTGTATTTATGCTCTGCTGCCTATCTTCACTGGAGCATTCAACCATTTCCAGACACTCTCTACCTTCTATAATTCTCATTTCACAGGTGGCTGTGGCCGGTTTTAAGCCTGTCACCACTGACAGAACCACTCAGGCGCCACAGATAAATGGAGGGGCCTTTTTTGCCTTTGGCAATTTTTGTCTCCAATGTGCTATGTATTTAACTAGTACAATTTGGCACATTTTTTTAATCCTCATTTATTGTTTCTTGTTTTTAGTAGTAAATGAATTAATATAGACAGTTTTACTGTTAACATTTGGTGTGATTCAATGTATACTGTACTTTTATCAGACCAACTTAATGAATATAAATACATTAGTGATTACAGTTAAATACAGATGTTGACATTCATACACTTGCTATTAATTATATTTATCATCCATGAAAATAATTCACAAATAATCCTGTCAATAGATGTTTCTGTATATGAATTGTTAGAACATGTTAGAACAAGTTTTTTTGGAATTGTTAGAACATGGTGTCTAAATGTGTATCTGTATTTGCCTTTATAATGGCAGATGGGAAGTTAAAGACATCACACTGCAGCTAATGAAAACACTTCGCAAGGCAGAGGAACATGTGCTTATGAAAGTAAATTAACATAAAATGCACCTCAAACCTGAGTTATCAGGTAATGGTTTATATCTGAAGATATAGCAAATGGTGACAATTCAAAATAGGACAAAAGCAGGCCAATACTTTGCACATAGTGGTTGGCAATATTTGAAATTTCTCAAAATATGAGAAAATCAAGCAGTGGAACATAAGGTAAAGCAATATTTCTATGAGGTTCTTCGTGATATGATAACAGCTACACTCAAAAGAACAGAATGCAGTAAATTGTAGAATAATACAATATCTTACCTTACCTGATTAACATTAAACAAGTTTCATATGTAACATTTACTGTCAATGTAGAAAAATAATGAATTATATTTAAAGTATAGAAACTGTAGTGATTTTATTTATATGATTCTGGGGTAGAGGGCTTGTTATAGAAATTAGGACATGCACTTCAGACCAGTTGACAAGTAAAATACCTGCTAACTGAAATCACCTCATAACTGAAATCACCTCATAGTAGAGTGGTATATAAGGGTTATACCATAGTAAACATGTTCTAGGTCTGACTCTTGGGCACCTCTAGGTGCAGATTTCACAGTGGCACAACAATCCCCTTCTATAGTATTAAAAAATAAAAAGACCAAAAGTGCAAGGGCTTTTTCTCACGGAGACCTAATAGCATGTGCTTTACACCAGGGGGAAAAATGTAATTTGAGTTTCTTGAGCAACGTTTAACAGGAGAACATCTGTTTCTATCTCGGAGTGACGGCAGTCATGTGAAGTCCTGCCTAAGAATGGCAACAACCACCAGACCATCTTTGGGAGGGGAAAGGGGGAATCAAGATGCATGACTGCTGTCTCCGGAGCAGAGTAGACCCCTCTATTTATCCGAGAGGCCAAGGTTGCCTGAATACTGTCTGCTTGACTGTGGCTCCAGTCTGTTTGGGTATAAAACACAGCGTAAACAGAGACCCTGCTGTCCATGTTGGATGACTTCCCCCAGCATTATCTCCATAGCCTGTGCAGTGCCAGAGCCAAGAGGGCCAGGCTGGCCGGCAGGACTGCTGAGGGGGCAGGATGTGTGGCTGCTGCTGAATCCTCCACCGGGCCACTCCCGCTCCGGTCTGCTCCCACCATCGGGGCTTCGGTGCTGGCAAACTCAAACTCAGTGACGCAGGCCTCCGTACAGCCGCTGCCACTTCCTGAGCCACTGCCCTCGTCACCTGGACAACAGCGTAAGAGCACGCACACACACACACACATGCACGCACATGGCACGGTGAGCAGTCCACGCAGTGACAGGAATACTGATGTCAAAAACAAACTCTGAAACTCTGATCGTTGAAGCGAGCGAATGAACGGATTAATATAGGGCGTTTTTGTCATTGTACAATGTTTCCAACTGTAGGACAGCTAGAAATAAACGCACGGTAATCATACGTGTTAACAACACATAGCATTCCCAAATAATACCAATGATTATTTTCTGAAGCATTTCTTACTTGAGTCTTGGAAGTAGATGTCATTGCCGTTGTAGGCATTTTTTAACTTGTTTGTCATCACTCTCAGGGCCATAATCTGCTGGCGAATGAACGTGTCCGGCCTAGTAATGTCCACACCCACCTCTGGGTTATTCACCTGATTGGTCAATCCGTCTTTTAGAACCTCAGGGAAATACCTGCCATGCCGTACAAGAGAAAGAAGCCTTTTTATTTCAGACATTTTAATACAAGTTACCAGTGGTAATTTACCATAGTTGCAATGTCAACCCCTGCAACTGTTTTTAAAATGAATTATGTCTCATGCACACCAAAGCAAACACCATTTCACAAAGCAATTAGTGGAACATTTAATGTGGAATGTTGGAGCGACATAGAGACTTGGGGTAAATGCAAGTAAAACCAGAGCAGTTAATTACACTCGACAGCCTCATTAAAGCCTGTTCTGGCCTTCCTTGCATACTGTGCCTGTCACACAGAATTCTCTGGAAAATAAGCCGCGGGTTCTTTCCCCTCCAGTTGGATAAGAATACAAGGGCTGGACACTCGATGTAGCTCTGTGTGTTTTGGTTGTCTTCTTTCTTCCTGACAGGCAGGGATAGCACACATCTGTCGGGAATGACCAGGGTAAAAAGAGGAAACTCTTGAATTGGGAATGTGTTGAAACACTTCAAAGAAATTTCTCCTGGGAAATTGTTATGGGGTCACTTCCTGTTTACGTGCTTTAGCTGTCAGTGCCGCCCACCCACGGCTGTGTAATGACATCCTTTATCTCCCAACACTAACTATGATTTTCCACATCCACCTGTGATGTTCTGAGTACGTCTGACGGCTTTGGATAATGACACAGAAAGAGGTACACGTTTTACAACTCACAGTCGTATGTCAACTCAGGACCTCAGGAGCATGAAATAAAAGTGTTAACAGAAGAAACGTGTGTTATCTACCATTTACTAATGCAAAGACAACAACCCTAATATATATATATTTTTTAATCTGAAACATCTTTGGAACACTGACATATCTGATGAAAGGTCGTATTTTTTTAGACAAACTTAATGATGGCACCAGGGCCTTTATTCCATTTCTCTCAACCTCTCGGTGTCAGTTCAGTGTTCAAGACAGTAGGCAACCATTATGGGCAGCATCTTTCTGCTAGACAACCTGTCATTTCAAAGAAGACAGGGAACAGATGTTCAGCAAGAAAAACAAACAATCACAATAAGAATGCTGGTATAAATGTAACTGGTATAAAAACAATGCAGTATAGAATTATTATACACATAGGACACAACTAATTATTGCACTTAAAATGACTGAATAAGAAGCAGAAATGAGGAATGCTATTAATATTACTGAAATGAAATCACCCAGTAGTTAATATGCAGATGTAAAAGTAGTATTATGACTTTGAATAACAGTAGTGTATTAGTCTCCCCTTTTGGGATAAAGCAGCGTTTAAATTCAATTGTCAAACATTTTGGCTGGTAATGAAATTAGTTCCGGCAACGAGGCATCATGCTAGTTATAAAAAGACATCAAAGCAAATTAAAACAAACATTAAAGGGCCTCTCCAGGGAAGGAATCTGTTAAGGCGCAGTTTGGTTGGATGCTTTTATGTTTCCAAACTCCTCGGAGGACTTTAGAGTGCATAGCAGTGTTTTTCTTCAACTTGTTTTGCAATGTCTTGGCCAAAAATATTAGTAATCTCCAATAGCAACCTGCCGTATTGGGGTCAGTGTAAAAAAACGTAATCATAAAGAATGCTTAATTAGGGGATCAGACATACAGTGTAAGTCATAAAGCACTAGTTCACCAAAGTGCTTGGTTCAGACAGAATGTGTTTAGTTGTGATTACTGCAGATCACTCATCATCGATTACTAAAGTCATGGCATAAGATATTATTGTAGTCCACTTTTGAGAGTTTACTGTAGTCCAATCATTTCAGATTAGCCTTTTACAGGCTTATGTATTACCGTAGTCCAATCATTGAAAATGTTTCTATTCCAGTTTTGAGGCCAGTTTTGAGATTACATTTAACAAGCCATTACATATTACTGTCGTCCAGTTTTGAGAGATTACAGTCATCTTGTCATTAGAGATTTACTAGTCATACCTGCCCTTGGTGTGCCCGTTCCAACACTGTTCATCATCTGTGGCATTTCCTGCTGTCACCCTGTGTGGTTGACAGATATCTTCTGGCAGGTTGGACCAGAACTTCTTGAACAGCTTCAGTTTCTCCTTGATGTCAATTACCTGAGCATGTGAAGGAAGGGACGATTATTACAGCAGGGTAATAACATTCCTGGGAATGACTGAAGAACACTTTAACATGACATTAAACACAATAAAATAAATGGCCAAAAATATGTTTCATTAAAACAATGCATAAAGCATACTGAACAAATGTAGCTATGATTGCTTCATTTTCACATATATGAGAACTATCATTGAATAACAAACAGAAATATGATGAAAAGCGGGGAAAAAAACGAACACGGCAAAACCAAAACACCACCCCAATCCTAAATTCTCTGTCAAACCACATTGCTTTCTTATAGCACTGCTTGCTCACCCACGTAGTCAGCCAAACCAATGTGTTCGGAGCAAACATTATCTACATCCCAAATTAAACCCCTCTGTCCACTCTCGGGTTTCCAATTTCGAGTTCACATGAGCCTCCAACATTTGCACAAGTGTCCCAAAACTGAGGGTGTGAAATGAGCAGAGTATAGGGGCTAATTAGACCCTCCAGGGGCCCCGGAGCGAGGCTCCCCTAGCAAGTAGCGAAGTGGAATCCCTTACGGCACTGGGTTAGCTTCCACAGTTTCACACAAAACAATGGATAGACTTGACTAATGATGTCACATGCATTTGTTTATATTTGATTTAGAGACATGACAAAATATGTCCTAAATGAAATATGTCCGAAATTTTATTGTCAATGATGACAATTTCTCCTTCAGTGTAGGACAGATTGGAAAATTACATTTTCATTCTTGTTTTATGAAGTTACACTGGACAATTAATTGCGACATTCAAGTCATGAGTGTGTCCCAAAGTTTAAGTGTATTATTAAACCCTTAGCATCTCCAACATGTAGGGGGTAGGTTTCAGTTTGAGATTCTGTTTCGACTGTCATGCTAAAAGACAAGGAATGCCCTACCCTGACCATGAGAGCCATCCAATAGAAGACAAGCACCCCAAAGTTATTTACATATTAACAGTCCATCAACATGCTGACCGGATCACACTATAAACCTGGATAAAGTTCTGATTTACATGTTTCACAGAAGTTGAAGTGAAACCCGATAACATCGGGGCATCGTCATTATCTGTCTCTGCCTGTCACACTGTTGGCTGCAGGTCAAATTGTAGAGGACCTGTAGTTGAACATGAAAGGTGCAGTACTGACAGTGGGGTCGCTGCTGTAGGCCCCAATACTGACACTGCTTTTGATGTGTTAATCCTGTCACACGGATGCCAGAGTTCTGATACTGCTGCCCAGAGGGGTCAGGACTCCACTCAGAGCACTATCATCACTGGCCATGTTTAACTAAACCACCAATAAATGCACCCGGACATCCAAACTTCAGGGATGAAGTCCCAGATCACGCTTGAGTCCCAGATCACGCCCTATTTCATATATAAGAAAATCCTATATGAAAAGAAGGGAATGGGGACAACAATCTATCATACAATATGTAATATGAAACCTCAAACAAAATGTTGATATGTGTATAGATGTATTCTGTAGACTCTATATACTATACTGTACTGTTTGAGTACTATGCAATAATCTTGGGCACTTGAAAGACAAACTAAGGCAATTTATTTGGGTAATCGATGTTGAAATAAAATAAACAATTCAATGAAAATAAATACATGAATATAGTATATATTATTATAAATTTTTTCAAATAAACATTGTAAAATGTTGTTTTCCTACAGTGCATCCTGGTGCCATCACTTCCCCAGGTAAACGGCGCACACGTACACGGCCGTCCACGTGATGTAAATGAAAACGGTAACCAGGTGACCCTCTTCCACTACTTCAAGATTCAGTTCTGACGCTTGTGAACACATTTTAGGTGCTTTTGACAAAACAGGTGTCATCATGGGCACTCAGACCGCTCTGCAGCTACGCAGCTCCATTCGCAGTAGGCTGCAATGGCCTGTGTTGTAACACATTCCTCCCATAACCATCATTAAATTTGTCTGTGACTTGTGTAGACCTTCTGTCGATTCATATAAGACAGGATAGCCTGATAGCCGTCGTTGCCCTCATGCATGTATACATATATATATACCGATCAGCCATAACATTATGACCACCTGCCTAATATTGTGTACGTCGCCCTTTTGCCGCCAAACCAGGCCTGACCCGTCGAGGCATGGACTCCACTAGACCTCTGAAGTTGTACTGTAGTATCTGGCACCAAGACGTTAGCAGCAGATCCTGTAAGTTGCAAGGTGGGGCCTCCATGGATCGGACCTGTTTATCCAGCACATCCCACAGATGCTCAATTGGATTGATATCTGGGGAATTTAGAGTAAACACCTTGAACTCGTTGTGTTCCTCAAACCATTCCTGAACAATATTTGCTTTGTGGCAGGGCGTATTATCCTGCAGATAGAGGCCAATGCCACCAGGGAATACAGTTGCCATGAAAGGGTGCACATGGTCTGCAACAATGCTCAGGTAGGTGGTGCTTGACAAAGTAAAATCCACATGAATGGCAGGATCCAACGTTTCTCACACTGCCTCCGCCGGCTTGCCTTCTTCCCATAGTGCATCCTGGTGCCATGTGTTCTCCAGGTAAGCGATGCACACACACCCGGCCATCCATGTGATGTAATAAAACATTTGATTAATTAGACCAGGCCACCTTCTTCCATTGCTCTGTGGTCCAGTTCTGATGCTCATGTGCCCATTGTAGGGGCTTTCAGCAGTGTACAGGGGTCAGCATGGGCACCCTGACTAGTCTGTGGCTACGCAGCCCCATACGCAACAAACTGCAATGCACTGTGTGTTCTGACACTTTATGCACTGCGTGTGCTGATATTTTATCAATACCAGCATTCACTTTTTCAGCAATTAGAGCTACAGTAGCTTGTTGCTCCCCACGTGCATCAATGAGCCTTGGCTGCCCATGACCATGTCGCCGGTTCACCGATTTTCCTTCCTTGGACCACTTTTGATAGGTACTGACCACTGCAGACCGAGAACACCACACAAGGGCTGTAGTTTTGGTGATGCTTTGACCCAGTATTCTATCCATCACAATTTGGCCCTTGTCAAAATCGCTCAGATCCGTACGCTTGCCCATTTTTCCTGGTTCTAACACATCAACTTTGAGAGACTTCACTTGCTGCCTAATATATCCCACCCACTTAAAGTGGATATAAAAAGTCTAGGTTCTTGTGATGTAAAAGAATGAGACAAAGATAAATCATGTCAGAACTTTTAATGTGACCTATAACGTGAACAATTCAATTGAAAAACTAACTGAAATCTTTGAGGAAAAAAAAGAAAAAAAAATCTCACAATAAACTGGTGCACACACTTAAACTAATACTTTGTTGAAGCACCTTTTGATTTTATTACAGAACTCAGACTTTTTGGGTAGGGGTCAATTAGCATGGCACATCTTGACAACATGGCACCACTCTTCTTTGCAAAAGCGCTCCAAATCTGTCAGGTTGCGAGGACATCTCCTGTGCACAGCCCACTTCAGATCACCCCACAGATGTTCAATTGGATTCAGGTCTGGGATTTGGCTGGGCCATTCCAAAGCGTTATTCTTCTTCAGTTGAAGCCATGCTTTTGTGTATATGGATGTGTGCTTTGGATCATTGTCGTGCTGAAAGGTGAAATTCCTCTTCATCTTCAGCTATCTGACGGACGCCTGAAGGTTTTGTGGCAAAATTGCCTGGTATTTGGAACTGTTCATAATTCCCTCCACCCTAAGGCCTTGGTTCCAGCTGAAGAAAAACAGCCCCAAAACATGATGCTGCCACCACCATGCTTCACTGTGGGTATGGTGTTCTTTGGGTGATGTGCAATGTTGATTTTGCAACAAGCATACCTTTTGAAATTATGGCCAAAAGGTTCAACCTTGGTTTCATCAGACCTTAACACATTTTCCCACATGCTTTTGGAGGACTTGATGTTTATTTTTGCAAACTTCAGCCAGGCTTGGATGTTTTTCTTGGTAAGAAAAGGCTTCCGTCTTGCAAACCCTACCCCATAGCCCATTCATATGAAGAATAAGTGAGATTGTTGTCACATGTAGCACACAGCCAGTACTTTCCAGAAATTCCTGCAGATCCTTTAATGTTGCTGTAGGCCTCTTGGAAGCCTCCCTGACCAGTTTTCTTCTCGTCTTTTCATCAATTTTGGAGGGACGTCCAGTTCTTGGTAATGTCTTTGTTGTGCCATATTTTCTCCACTTGATGATGACATGTCTTCACTGTGTTCCATGGTATATCTAATGCTTTGGAAATTATTTTGTACCCTTCTCCTGACTGATATCTTTCAACAATGAGATAACTCTGATGTTATCAAAGCTCTCTGCGAACCATGGCATTTGCTCTAAGATGCAACTAAGAAAATGTCAGGAAAATCGTACTAGAACAGCTGAACTTTATTTGTGATTAATCAGAGTCACTTTAAATGATGGCAGGTGTGTAATGACTTCTTTTTAAATTGAGTTTGAATGTCATCATCATCATCTACCGCTTATCCGGGGCCGGGTCGCGGGGGCAGCAGTCTAAGCAGGGATTCCCAGACTTCCCTCTCCCCAGACACTTCCTCCAGCTGTTCCGGGGGGACACCGAGGCGTTCCCAGGCCAGCCGGGAGACATAGTCCCTCCAGCGTGTCCTAGGTCTTCCCTGGGGTCTCCTCCCGGTGGGACAGGACCGGAACACCTTCCCAGGAAGGCGTTCCGGAGGCATCCGAAAAAGATGCCCAAGCCACCTCAGCTGACCCCTCTCGATGTGGAGGAGCAGCGGCTCTACTCTGAGCTCCTCCCGGGTGACCGAGCTTCTCACCCTATCTCTAAGGGATCGCCCAGCCACCCTGCGGAGAAAGCTCATTTCGGCCGCCTGTATCCGGGATCTTGTCCTTTCAGTCATGACCCAAAGCTCATGACCATAGGTGAGAGTAGGAACGTAGATTGACTGGTAAATCGAGAGCTTCGCCTTGCGGCTCAGCTCTTTCTTCACCACGACAGACCGATACATCGACTGCATTACTGCAGAAGCTGCACCGATCCGTCTGTCAATCTCCCGTTCCATCCTTCCCTCACTCGTGAACAGAACTCCTCCACTTGAGGCAGGCACTCAATGTGATTGGTTAATTCTGAACATAGCCACATCCCGTTATAAGAGGGTGTGCACAATTATGTAACCAGGTTATTGTAAGGTTTTTATTTTTCATTTTTCCCCTTCAAAGATTTCACTTTGTTTTCTATTGAATTGTTCACATTACAGGTCACATTAAAAGTGGAAAAAGTTCTGACATGATTTATCTTTGTCTCATTCTTTTACAAAAACCTGCCATTTTAACAGCGGTGTGTAGACTTTTTATATCCACGGTACAGGTGCCATGATAACGAGGTTATACAGTGGGGAAAACAAGTATTTGTTACACAGCCGATTTTGCAGGTTTTCCCACTTACAAAGCATGTAGAGGTCTGTCATTTTTATCATAGGTACTCTTCAACTGTGAATGTTGAAGAGTACCTTCAACATTGTATGATTTTAAGTAATTAATTTGCATTTTATTGCATGACATAAGTATTTGATACATCAGAAAAGCAGAACATAATATTTGGTACAGAAACCAATTACAGAGATCATACGTTTCTTGCAGTCATTGACCAGGTTTGCACACACTGCAGCAGGGATTTTGGCCCACTCCTCCATACAGACCTTCTCCAGATCTTTCAGGTTTTGGGGCTGTCGCTGGGCAATACGGACATTCAGCTCCCTCCAAAGATTTTCTATTGGGTTCAGGTCTGGAGACTGGCTAGGCCACTCCAGGACCTTGAGATGCTTCGTTGTCATGCTGGAAGGCCCAGCCACGACCCATCTTCAGTGGTCTAACTGAGGGAAGGAGGTTGTTGGCCAAGATCTCGCGATACATGGCCCCATCCATCCTCCCCTCAATACGGTGCAGTCGTCCTGTCCCCTTTTCAGAAAAGCATCCCCAAAGAATGATGTTTCCACCTCCATGCTTCACGGTTGGGATGGTGTTCTTTATTTTTGTTTCATCAGACCACATGACCTTCTCCCATTCCTCTTCTGGATCATCCAGATGATCATTGGCAAACTTCAGACGGGCCTGGACATGTGCTGGCTTGAGCAGGGTGACCTTGCGTGTGCTGCAGGATTTTAATCCATGACGGCGTAGTGTGTTACTGATGGTTTTCTTTGAGACTGTGGTCCCTGCTCTCTTCAGATCATTGACCAGGTCCTGCTGTGTAGTTCTGGGCTGATCCCTCATGATCATTGATGCCCCACGAGGTGAGATCCTGCATGGATCCCCAGACCGAGGGAGATTGACGTCATCTTGAACTTACTCCATTTTCTAATAATTGCGCCAACAGTTGTTGCCTTCTCACCAAGCTGCTTGCCTATTGTCCTGTAGCCCATCCCAGGATTGTGCAGGTCTACAATTTTATCCCTGATGTCCTTACACAGCTCTCTGGTCTTGGCCATTGTGGAGAGGTTGGAGTCTGTTTGATTGAGTATGTAGACAGGTGTCTTTTATACAGGTAACAAGTTCAAACAGGTGCAGTAAATACAGGTCATGAGTGGAGAACAGGAGGGTTTCTTAAAGAAAAACGAACAGGTCTGTGAGAGCTTTCTTACTGGTTGGTAGGTGATCAAATACTTATGTCATGCAATAAAATGCAAATCAATTATTTAAAAAACATACAATGTGATTTTCTCGATGTTTTAGATTCCGTCTCTCACAGTTGAAGTGTACCTATGATAAAAATGACAGAACTCTACATGCTTTGTAAGTAGGAAAACCTGCAAAATCGACAGTGTATCAAATACTTGTTCTCCCCACTGTATATAATTTCAAAAGGCTAACTGATCAGTCGAAAACCCTTTTGAAATTATGTAATTTAGCAATAAAACAAGACTTCTTTAGTTTAGTTCAGTATCTTCAGCGTCAGTGTTTGTTTGTGGATTCGATTACAGGCTCAAAATGGCCAGAACAAAGATCTTTCTTCTGAAACATGACAGTCTATTCATGTGAAATGAAGGCTATTCCATGTGAGAAATTGCCAAGAAACTAAAGATCTCTTTGTGTACTACTCCCTTCACAGAACAGCACAAACTGGCTCTAACCAGATTTGAAAGAGGGCTGGGTGGACCCAGTGCACAGTTGAGCAAGAGGACAAATACAATAGTTTCCAGTTTGAGAAACAGACGCCTCAAATGGCTGCTTCATCAAAACACCAGTCTCAATGTCAACAGTGAAAAGGCAACTCCGGGATGCTGGCCTTCTAGGCAGACCTCCTACTCTGTCCCATGTCTGTGTTCTTTTGCCCATCCTTAACTTTTCTTTCTAATGGCCAGTCTGAGACATGGCTTTTTCTTTGTAACTCTGCCTAAAAGACCAGCATTCTAATTGACTCCAAAATTTGGACGGTAGTGTAGTAAATACTGGTTAGAGAAGGTTTGTCCCATATCCCATAAAAACAAAGGCCAGAGAGAGAAAACACCCAACAACAACATCCAAATGGAATTGGACTTTTCTACATAAACCTCAAATATGTCTGAACACCAGAATAAGAATAACCCTAGTAGATGGTGGGCTTTTCCATAAGTAGACCAGATGCAATTTACTTATAAACTGTTTTCAAAACGTTCCCCTCTTTATTATCCATTCCCTATTAGGACTGCATCTACAAGCGGGCTGGCAGAAATAGCATTCTATGAACACTAGATGGCGCTCCACCTTTGAGAAACAGAGTGAGCAAACACACAAGCGTGCACATAAACATACAAAAGAACATGCACACTTAGCTCCCCCCCCCCCCCACACACATACACACCCCGCACACACAAACACACACATATATTCAATTAAAATAATAAAGCATAATAATGCAAATTATATTCATAATTAATACTGGTGCATTAAAGTAACAAGCCCATACTTTAAACTGTGCTCCTCTTGCAGTGCTAATATGCCATGGGAATAGGAGTATCTACCCCAGCAAGTGATACTACACATCGCTTACATATCTCTATATATGAACATGCACAATTTCCTCATTACAACCTGTTGCAAGGCATTGTTTAATTTTAATATCCTCACATGCTTACTGCTTTAAAAAAAAGGCATGCCGAGATATAGATACTAAGAATTTCAAGAACAGCATCTCCATAGAGCTTAATACCAGGAATGAAGTTAGCATTCACTAGTGCGTATATGCATAGAAAGTGGAGAGTGCATAGGCTGATCGGCAATGACGGACAGGTTCAGTATGTGTGGAGTGCCAATGAGGAAGGAATATGGAGCGAATAGAGAAGAAAGATCGTGCTTAGAGCGAGAGAGAGAAAGAGAGAGCAAGACGGGGGGATGAGACTGTGTACATGACACTCATCGCTTGTCAGACAATGGTACGCACTCCCATTAACATCGGAAATCTTCTGAAAAGCAAACATCCCCCAGGTGGCAAGTGATTTGTTGAAATAGATCAAAATGTACCTCTGGAAAGTAACCAAACTAGTGGTTTTCCCCTCTGGAATTTGACTGTACTAGTGGTTGATAATGACAGAATGACGGAATCCACTTGACATTAGAAGTATGATAATTAAACAGGGTACTCTGATCAGGATAGATTATATATCTAACATGAAAAGTCGGAATTGTGATGACATACTGCCTGGGTACAGTACTAATTTATTTACATATGTCACTATGAAAAACAAATCACCAACATCAAAACAGACATGTGTTAAGGATGAATGTTAAACTGGTAGCTGTAGTATTTCAATTATCATTTTGTCAAATATTTTACAGTATAAACCAATCTAGGCTTAATTGGCAAACTTGCAGTCTGACATTGAAACAATGAATTAATCCCAAAACTGTAATAAAGAGAGCCCTGTTCAGATTTTGTGTACGCCACCAGATAATGTTATATATACACAGTGTATATATACATATTTCTTTTTACAACCTAGGACAACACTATCAAAGAGCCAGGGCTTGCGTCTGTTTCTGAACTCATATGTAAATTCTGTTTCATACATCACACCCATCTTTAATCAATTTCTCTTCAAAGAACGGAGACACCCTTTAGGCTAATGACAGTATATTTAAAATACCAGAAGACACGTGCCTGCTGATTACCCAAATGACTGCTGGTAACCACCAACTCGGAGGGATGGCCACACTATCTGACAAAGGAGCATAAAGCAATTAGGAAATACAGTGAAATGGTTTCAGGACTGCCGGGATCACAGGCTCCCTAAACTTCAAACGGCATTTCCAATCTCACTTGTTTGTATTCATATAGTGAAATGCATCCCGTTGACACAAAGCGTTTCTCATGAAGGTCATGGGGGAAAAAAAAGTGCTAGAGTTGGGGGCGGAATAATGTGTGAAAACATTTATTAAACATGAAATTAAACAGAGAGGATCAGAGGATCAAATGCTTCAGCAGAGTCCAGGCTCGCCTGCCTTCTGCCCCTATCTGTCTCTGTCTTGAGCCATACATCTCTCTTCATATCCCCCTCCTCTCTCTCCCTCTCTCCCAGCTGTCTGCCGGGGGGATTACCAGTGGGACACCAGCAGGACTAACTAATAGATGTAAACAGCAGTACTAGGGATTAATCATTCAACGGTAAACATCATTAAAAAGGAACTTGTTGTGCGCTAATGCGTTAACTAAATAACGCACACACGCTACCTTTCAGACAGTGGACACGACTTTAAACTTGGATCAACAAAAATGCCATTAAATTCAAAGTGGTACCTCCCAAAGTACACATGTCGTGCACACTGTATTTGCTCACTGTGGGAAATAATTGGGTAGTTCGGAAATATCCAAATAGGGAAAATATTTGCAGACGATGATCATTTACCTGAGCTACATGAGTGCAATGCATTATTATAGCACTCTAGACTGACAGATGTTATGCATAGAGCTATGTGTTGTCACATGTAGTAAAGTGATGAGCGGAGTGTATCTGTGTGTATTTATGAAATGTCACCTGCCGTCCTTCTCAGCTCAGCCTGCTATCGGTCAGTCAATGGGGTTCAGATCCCCATCCCGAGACCAAAAGCTGACGTGTCAACCGGCTTTGAAGCCAAAGTCACCCCCCTCTCCTAGGTGCTCTACAATGCTCCGACGGGCCCACGGCCAACCTCTTTCAACTGTCTATAGGATGATTACCAAGGTGACTAACCTGAAAATCCAAAATGTCAACTTCCATTGGCTGTCAGTCTGCAGAGGTGAGATAAAATTATTCAGCACTGCGTTAATTGCAGCACAACTTCAGACATTTTCATGTTTCTTATTTCCCTTCCACCGCAATGAGTTGCTTCAAAACTGAAAAAGCTAAAATCACCAAAACAACTCTAAAATCTCCTGGCTGCTACTCATCAGGTTGCTGGAAAATCACCTTTTAATACTACTTTCCCTTAATACGATCCACGCCAGTTCTCCTCCAGCTAATGTCCACGGCGTAAAGATGGACTCAACCTAGATTGCTTCAATAAAGTGTTATGCAACAATTTACCACATTTACTGCTAATACTAGTGCTGTTACTTTTACAACTAAAAGACTATGAAATCCCTATTACTACCTTTACTACTTCTACCATGACTTCCCCTTTCAGTAACACAACCCCCATTTATTACATTTATACAGAAGAGCAAGTCCATCTAAGGCTTTTCAGGAAATATATGTATATATATTTTGTATTAGGCCAAAAGAGTCACTTCCCCAGCGTGTCATCAGTGTGGGTTAATAAAATATGGTTTTAAAGGTACATTTTTTCCCCTGTCACTTAAAAAGTACACACAGGATGTCATCACTGGTGCATATAATAAGTATTTTTCAGTCACAAGTCTCTGGTAAATAAGTACAGGCTTAGGCCAATCATAGCTTGTAGAGAAGACCTGGTCTCAGGAGCCACAAGGGGCAGAGAACTCCGTGATGAACCTATTTTCCCTGGGAAATGTCAGTACAGTCAGCATTAAAATTGGTTTTCATTTGATACGAACGCTGTAATCTGGGTGCATCTCTCACAGCACAAGGCCCAATGAGCCTGCTCTTCGTATGCCACTCCAGTCATCCTTAAAGAGTCAGCCACAGGATGGTTTCGGCATGTTGATCAGACATTAGCCAAGAATGCTGGTTAACGATATTGAAAAATACTGATTCAGACACGGGACCAGGTATGAATTAGCCAGCACTAGCCTGTGGGCAAAGAGCAGGATTGTTGACAATTTCTGCAAGGTCATTCTGCTTCTTATCACACTGTTTGTTAAACAGGTAGTACTTTTGGTACCTATATGTGTGGATGAGAAGGGCCAACAACCACATCAGAGCTTCCAGGCATCTGGTCCCCCACAAGGAATCGACACATGATAACCCCATCCAACATCCACCTCTCCAACCCCAGGTGGTGCTTAACCAAATTAAACTGGCCGGTGTGAGACCCCCGGACACTGTTAGTATGCTGTAACTAGGATTTGAACTCCTATCCATTACGATGCAGCGGTACTGCAAGGCATTCAGGAAACCCAGTAACATAAATTTGCTGTCTGTAAATTTTGCATTTGGAAACATAAAAAAACTTAAGGTTTTCCTCCCATTCTGATTTATTTGATTAAAACCTAAGTTCAGCCTCCCTTCCTCTCATTGCGCTCTGTCGATAAAGGCTTGGGCTTGTGAGACGGCTTTAAAATGTATCTTAATCACCAAAGCTTTAGGAAAAGTGAGAGGACCCTTTTTATCTTGGCTATATTATCGGCATACATCCATTATTCAAGCCAGGTCCCTTTTAGGAGTGTGTAAAATCTCCTCTGTGTAGGCTACATGGCCATACTGAATGTCCATTATAAAACAAGAGATAATATAATGCTGGTGACTCTTTGTTTTATATTATATGATTAAAACAACATTTTCAAAAATGTTCAAGGAGAGTGTCCATGGCACGAAAGCAATGCAACTTCTTGAGAGTGAATGTATGTTTCTAAAATGTTTCTTAAACATTAGCCAGTTAGTTGGAAGCAGTACTGTCAATTTTTATAAAAGTGTTTATGTATATATGCACTCCACAGTCTGTAGTTATTTTAATGAAAAGAATGGTGCCTGTATGTATATTCTAGTTTTTCACTAACTGCAAACAAATATTTCATGAATGTGTACTACAATTTTCCCGAAACTGTAAACACAATTCTTGAATTCTTGAATTAGTTTGAGAGAAAAAACTAACTATAAATACTCAAAATCCTACATGAAACATTGCCCTCAGAAGTGACAGAAAAGGAACAAATACAATGACACTACTGAATAACCACTGCACACTGGTGAGAGGAATGTAAACAGTCTCATAAAAAGGTATTAACGAATCAATAGCCATAATACATTTAAGTATTTTGCACTTGGCATGATATTATAGATTGTAAAATGTCTAGAGAGAGTGCTAAAGTGTACAGGAAATACACAAACACCATAAATGTTCATTTTGTGGGGGATTTGCAATGTTATTCACCAGCACTTGAAATTCAACCGAAATGTTTTTTGACTGGTAAAGTGACGATCTGTATACTTTGAAAAATGCCATTGTCAAGAATTGTCAAGAAACTTCTACCACACATTTCCTGAATGTACACTACATTTTCCTAAAACCATAAACACACTTTACAAAACACACCTTACTGAGCAAGCCCCAGACTTAACCTAAATCTGGCATATAAATTAAACTCTGCCCTCAAAAGTCACACAAAGTGGGGTGTTTGCACTGCAATTCACCAACAGCTGAAATCCAACCCAGGTGTCTTTAGACAGGTATAGGGTTATAGTCATGAAAATAAATATGTATTCTGCCTCACCCTCAGCATCCTCTATCTTGCTTGGCCAGAGGTTTTCACCCCACTGCTCAGACTATATTTTCTTATGGTCTATAGACTTTGAAAAATGCCATTGTCTAAAATTATTATTCTTGACTGGCTTTCTCTAAATGTATAAAGTTGTTTTTCGAACAACCATTTTCACAAGTCTTGAAAAGGGCTGCAACAGGGAAATGGCTCAGGTTTGGCTTTAATGCTCAGCCCAGCTTCCCTCGTTTTCATGACATGTACAAGGCCATGGTCAAGTAGAGTGTCTTGAATGTCATTAGAGATCATCACTCTTATTCTTCTTCCACCATGTCCACTTCTGCTCATTCTTCCTCTACCTCTCCCTTTGATGTTGTCACTCATTGTTCCAAAAAACAGGTGACCTTTTCATCCATGCCAACATCCTGATTATCTGTGGACTAATTATGCTTTTTAGTGTTTACACATGGACAAGTGTTTATCAAGTTAATTAGAATTACAATAGTTTGAGTTTTGTTATTAATTGGCAATGTTTTCTACAAGAAACATGGTGAAAATTGTGCTTTACAAAAAGAGCTGTGTGCAGAGATTTGCAAAATAATTTCAATGGA
This sequence comes from Esox lucius, assembly GCF_011004845.1. Classification (NCBI taxonomy): domain Eukaryota; kingdom Metazoa; phylum Chordata; class Actinopteri; order Esociformes; family Esocidae; genus Esox; species Esox lucius. Next base: position 15,698,729 of record NC_047584.1, on the reverse strand, counting down.
AGAGAGATGTGTGATAACAGGGTTCCCACTCCAAGTCAAATGTCAAATTCCATGACTTTTCCCTGACTTTCACAGACTAAAAATTACCATGACCTATAATGAATGGAGAAACAAGCAGCCTTTGTGCAGAGCACTGAGCAGACAAAAACCAGCCCACAGTATTTTTAACCCATCAATTTGCAAGCTTAATTTACTAGTTCACAGATGTTTTCATAGAAGTTTTCACTGCTTAGACATACACCGATCGGTGATAACATTATGATCTCGTTATCATGGCACCTGTCAGTGGGTATATTAGGTAACAAGTGAACATTCTGTCCTCAAAGTTAGAAGCAGGAAAAATGGGAAGCGTAAGGATCTGAGCAACTTAGACAAGGGCCAAATTGTGATGGCTAGACGACTGGGTCAGAGCCTTCTCCAAAAATGCAGCCCTTGTTGGGTGTTCCTGGTCTGCAGTGTCAGTACCTATCAAAAGTGGTCCAAGGAATGAAAAGCGGTAAACCGGCGACAGTGTCATGGCTGGCCAAGGCTCACTGATGCACGTGGGAAGCGAAGGCTGGCCCGTGTGGTCTGATCCAACAGACAAGCAACTGTAGCTCAAATTGCTGAAAAAGTTAATGGTACTGTTACTGATAGAAAGGTATCAGGACACACAGTGGATCGTAGTTTGTTGCGTATGTGCCTACACTGGGCACATGAGCATCAGAACTGGACCACAGAGCAATGGAAGGCCTGGTCTGGTCTGAAGAATCGCGTTCTCTTTTACATCATGTGGAAGGCCGGGTGCGTGTGTGTCGCTTACCTGGAGAACACATGGCACCAGGATGCATTATGGGAAGGAGGCAAGCTGGCAGAGGCAGTGTGACGCTTTGGGCAATGTTTTGCTGGCAAACCTTTGATCCTGCCATTCATGTGGATGTTACTTTGAAACATTGTTGCAGACCATGTGCACCCTTTCATGGCAACGATATTCCCTGATGGTATTGGCCACTTTCAGCAGGATAATGCCCCCTGCCACCAAGCAAAAATGGTTCAGGAATGGTCTGAGGAACACAACGAATTCAAGGTGTTGACTTGGCCTCCAGATCTCAATCCAATCGAGCATCTGTGGGTTGTCCTGGACAAACAGGTCCGATCCATGGATGGAGGCCCCACCTTGCAACTTACAGGACTTAACGTATCTGCTGCTAACGTCTTGGTGCTGGTGGCAAAAGGGGGACCTACACAATATCAGGCAGGTGGTCATAATGTTATGGCTGATCGGTGTACATGCATAATATTAGGCAGGTGGTCATAATGTTATGGCTGATCGGTGTACATGCATAATATTAGACAGGTGGTCATAATGTTATGGCTGATCGGTGTACATGCATAATATTAGGCAGGTGGTCATAATGTTATGGCTGATCGGTGTACATGCATAATATTAGGCAGGTGGTCATAATGTTATGGCTGATCGGTGTACATGCATAATATTAGGCAGGTGGTCATAATGTTATGGCTGAACGGTGTACATGCATAATATTAGGCAGGTGGTCATAATGTTATGGCTGATCGGTGTACATGCATAATATTAGGCAGGTGGTCATAATGTTATGGCTGAACAGTGTAATGCACAATTATAATCTTCATTAAGATGATGCTCCTGTCTTTCTGGAATATACATAGTCCATATGTATCCAAACTGTTTGTTTTTAGGTTTCCAAACTACGATTATTTGCTCTGTTTTTAGGCCTTATCAAATAAATACTTCATATAATTTATACATTTAAACTAGCCATGTAACTACTACTCTGTTTCCCAAAAAGTTGGGACACTGTACAAAATGTAAAGAAAAACTAAATGCCATGATATGCAAGTTCAAAACGGGCATGTCTTTTTCCCAAAACAATAACAATTCTCAGTTTCAACACTTGACATATTTTCCGTGTACAATGTTCTATTAAATACAGGGATCAGTGATTTGCACATCATTGCATTCTGTTTTATTGGCATTTTACACAGCATCCCAACATTTTTGGAAACGGTGGTGTACTTCTGCAAACAACATATTCAAACATTGAGCAAAAATGGGTTAGGTCCTCATTTTTTCGTTTCTATATGCTATTAAATAAAATCATCTTCTCGTGGGCAAGTAACGGGTCAAAAGCTATAAAAGATAAATTCACCGGATCCTAGCCTTTTTCAAACCCACCGTTGCTTTGCCAATATCTTTCTTGGTTGTGGAAAATATCAGTACGGGCGTATGCCTAAAGCCCATGTCCTATGATTTCTCAGTGTGTACGCTTTGTTAAAACCCATATCTGTCATAGACTCCGGTACAGGACTGTCCTGTATTCAGCGAGAGGGGAAACCATACAGCCTCTGTATGTTTGGAATACTGCCCCGTTCACCAGCTCCATTCGGGAGGAAGGCGGTGAGTCCCTGTGGTTGTGAGTCTCTCGACACGGCTGTTTAATCACAGGTGTCTAACACCCCATAAACCCTTCCTCCTGGGCCTGGGTCTCCTCATAAACAGCAGAGCCTCTCAACCACAATACACCATCTGTCCCAAAACCCACTCTGCATACTAAAAACACCTAACAAAAAGAACACTGCCCCCACCCAGAAAAATAGAAAAATAAACGCTTAGGGAGGAAATTCATCTGTGATTTCAAATGAGACGTTCCCTACAAATAATTAGAATTGTGTACGTGTGTCCTTGGAAGGGACTCAGCTTTACCTGAGAGGTTACAGGGGTTGCTGCTCAGAGCACTGGGCTGGATAGGCTCATTTCAACCTAATCAATAACAATCAACAGAGGGCAAATGTAAACACGTTTCCCCTCTGTGAGCATGTTGGGTGACCCCTAAATGAGATCAAACAACTGTTTATGCTTTCAGTCTATGCGCAGATGGGATGGATATACCTGAGTAATTCCTCCTTCAAACTGATGTCATAACACAGACCATCTCTATAGTAACTTCCAACTGTTTTTTTTGTTGTTGTATTATTCCTATGAACATGTGGACACTGAAAGGTAAAAAATTCAATTTCTGGTAGAACAGATGCTGAACCCAAAACAAATGAACATTAAATAACATGTATTCCTAATACACGGAGAAGAGGTGGCTGCGGATCCAACTTTTTCTTTATTCCAGATTAAAGTAACCAGAGTTTCCAGACGCTTATCCTCATGTGAGGCTCATGTTCAGCAAGTTCAGTGATTCAAATAAAGTTACAAGAAAGCTGAATCAATGTCTGCAAGATGACATGATCACAGTATTTTACATACTTAATAGCATAGTGTTACTCAAGAAAAAGATCCCAGGGAATTTGATCCATGCATGTATTGTTACCAGTGATCTCAGCCCCATTCAATACATGTGGAAATGGATGTTGATGTTCTTCAGTTAAGTGATGTTTCAAAGTAACCTTCCGTGTTGTTGTGGTTAACGAACAGTGAACACATTATAGAGATGGTGTTAAACGGTCACATAACCAAGTGTGTGTTGCACGCTCTGTTGAAAATGTACATGTGTACAAATGTCAGAAAGCTCCAGATCTATTGGTCAAGGAAGACTAAAGATTCCGGTAAAGTCGGTTTGTCAGCCACACTGAAGAAACTAATTGCACAGCCCCCTTACATTTTAAAAATGTTTACCGTTCTCCCCTTACTCAAAACATTTGCACACTCAACACCTAATAAAAAGTACTTGTGGATAATGACAACAAAATGTCAAGGCCATGCAGGACTATGTTGAGGGTTTGCTGACCACTATGGACGAGCTAACTATGCCTACCTCATTAGCATATCTCGTTACACCAAAAAGAAAATGTCAATCTCAGCAAACAGAGCATTCTTCCCCATGGTGTACCGTGTCTTGACAATCTGTGAATGTCCATCAACATTCCCAGATGTGTGAGTTAATCCTGAAGTTATAAGACAGGTTTGAGAACCAATGGCTTTACCTAACTAAAACATTGTGACTGGTTATGCTTTTACCACACATACACTCAGCAGTCAGTTCATCAGGTACATCAATATGGATCACTACCAGACATGGCCACGACTTCCTGTATAAAGCAGGCAGGCATTCAGAAGCATTCAGTTACTGTTCCAGTGACTAGCCACTTTGAATGGGGTGTGATCATCAGAAATGTCTGCCCTCCTGGGTATGGTACAAACAATAGTATCTAGGCTTGATAGAGACTGGTGTGACAAACACATGGCCAATAACGGCTCTTTGATAAAAGAGGTAGAACAAGGGCCAGAGCCATGCAAGCCAACATGCGTAGCACATAAAGGCAAATAATGGGTGCAATACAAGAGAGGTGTTCAGAATGGCATCTCGGCCTGCTCAACTCTTCGATCCCTGTTACAGGTTGGCTGTTGCTACAGACGACCATGTGATTCACTCATATCCAGTGGGTATGTGAGAACCCACACTGAACATTGGAAAATGGCCTGCGATAACATGTTATAATAGTGACATGTTATACTGATAAGGACATGTTATAGTAATGACATGTTATACTAATAAAGACATGTTATAATAATGTCATGTTATAATAATAAGGACATGTTATAATAATGAAGAAGTTAATCTTTCGGGAAAGTATCTTTTGAAGAGAAAATAGAACAGAAAGTGTTTGAAATACACTCAAACAACCTTTCAGGACGTTTCCAAATCTTTTTAATCTTTTACAATTCATGCTTTACAAAACAATTCCATTAAAAGTACCATGTTTTGTATGGGGGATGTAAATGTTACTGAGTTAAAGAAATTAGCCAACTGCTGCAGTAGAAGCCATCACGTCAGCATGTACCATCATCCCTGTGGAACATTTGGACATCTTGTACACACCATTCCCAGAAGAATAAACACCTGTTCTGGAGGTAAAGGGGTCTGGAACAGTACTACATGTGGGTACCTAATAAATTGGCAGACGCGTGTGAAAATTAAATGGCAAATATTGAGGCTATGGTACATGGAAGTATTTGGATCTAGGACAGGAAGTTATCAGATGGGAAAGGGAAACAACAAGTAATAAGCCTTCCTGAATAACTGGGCCTGCTGGGAGCATGTATGTGGCTGATGGAACGACTTGGGAGAATGTTTCACAACACACTCAGCTCCCGAAGTAAAAAATATACACTCAGACTGGCCTGCTATTCTGCCTTTAGACATAATAATGTGTTGAGAGTAGACCTATCACTGATCCAAATCAAATGACATGTTCAAATAGGGCTTTTGCACAATTATTCAACTGACATTTCCATTGCAGTTTATCTTTGCAGCATAATGTCTTTACTGTTCTTTCGGGCGCAATAATGCATCTGGTCTATGCAGCTTCTCAGCTATTCCTCTATGTTCTTATGGATATACTTGATTTAGTTGCTAGTTAACCTTTACAGATCTAGCTAATTATCTAGATACCACTATGGTCACAGTGTGGATAGAGTGCAGGATTGACAGCTGATGGGTAGACAATACTGACCTACCTAAAAAAAGTATGCTCACAAAAAAGTCCCAAAACATTTTGTTAAAGGAGGCACATGCATGCACATGAGTACAATGGGCTAGGAAAATAGTTAAATGTTAACTTTAAAATATAAGGAACTAGATCCTTATATTTCGTATTTGTAATGGAGGGTTAGGGTTAGTTGGTTGTAAGGTTTTGCTGGGTTATCAATTGCAATTCCAATTAATTATCAAACAGTGTATAAGGTATGTTACACAATTCTCCAAAACACTAAGTGATTTCTTTGTACTCAATAAAATCCCACTGTGCCTGTAGATGATGCAACAACAACAAGAAAAACCAAACTATGCAAATATGGATTTATGGAACAGTGGGAGAAAAAAAAGTATCAATAACTGAGTGCAAAGACCTCAATCAGAATGGGGGTCTGATATTATAAAAGTTGGTTTGGGATTTTCATAGAATGTATATTAGTCAAGGGCAGCAAAATATTATAATCGATGGTTTTCTTTAAAGAATTAAAAAATCAAACATCCGTCAAAACATGTGGTATATCACTACATTTTACAATTGGGGATGAACAATACAGAAAGACTGAATATAACACCAAGTGTAAAATGGGTGAACTACCCCTTTAAAGCTGAAGAAATTGTAAACAATGGGAAAACAACACATTACCCTCCCGTGTGCACAATAAAAAAAAACACAAAGCAGAAAAAGTAAATGTTGTTAGACAAGCCTATATTGTATTATCCCAGTACATTACAAACTGTCTCCAGGTTATGTACCATTTCTTCCCTCAACCAACATTCTGCATTGCTACATCTTAAATTGTATTCCTTTCAACATTTATTTTAAAAATGTTTCATCACAATTGCTGCTGGAAAGCAACTTAGCTATGTAGACCTTGATTTAAGCATAAATTGGCAGGTGAAATAATGAAAGATATTGTCAATTTGTCTACAAGCTGCTACTGTAGCTTTCTGTGGATGAAGCAAGAACATGGTTCGTATTCTCTGAATATTTCTAGATTTGACTGCCAAATATGCCTATAGATGTGAAGACAGTCAGGACAGACACACAGCCAGAACCCAATTAAAAATGAACTAATTGCCAACTGAATGATGTTAAAACACGCTTAGGAGTTATTGGAAATATCATACAATCCTAATATCATGCAGGATAATGCCCAACTGCAAAACATTCCTTATGTAAATATGTTAAGTGAACCATTATTAACAGAATAACTCTGTTTCCGTATAACAGGCAGAAAATAACTTGTCACACTGTATTCAGCAGAAGTTGGTTGCATTTGGAATATTGTGTCAGCCATCCTCTGACATTGAATCGGACCCATACCTCAGACTCATCATTTAACCCATCCAACCACAGACCCATACCTCAGACTCATCATTTAACCCATCCAACCACAGACCCATACCTCAGACTCATCATTTAACCCATCCAACCACAGACCCATACCTCAGACTCATCATTTACCCCATCCAACCACAGACCCATACCTCAGACTCATCATTTACCCCATCAACCACAGATCCATACCTCAGACTCATCATATAATCCATCAAACCACAGACCCATACCTCAGACTCATCATTTACCCCATCCAACCACAGACCCATACCTGACTCATCATTTACCCCATCAACCACAGACCCATACCTCAGACTCATTATATAATCCATCCAACCACAGACCCATACCTCAGACTCATCATATAATCCATCCAACCACAGACCCATACCTCAGACTCATCATTTACCTCATTCCTAACCGTAACTCCAAGCTCAAGGACTAACATCAGTCCCCGTAGCAACCAAGAGCTTCAGTCACCCCTCCCACACAGGCCCTAGTGACCCCACGTTGGGTCCCAGGAGTCCTGATTATGTCTCTGCATTAAATCTGCCAGAGCGGAAGGCTATAATTTAACACAGAGATCTCTGAATATAGTGGCAACCTGCCAGTATATCGTTTCAATGTCCAAGAGTGATGGCACCTTATGTTTGTGACAGCCCTGTCTTTGTGACTGTTATTACAATTGTATATTCTTGATGTGGGTTGATAGTATTTTTGTTATTCACAACTCAAATATTATATATATATATATATATACACACATTTGAATTGCTTTGATTTAACTTTGGAGCAGTGAGAGAAATGTAGTGGGATCTTTCATTGTTTTTCGGTTGACAGAGATTGAAAAGATGACACAGCAAGGCTACTGAATATAGGCAATGAATATTTATCACCACTCAGAAGGCTTCACATATTTCAACTGTTTGAAATGTGCTATGCTAACGTTAGACAGGGGGATAATGCATACAGCAATGATTAAACAATATCTACAAGAGTATTTTTGCAGAGGGATTTTTCTTCTATTGCTTTTCTAGAATACAGAGCGACTTGATCCATGATCCTGTGCATCTTCAATTACAGTAGAAGAAACAAACAGTTATGTTTGTCAGAAGTTGTTTATTGTGACAATAAACTGCAGTTTTGATTGAATTACCAATTTGTGCAGTATATTTCTGAAATGCCCTAAGGACATTCATATTCTACACTATTCAACTAATATTTATTCATGCATTAGATGAATCCATCAACATGCATACCTTTTAAGTACTGTATTGTGGGCGTCAGTAACATTGGGGCGGCTGGTAGTCTAACCGTTAAGTGTATTGGGCCGGTAACAGAATATTCGCTAGTTCAAATCCTGGAGCGGGCAAGGTCAAAATAATGATGCATGTAAGCAAGGCACTTAACCTAATTGCTCCAGGGTCAAAGACAGTAATAGATTATCCTGAGGCCTTTACACCACTCTTTTTAAGGTTGTTTCAGGGAGAGTTGGAAGAATACGCAAAAAGAAAGCACATTCCATATTCACACGTGGGAAAAACAAGACAAAAATTAGAAGCCTCAATCCCTTCCTTCCTTATTTTCCCTGAAATAACTGTAATGGTGGTGTTTCAGGGGACGCATAATAACCTGAGGTAATTATCCCTCTAAGAGGGAACATTTGGTCAAGTTCCATAAAAATCTGTTTCCCTCTGTGATATCATGTAAAATGCTCAACCAAGGAACTACAATATGTTTCGGTTTACAAAATACACTGTAGAAACATACACTGTGTCAATGTGAAGTTGATGCGTGTGCTTGTCTGTAAGATCATGGGTTTCCACCCGCAGTGCATGTCTCTTACTTTGAACCCCCAGTGGGCGTGTACTAAGGAAGGGTGAAGAGGGTCCTCTAATAAGTGACTTCTTTCAATGAACTGTTGTGATCATTCACACAGTCAAATTGACCCAGCATGCTGCATTCAGAGTAGCCCTTTATTATATCCTTCCTTAGACCCTGAGCTCAGTCCCTCAGCAACTAGGCAGTTAGGCAATACACTTCATCATGGTGCACTCAATTTATCAAGTAGGGATCTCTTGGTGAGGCAAAATGACAGAATATTGATGAAATTGTTGTAAGTTTGTGCTTGTAATTTGCCCTAGGCTAGGAGCTGAGAAGTAGATGAGCCCGAGGAGATGATTAAAGGGAAGCTCCACACTGTTCTAAAGAACAAAGCAATCATGGGCCTGCTCTCCCCTGGCTGGTCATCTCTCCAGGGAAGCCTTCGAAGGCCAGGGTGTAATGGGGCCAATGTATCTCATTAATGTATTGACAGATATGAAAAGTAGCAGGGTCTTAATGGCAACACCATTAGTTAGGATGAAGGAATGATCCCTGGATGGACACCCTGCTAACAAGAAACCGGGAAGAACGTGGGGTGAAGCTGTCTGCAGTTATGAATTTCGAATCCCTTGATGATTGCAGCTTTTACAAGTCAAAAAGCAAATGTATGCACATAATGGCCATATTAATGGACACAGTTATTTGATATATGACATGCAGTTAGTCTCGAGCTCTGAGCAGAGGTTTCTGGTACTGCATATGACAAAGACTCTTAGTGGTGCTGGAATGATTGGTGGGAGTAGCGCTGTGTGCATGTGTCTTGTGAAAGGAGGGAATCTGTTGTGTGTGTGTGAACTCTCCTGTGAGAATGAAAAGAAAATGGTCTGTTCAGCTGTTCATGTTTGCCAGCGTAGCAGAGTGAAATCTTGACATTGTTGGAAACAGAAATGGCTTCCTTCTATCACCAAGCACAGCTGTGAGAGAGCAAGGTGATATTTCATCCTTACCATCCCTTTGTTGTTGTTCAGCCAATTCATACCATACCCGTCTTTTACAATATATTTTTGTGGATAGGATTTAGGATTATATTAGGATGCTCATTAGCTACTGCCAGAAGCAGCAGGTACACTTCCTGGGGTCCACATAACACATCAAAAATGAACATTAAACAGGTGCAGCACAAAGAAAAACCTTTGCTTTACTCTAACAATATTATTTTTCGGAGCATATGCTGAAATCATAATGTCACAGCACTCTTTTGTAAATATCACATAGTTTATCCTCTACCCAAGTGTGTGCTTCATTCTCTTTTCTGTAGCGTCAACATTGTGCCTACGCTAGCATTAATCTATACTTCGTAGTCTCTTTGCTATCTGTTTCTGTTCATTTTTACGATTATTTAACATAACAAGCAGCAACCTCATCAAAATCCTCCGCCCTCTGTTTTGGAATCTCCACTGTCTATTTTTGTGCATTGGACTGTTCAACAAGGGGCTTGAGGGGCAGGGTGTATGGTCAATATAGCATGGGCCAATATGGTCAATATAGCATGGCTAAAAGCTATTCTTAGACATTGCGGAATATCTAGATATACTGTAGCCCCGTACTATGTTTATATTGGCTATACTCTATACCACAAACATTTATTATGTCTTATTACTATTATAAACCAAATACCAACTCGTTATAACTCGTTATGTGATCTCATACCTTTGGTAATACAGTCTCATGTAGCACGGCTTTCAACCAATCAGGATTAAGGATTCAAACCATCTGTTTTATAACAAAATATAGAGAATGTGTAAATATTTTCTGAAGCTATAAGATAAAGTAGAAGAGACTAATGTTTCCCATGTTGTCACAGATCTACCCTGATAGAGGAACCGGGATGACAGAGCCATTTGCTAACTTGTCACCTGTTTGTTCTCTCTCATTTCCCTTGAAACTGGCTGGCAAATTATTTAACATATGAGAGACTCAAGAGGCCTTGAAGAAAACACTAAACTGCTTGTATCAAACCAATTTTGATTTCCAAAATTTCACGGAACGCAGTCTCGGGTGGTTATCCAAGATTGCTGGTATTTGCTGAATTTGTCAGGCTACCATTTTCAACCATTATATTTCTATGCCTGAGTACCGCCCTTCGTTTACAAATGCCTAAATACACTGTCAAATAATACTGTAGAAGGATCCATTTTTGCACTGTTTATTTTCATGTGGTTTGGGGAGAACCAACAATTATGTTAGAATCTGTGGAATTTAGATAATAGCATGGCTTACACTGGAATACAGAAATACAACCACTGTGGATGGATATGTGGATAGACCTACTTACTTCCATTAAGCCGTATCCAAAACAATAATGTTTTGGTGGTGTTGAGGGACTCTGGAGTGCAGATGGTTTATGTAAGGGTCAAGATTTTAGACAAAAAGAGGATGAATGCTCTCAGGAAGTATGACGCAGGCCACAACACTGGCATTTCAAATGAGTGAAATGGGATACGCGTTGTATGTGTCCAAAGGAACAATTTCATTGTGATTAACATTTTACTGTTAAACCTAATTCTATATCCAAAGAATTACATGTGTAGAAATACATGTGTGATATTATGAACTAAAGCCACGGTAATAAGTCATGTACTGACATAGCACAGATAGCGCATTGGACAGCATCTACTGAGAAAAGGGCAAGATTCGGCAGCACCAGATTGCTGTTTACCAAGATTATGCTCATCCAGGTAATGAAGGCAGACTATAGCCTGGTATCTACGGTTCTGGAGTTATCCAATTTCCTTTACTGCACATGAGGCGGCACATCCATGCGCTGCATTGCCAAATGCAATCAATGAGGGCAGCACAATTAATTTACATCCACACAACTGAATTAGAGCTGGCGAGCGAACAGATTCGAAAACCCATAAAATGGCCATGAGAGATACAGAAATCTAAAGCAAAGAGTGTAATTGCACAGACATACTCCACCTAATGGAATTTTATCAACTTCTTGAGACAGCCACATTGATTTATGCAAAAATGTACGTACCCAGTTGTTGAAGCAATGGCTAAATACAAAATAGTTAAGGTTGTACATGGACATTTTTTAATTCAATCATCTACACTTTTGGATTCATGATTCTTTTTTTTGTTAAATTACCTCAGAAAACATTTCCTATACAGTTATACAGTCGACTAGTTTGCATACAAATGTATACCACACTACGACAAGGCAGGATAAGACATTGGGTAAAACAATTGATACTACTTGGCACATTAAAGGTCTAGCCTGACACAGCAGTGCCTTCATTGCCCCTCGGACATTCAAAGACCCATTCCTCTCTTAGGACTGTGATGGTGGATTGTGACAGGATGTCAGGCAATTAAGCAGTCATGGCTCATGAAGCGGGGGGCTGGAGGTGGGCCTTCACCTTGGGGCTCCAATATAACCACGGCAACGCAGTCACACAACAACACAGACACTTCCTGGGTTCCTGCCATCACTGACTCGGCTCACATCCTTTGACTAGCTAATTCAGCGCTGAAGTCAGACACTAACTCAGAATCAAAGGACTGTTTAGCTTTGCAAACACGTAACATCACCAGGAGTGTCACTGGTAATTATGATGTTAAGGAAGTTAAAGGAGAACGGCGAGTGTAACGACAAAGCAGTGGAAGTGAAAAAGAAGGCTTCCCACAGGGAATCCATACACCACTGATGCTTTCAATGATAACAGCTGCAGCTGTGAGAGACTTCAGCTATTTTTGGATTTCACCTAAGCACAAAGCTGTGTGTAAACCACACGCACAGTCATTTTTAAGAGAAACGAGAGATGTGCCAATATAAAAGTTTGCTTGAGTGTTTGAAATACATGATGATGTATAAGCACAGTGATGATGTATAAGCAAGTGTTAGAAATGTTTATTTTTCAATTGAGAATTCATGCAGCTTTCCTTAACAGATAAGAATACGACCTTGTCAGAGCATTTGTGGTGATAACAATCCATATTAAGTAGAGTCAATCATTAAATTATTGTTACATGTAAAATCGTTGTTGACTTATTACACCAGACTGAAATGAATGGAAACTGAATAGGAGATAGCTGATGTACCTCCAATGGAAGTTTTGGCAAATGCTGCATTTCACACAGTATTTTGAGTTTTCAAACCTATAGTATTTCAGATAGGCAGGCAACGATATACACGCCACATGCAACCCATCCTCTGTTTTTTAGCAACACCGCTTTTCAGTAGGACTTGCCAATTAATTCCTGCAGTTTTGGGTGTAATCATCAGCAAAACATAGAGTTTTATAGACATGCCATTATAAAACTGATTGAATTCAAAAGAGCACATACGGAATTCAAAAGTCATAAACCAACAGCTACTTTGCAATTTCATTTTTTTTAAATATGTATTTCTGCCCATATAATTGAGCTGAAAATCCCTTCTCTGTGGGCAGTGTGATTCTTTTAAGACATTCACATTACATCCTAATGATGGGCTATGCATAAAAGAAAAGCATACCAGTGTGACTATTTAAAATGTGTCTCTCACCACTGGAGCAGAAGAGCATAGCTTAATTATTGAAATAACTCTATGGTATCATGAAACTAAGAAAGGACGACTGCCTCTGAAAGCTACAGTTCTCTAGCAACTCAAGCTTTTTATGGAGCCGGAAAGATCCATGAACCAACCAACACAGCAGAGCACTAGGCAACCCCTGACTACAGCGCACATGGATTCTCATACTGGATCCCCTCATCAGGTGTCCTTGTCTAGCCATCACATGTCTGCAATCAGCCTCTGTCACTCAACCCAACATCCAGGAGGAATCTCCAAGCAGGCTAATTGCCCAGTTATTCATGAGGCAGTTGGGAGGCCTCATTTCACTGTCTGGCATTTGAGCAGCCACCGGAACACCACCACCACCCCTCCCAGAGTTGTAGACCGCTTTGAGAACAAGCTCTGATGGACAACATCACCCGGTTATTGGCTGGGCTCGTCCAGGAGTTGACAACATTAGCTATGGCAATGGACGTCTCCGATGAGTCTGGAAAGATATAGCGGGTAGATAATATTAACCTCTAGGGAGGACACCTCACTGTCTGAAGGAACTTACACCTCCTTCAACGCCCTAGTCTACAGTACCGGTCTTGGTAATACAACTGAATCCTAATATGATATTTAAAAACCAAATGCTGTTACGGGAGACCCTAAAACATACAGGCCACGACCAAGTTCTCAAGAGTTCCAAAAATAAATCAAACACAAGGTACTCAAAATATAAAAAAGGTTATCTGAACGTTTAGTCTTATTGGAGTAGCTTCTGACATACTGGCAAAGGAATATATATCACATAAACTTACAGACGTCACTGTAGTTGCCAAGTTATATACAACCCTATCTAATTTAAGGCAAATATCAGTCTGTAATTATTATTTTGTCAATGACAGCACATGTCATTAACCCTAACCCTTAACCCCTAACCCTAGTAGGGCAGATGAGACAATATAACACCAAAGGATATACGTTTAAGCCCTGACCAGTAGACATCCACTTCACTGACCTGAAAGGCAATGGCTATCCATGATTTACCTCAATAGGTCATCATTTCAGACATGCTATTTGATATGGTCACCCAAACATTTTGGCACTCTTGTCTTAGATGGCCAAAAAAGTATGCATTAACAAGTAAGCCTGTAAAAACAAGTACAAATATTTTAGTTTCCCAATCTGTGGGAGATTTTCTTAAAGATTCAAGGCAAAATTATTCGTAGTATGTCGTGCATATCCCCCCTCAAGGATTTCTTATATTTACAAAAAAAAAAGAGATTAGAGAACACATTGGGATCTCAGAACATTACTCCATACAGAACCTTTTCAGGCCCATCAGGCTGCTCTATGGACTGCCCTCTTCAATTCAAACCACAGCCTTTCAATAGGTTTCACGTTCAGAAGACTGTTGCAAAAAATGGGATTTAACAAACTATTTGTTGATTTTGATGGGCTAGGGTGAACTGACTTGCATTAAGAACCAACTACCGACAAGTATCAGCCTCCTGGCAGAGGGAACCAGGATTTCGGTCAAAATATCCAGGTACTTGGTAGAGTTCTTGATTCCATAGAGGACCTCAGGCCTCAGTGGGGACTAAATAGCTGACATCATGGATCCACTCCAATATTTTATAGTAAGAGTTATTATCTGCTCATGCATTCCTACTTCGACGCCAAAATGACTACAGGGCGTGCAAGGCCAATAACCCACGTAGTTGGTTTGCCATTTAAATGAGAATGATACAGATTGGTGAAGGAAATCTAAAAAAGTGTCACCTCTTTCCGTCTGACACAACGCCAATATTCTTTTCAGCATACATTTTGTTTCAGGGCTGTGTGTCATGTTAATTTGACCACCCACCTGCATGGAAGAGTTTATTACTCATCTCTGTAAAGAGACTTTTTTCAGACCCGACATCATTATATTGATCTGATTTAACAGTATGCCTGTTTTAGATGGAGCGATAGTCACTGCTCACAGTAGCATGTTAGCTCTTTACACTGACAGGTGTCAGTGTATGTCAGTGCCCTGTTATTTTACTCTCTGCTACACCTGGACATCACTGAACTGTTCCCACACCCAATTTGTGAATATGTACCAGCGATCTTCATCTGCCTTTCAAGACAGAACCAAAATGAGACTACCCGGAGATGCACTGAATCATGTCAAAATAGGACGACTTAAGGAGTAGAATTCAGAAATCTTACACTGTGTTGCATTGCACTCCAAACATTCCTCTGGTAGGCAGAACAAAATGGGAAAGAGAAGCATGTCAATTAAATTCAGAGAGGCAGAAATACACAGAGATTAATTCATCCAAAAGCATCAGTCCTTTCAAAAGTTAAGAGGAGAAAAAAAATCATAATTACTATTTGTTAAAGGGATAGTTTGGCCCACATTTATATTTGAGTAAAAGTCCACACACCCTGAGTGGTTCCTGAAGGGGCATACAGTAGAGTAATTTTTCAACTTGCAGTGCATCTTTTGTAAAGCGGGATGCATGTTTCCATTTATGAATTTGTCCAATGTTAATAATGCTAATTACAGACTGGGACAGGGCTGAATAAGGGATTGTTTTTAAAAATGACTCTGCGTGCCGTCATGAACAACTCAGGGTAAGTGGACTTTTACCCAAATATGAATCTGGGCCGAACTATCCCTTTAATTAAATAAATGGAAGAAAATGTATCTTTTCTCATAATGGGATTCGGGCTTCAGGCAAAGCCATGTAGAGCATTGTAGGAGAATTACATATTTTTTCAACTCAATGTTCAACAGACGTAATTGGGGTGCGAGCATATAAATTCCTTTTCCTCCAAATGTTTGGTTTGATGTCACTTAAGCTGATAAGAGAACATGTTCACAGACCACCATTTCAGAGTAAGAACATCTTACATCAAGTGGAAAAAAGTTAAATTCTCCTTTAAGGCTATCATTATAATTGTATTTAAACAAGTCCACAATGACAATGGTTGATAAAGATGCTGGCTCACATGCCCATAGCCCTCATTGTCTAAGTTTGCCATATTATACATTGTAGGTACACAATCCTAGGACTAAGACAATGTTTTTTTGATTAAAGAAAAATGTAGATTGTGCTGATTTATAGCAACTTTGGCCACATAGTTTAACAAGTATAAGTAAGTTTATAAGAATTCCTCCATCTTTATGCACTTCTGCCACTGAAATACTGCGGTGATAATGAAAATAAGGTATTTATGTAGGTGGAATATTGTTCAACTTGTATTTTGTATATTTAAATTTAGCAGACACTCCTTTCCACAGAATAGTGAGTGCAGTCAATTTTTTTGTCCTGGTCCTCTGTACAAATTGAAGTTCTACCAACTGAGCAACATGGAAAAACGTGATGAAATCCTTTTATATTAAAACGATAAACACATTTAAGGGGTTTTCAACATAAATACTTATACTTATTTCAACAATAAATACTCTAGCATAGCATGATAGAGACTTTTCAGTGTGGGTTTGTGTGTGTGTGTTTCAGTCATTGTGAGGATAGTCCATGATGAGAAATGTCCCTCACTTATACTGCATAGTGACCTCTACAGCACCTTTACCAAAATAACAACTCAGTGTCACTGTCACGGCATGAGAGGAACATCGGAGGATCCAATGAATGTGATGAAATAAAAAGCTTCACTTTATACAGCAAACACACGTCTCCGTCTCTATCTCCTGGATCATATTCATCTGCTCTTTCTTATTCGTGAGGTACACAAACACACCAAGGGCAGAAGCCGCTGTACACTTCTCTTCGCCCTCCTGGGGAAGAACTGATGATTTGTTAACGAACATGGATCGATAGAGAAGAGAGTGAGGCCTGAACAGAGCACAAATAATTAACTCCCGTCCACGGGGGGCCCCAGCCATGGCAAATCACCAGCTTTAATCAACAGTGTCGAGACAGAAAGAAAAATGATGTTTACTCGGAGGCACTGTGGGCCGTGTGGGTCTCTGCCTCTTCTTACCAGTCTGTCCAGGCTTGTGCCAGCTGCAGTGGTGGGCCGCTCCTCCGGGCTGTAAGGCCTGAAGCGGGCGTTGAACACATCCGAGACGCCCCGGGTAGACCTGCTGCCCATTCCTGAGGGCTTTGGTTGGCCACAGCCTTGAAAAACCTTCAATTACACAGAGAATGACATCCAACTGTTGGACTGCAGGAAAAGCTAGAATTACTTGTGGATGTGGAAAAGTGGGCAAACAATGATGTTTTGTTAAGGCCTTGTGGATCCTACATCCCATGTATAACCCAACATGACAATGCTCAAAGTCACGTGAGTCTAACTGGAGCACGTTCATCTAACCAGAGTACATGAATCCAACCAGAAAGGATTGGTCAAGTGGATTTTCTTTTTAAATGATGCACGACCAACTTTGTGTAATATCCTAGACTTCACTATTTCAAAGGATCATGGGCAATTCACCACAGATACATGCTTTTTTTTTTTTTTTTTTAAATAAACAAAGCTGTATTAGTATCACGAGAAAGCCAACAGAGCATTTGGCCTTGAAGGAAAGCACCCAACATTGTGTAGGCTGAAGAATCTCCTCACAACCACAGTTTCTTTCTTGCAATGGCTACAATTTTGTGGGAAAAGTAAAATGCAGTAAAACACAGGAAACACATTAACTACTGTTAGTTGAACTAAGATTACCTAACCAAAAGGAAACATGTAATTCAAATACAAAGTCTTAAAATTGGATATAATTAGAATGGGTTGTAATACACCTAAAGCAGGACCCAGTTGATTTTCAAATATAAACTGTGACAGAATGCAGACGTGCCCTACTGCCTTCACTTGTTATCTACTCTCATATGAAGTGTCTAATGCCACACACGTTTAATAAGTGTTTAATGTGTGTTTAATGTGTGTTATGGGACTTCATCTACTTTTGGGAATCATATTTCTCTACATTGGTTGACATACCCTGTAGGAAACCTGGACACTGTTGTCTTGCATATTCATGATGCCCTCTGAGATCTTGACATCAATGGGCTCCATGACAGACTCAATGTTGAAGGGTCCCTCCAGCCTCTGTGCCACCAGCAACATGGCATCTGTCACAATGAAGAGGGAGAGAGAGGAATATAGAGAGAAATAGAGACAGGGAAAGAGAAAAAAAGACAGACATTTAGCCACAAGGACCTACAAAAGTGTTGCAAAATTTGGAGAGGTCTTGGCAGAATAAGCGTATTATCTTTCATTTGCATGCAAGGCTTTAGCTTTGTATAATTATGACAGTTAATGTATCTCTTAATGCGTTTTTATTTTTCAAATATTCTTCATAAACTATCATTATCGTCTATAACAAAGTGTCAGAGTTTCTGTGGTCCCATCATAAAAAGTTCCAATATTGGTTTGTCATGTCAAATGAATTACTGCAGCTCATAGCTGAAACACATATTGCAATCATGTTGCATTAATACTTATGGGGGTAAATCTGATTTCTATGTAGATCTCAATCTCAATAGAGTCAATATCACTAATTTATACAGAATAAAATGAACAGCGCTGATGCATCTTTGATTTAATTTAATTTCTAATTCACCCGAAGCATGGACGCTTTAAGGTCACTTATTATCAGTGGGTGGACTAAAGGTCCCCACTGGGTGGACTAAATCAAATTACGTCCAATTCAAAAGAAAAATTGCCACACACATCTCACTGTCTCCTTAATTATATACTGTATAAGAAAAATATGATGCATCCCATTGCTGTCTAGAATCACTTAGCCACCTAGTTATATCCTATAAAAACTGTGTGTTAATTCGTTTTGTCATGGAGCAGAACTGCTTTGCACTGTCCAGGGGGGATATCCATGTTAATTTGCCACTGTCTGGGACTGTCTGTTTAATAGGAGTTTTGACTGGAAATGGTGCTCTACAAACAAAGGGGGACCTGACACAGGGGGGTCCTAGCCAGTTAGCACCCCCAGTGGTGAACACCTACGCCTGGAATACAGCTCTGGGGCTCCCTTATCCTGGAGAATTTCTCAGCCTTGGACAGAGTCCCTGTCACTGGGAGACCTCCCAGTATAGAATCCTGCCACCCACACCCAGCCATAATTACTATATCATTACCTCCCTACTGAATGAGGTAATCATTTCATTTAGGGCTTGAAAAAACTGGCTAAACTCATAAATCTGCATTGCCATGATGTCTTCAACAGGCCTGCAATCATCCCAGTACTTTTTTCTTAAAAAAACAACAACAATACAAATGTCCTTTTGCGTTTCTGACAGCCTTGAGTTCATAAGCAGTAAATTGATTGCCACTTACAACAGATTTACAATTCAGCATAATCGTAACAGGGAAGACAATGTTTTGACACGTTACTTTCCCTGAACACAGAACTGACTGATTTGAAAGTCATCTTCCATTAAATAAGTAAAAGAGAAGCTTTGCTGATTTTTGAATTCATTTCAAGAAATGCATGATAATGAATCTCCCAGTGTCCCGTAACTACTACCGATGATTGCAGAGTAAGGATAACATAGTCTGTGGTCCTTGGGGACCTGCTATCGCTAATGGAAGGGGGAAAGAGCTGACGAAGGGCTTGAGCACATTAACTCAGTCAGCTCTGGTGCCATTTCCTTTTCAATTATCTGATCTGTTGCTGGCCCTTTGAAGAGCAATTGTGTTTGTTTACAATGAGGAGGGAGAGGCTCCGCTAGCTGTGTTTCTCCACCCGGGCTAAGGTCAGGGTCGCACTAGGATTCTCCTGGTTTCCTAGCTGCTCTCTGTGCAGTCAGTGACCTCAATCACAATTATGTTTAAAGTGCCAAAGTAAGGAACATGACACTGACCGGATACTGAAGGTTCACATTCTATGTTCGTACTTTTCTGAGGATACAGAAGTCTAAAGAAAACAAGCCTGTATTTTCAAAGAATGCACACCACGTCATCTGGTTTATGCCTCAACGGCACCATTTTGTACATTTTGGGCAAAATAACTTTCGACCAAGCAATTTTTAAGGTAAAACCCTAAAGAGACAGTGGAACCTTGCCCTCACAATTATTTCCCATGGCACTCTCCCAAAAACAGGCAACATTTACGGTTGACATCATCTAAAATAGAACACTCACCGGCAGCTTCACCAGCACACCGGCACGTTAATTCAACCTGCGAAACAGCAAATCGTGTGTCTACAACTCAATACATAACACATGCAGACGTGGTCAAGAGTTGCTGTTTGACCGAACACAAAGTGGCAATGCGTGGACAAATGGAACAGCAAAATAAAATGTGGAACAGAGCTGTGATCGCAGGTGGTCATAGCTTGAACCACAGTGCTACGGGAACACACATTCCTGAATCTAACAATGCCAATGCTGACAACTGAAATGTAATGGGAACGCACGTTACAGGTCTCAGGTATGTAGCAGTAAGGATACGAGCAGCTCACAGAGCTCAAATAAACACCATTAAAAATTCAAACGTGGACAATCCAGGTCAGAGCAGGCGGTGGCGAACCCCCTCTCAGATCTCCAGACTGTGAAGGGAGTTGCCGTTAGCAGCACCAGGGAAGATGGCAATCTTCCACAGCAGTGTGGAATTAAGATATGTTTATCAGATGGACCCCGCAAACACAGGGAGCCCAGGATGCAGTGCCTCATCACACACAGTCCCGTTGGGGGTGGGGGGGGGTGGGGGGGGGGGGAGAAAAGAGAGCGAGCAAAAGAGAGGAAGAGAGTAGAGAGCAGGGACTTGAAGAGAGGGTGAAAAGAGAGTCAGTTGAGAGGGGAAAAGAGAGCTGGTGCGTAGATGGGCCACACCGCGAGTCAGGAGCCAAAACTGCGACGCCGGGTTGGGTCGAATCCGAGCAGGCCGGTTGGAGCGCAGTTAGCCACGGCGACGTGTCCCTAAAGAGACGAAGGCACGCGGCAGTACTCACTACCTAGATGGAGGATTAATGAGTCTCATTTGTGAGGAGAGCACGGAGTCTGGTCCACTGTGACTGGACTGCCACTACATCCGGCCAAGCTCAGCTCTCCCTGCATCACTTTAGAGCGGAGATAGGCCACCAGCCAACAGGATGAAATCTGGTTATCATCACCACACAGCCAAGCAAACAGGACCCATCTTGTCCTATTTTGAGTTGAAAGGTCCAAAAATGATGATGAGGGTGCTACTAGTGACAGCGTATAAACGCACATGATATAAAGACTGGAGATCCTTGTGAAAAAAGACCATACAAACATTATTTGGGGAAGCCATCAGCCAAATGTATTTGTCTGCAACGCTCAATTACAGCATGTTGTAACACCAAAAAGGGAAGACCTGTCCAACAAAAATTATCTTATTTTCAGTTATTGAAAATATTACCCCCTGGAACCCTGGAAATAGAGCAAAACCTCCAGCAGACAAGGACAAATAAGGAAAGTGAAAAGGGCCATCATGCTCTGAAGAGATCCCTGGATGAAAAATGGCTCTCATGTAATTTAGATTCAGTAAAGCATAGCTCATCTGCGGTTCACTCAGCCAACTAATGGTGCTATATGACACAGAAAAACACTAGCAGGGGAAAGCATATTGTTCCTTGACCAAAGCTTTCCCTTGAGGACTCTCCCTTTTGCCTATTCGTGCTCCCACCATTGTGTTGCACTCAGACACACACATCAGAGAGTATAATATGACACCACTGCAATTTTGAAATATTAATAACTATGAAAATGCAAAAATAAATTGTTACATTTAGTTAATTTGAGACTTTAAATATTTGCACACATGGTAACTACCTTTCCCAAACCATACATTAATTTCCTAAAAAGCACTCAATTCATTCACACAGTTTCCAAACGGCCACATCAAACCAGATTACTGACACCAACTCGGGAGACTTGTTCCTTTGTTCTTTCTAGTCATCCAGAAAGACTAAACAACAGACACTTCATTTTCTGTCTGATATATACTAGATCTCATGAGGCAGGCTCTTTGACTTGCAAAGCATAAAAATAGTCAAACAAAATGTAACATGGAAGAAAGGAGTTATTGGGGGGTTGGAATATATTATTTCTGCAGGGGATTTAAATGCTAATATCAGATAGTGTGAACCCAAACGCTGAAGCCACTGGCACTTTTATCATGTACAGCTCTACAACTGGAGAAGAAGACAAGGTCTGACACAGGTTGCTAATAATCTTGGGATAACACTGGGGAAGTAACGTCATTTAAAACACACCTATGAATATTTAATTTACAGATAAAACAATCTACATGGAGGACATTCTCCACAGCCAAATGACAAAAATAATGTCACTTGCGAATGGCAGTAATCTCTAAAAAAGAGTTTGTGGATTGAAGAGACCAGTCCTGAACAGTGTTCATAGATTGTTGAAGTGTATTTCAATTATACTACCGAAACGAGCTGACTGATATAGTGCCACTCAGGGACACGCAAAAGCCTTTCGGGGGGCAAGTGCTCCAACTAATAAAGGGCACTCCCCTTAGAAAGAAATATTGACGAGTTGAAATTCAGATGACACCATATTCCTCAGTAGGAAAAATATTATATACAGTGGGGAGAACAAGTATTTGATACACTGCCGATTTTGCAGGTTTTCCCACTTACAAAGCATGTAGAGGTCTGTCATTTTTATCATAGGTACACTTCAACTGTGAGTGACGGAATCAAAAACAAAAATCCAGAAAATCACATTGCATGTTTTTTTAAGTAATTAATTTGCATTTTATTGCATGACATATGTATTTGATCACCTACCAACCAGTAAGAATTCCGGCTCTCACAAACCTGTTAGATTTTCTTTAAGAAGCCCTCCTGTTCTCCACTCATTACCTGTATTAACTGCACCTGTTTGAACTGGTTACCTGTATAAAAGACACCTGTCCACACACTCACTACTGTAAGTGACAGTGGATAAAATAATCTGCTAAAAGACATTCACTGGTGTGACATATTCAATAATATGACTATATACTAAATGTAGGAACAGACGACACCCAATGAGTTTTGTTGCTCTCTTGATGCAGTTCAGCCTGAGTTATTGAATCACGTTTTAACAGAAACACAGGTAATCTATCATTACCACCTGCTTAATAAACCTAGGTGTCATTACCCCCAGCAACACATAACACTAACTAATGTATCAATCCAAATTTTACTCTATTAATACAATGTGCTCACATGAACTAACTTGATACAGGAAAATGATGCATGTGTTAATTAGATGATTTTCATCTGATTCTACATGT
Source organism: Esox lucius (assembly GCF_011004845.1). NCBI lineage: Eukaryota > Metazoa > Chordata > Actinopteri > Esociformes > Esocidae > Esox > Esox lucius. The sequence goes on along the minus strand of NC_047584.1, from coordinate 15,675,279 downwards.
GATTAATTCGTGCAACAGTACAATAGCTGAGCTAAATGAAACTCTATGCTTCCTGTGGAACCAGTTACTGTACAGAGAAGCTGGTCCTAATGACTCTTCTGTAGAAAACCAATAATGAACTATTCTCCAATGGATCTCATTACTAATGGGGTGAAGGATGTCATGGGATTGAGTTTTGAACAAAGCATTTGTCCACTGATTTCTAATACCCACTGACAGCGTTTAACTATTTTTGTCTAGAATTATGTAGAGGAAATACTTGTGTCCTATCAACATCCATTTTCTCCTCATAAAATCATGTGTTGGGAAACACATGATCACCACAAAATTAATGCAATCTGGACCCAGTCTTACCAGCTGAACCACTTTGAAATCAGAGGAAGAATGGATGTGACCAATGCAATGAAAAGCTTTTAGACTTACTGATTTCAGCAGGCACAGCTCGGAGACAAATTTATCTTATTTAAATCATATGAAAAGGATGGTTAAAAAATGATTCCTTTCAGGTGAATTATTATCATCTATTTGAATATCTGGGTCACAGATAACAATCAATCACATTTATTTTGATACAGCTTTTTAGATCAGCAGTTGTCACAAAGTATTTTTACCCAGCCTAAAACCCCAAGGAACAACATGCCCAGTGGCTAGGAAAAACTCCCAAGAACAGTTGAAACTTAGGAAGAAACGTAGAGAGGAACCATAAATCCAAGGGGTGGCCAGTCATATTCTGTCTGTGCTGGGTAAAGATATTAAGAGTACATGACCTTGTGGGCCACATACATGTTTTTCTTTGTTCAGATGGCTACCACTGTTTTCAGTCACTGCCACTTTACTTAATAAAAAAAAATGTATAAATTTATTTTTCCTGCCACAATGCCTTCAATCTGGCAACAGATTAGGTATAGACATTATTTCACAGGCTATGCCTACAGTCCATCAACAATGTGTTCTTAATGTGTTTGGGATAGTGTTCTAGTAAGACAGGGCTCATTAAAGAAGCAATTTCTTCTAACGGCTTTGACTATCCAACCCTCACCTTTCTCTACTGCCAGGGACATTAATGGATTTCAGGATTCTATCAACTGTGGTCACATATCACAAAGGATATAAGATTACTTATTTGTGTTTGCTTAACCCTGTGTCCCTATGTGGTGGAACCAGCCAACAAAGATTAGTCAGAGAGCATACAACCATTATAAATCCATTTAGCAGAAGCTCCAGTAGGGGGGGGGGTGGGGGGACGGGGACGGGGGGGGGGTGAAATTGTAAAAGGAGAAGACTTTACTAAATCACCCCAAGTCAGAAAACTCAGACTCAATGACTTACTTCTGAGCGAGAAGAAGAAAACTAAAACAATCCAATGGAGCAGAATAAAGTCTGAATAAATAGCTCTATACGTTTATTTGCTACATCGCATCACAAAACAAATGCAATACAATTTCAGGGCATACGTTACCTTTGGAAATATTCAGCAATATACACAACTTTTTGTTGTGTTATAGACTTACTTTATAATTCATTACATGTTCTTTGCCATCAATGAATAGAAAACACAACAGAACTGGCCAGTTTATTGACAAAAAATAATTCAGAACCTCTATTCAGTATTTAGTGAAAAATGTATTTTATTATATGGTATTGACAAGTCTGGATTACATTTATGGTTAAAAATCAACAAAAGCTTTTGCCAGTGTTTTTCACACTTTTTGTTGGTGCTAGTTTAAAAACTAATTTCAGTCATTTCAGTTTTGTCATTAGAACCATCACGAAGCCTTGGTTAGTGCCAAAAATATGGAATATTGGCAGTTATGTTGGTTTTATAAGGACCCAAAAACCAAGACAGCAGGAAAACAAGTTGAAGTAAATACATTTTGAAAATATTAAGAAATATGTATAAGTAACTAGCTATGGCAAGCTAAGTAAATGAGATGCTAATTAGTGTTACACCATATTTAGCTACATAAATTAAACATCATCAGCTAGCTAAATTCGTATTAGCTTGCTATTTTTATGTTATTATTGTAAATGAAAAACAGCCCCCAATTGCATTTGAAAATAGCAGATCAAGGAAACAGAAGGACATTACTACCCTTGGTGATTGTGATTTGCAATATGCTGAAAAAGTAATTCTTCCAATTGACTACTGATTGTTATGGACTGGGGAGTAATTTTTTGTTTGTTTGAATAGCTGGTAGCAATAAGATATAATAGGACCACTGTCACATGTACAAACAAAACAAAACTAAGGTTCAGGGAGTATTAGAGATTTAAAAAAAATACATATTTAGAATGTTTGATTGTATGGTACAGTAATTAATGCAATAAAATGTAACTTTGGTACCCAAGAAGGACACATCTTCTGACACTGGATGTGCACACAAAAGGTCTGTATTAGCAGTTTTTTTTGTAGTTCAGTTTGATACTTGAACTAATCCAATAATTGTATGAAACAATGAGCAGAAGTAACAGCCACAGGCTGCACAATATAGCCCACCTGGAAATTGGACCAATGTACAATTTATTTTCAGAAGCCCAGCATAAAATAATGTGTATCTCCATAAGTGAGACGTAGTATTTATGTTTCTCTGTTACTTACATTATCTTTTGAAATGCTTAATGGTTTGTCAATTTTAGTTTCCTAGCCACTGAGCATCAATTATTATTGTCGCTTAGCCTTTGGGGTTTCTGTAAAAAGGCTTTATAAAATACATCTGATTGAAAAATTAGATTTTCTGTTTCAAGTGTGTGGCACAAATATATTGTCCCACATACACAACAGCATCATTGTTAAGAATTTCATCTTCAAGGTTGGTGCTTGAAAACATATTTGACACACAGAAGAATGTATAGCAAAAGGGTTGATTTTGCATAACTACTGGCAATGGTGTAAACCTAGCAAACGTCAGTGTACTGAATGGGTAGATGCAATTTCAATGTTTTAGAAACAGGGAGCACCTTGAAATCAGTAATATGTGTTACATGTTTCAAAAGCACTTTAATGTTTAACTAGTTTTTTTATCCAGTTAGTACATGATGTACCGTAGGCTATTATTTTTCTGATAAATTTTTTTAAATGAGGTCCACTACCCAGTTATCTCTCAAGTGTTTCAATATTTTATCCAAATTGTGCAGTCCTTTCGTTAACTATACGTGCTTATCTCATTACCCTCTGTCAATCCATTCTCATTTTCAGATTACACCACTTTGGCCTTATCACTGACAGCATGGAGCGATGTACCATGGAGAGGTCAGAGGGGTGATGTTTTTGTGCCGTCAAACTGAACTCAACACAGACCAAAAAAAAAATGTGGAGGAGGAGGTTTAGCTTCAGGTTACACCCACCTGAGTTCTCCTCCTAGAGACTGAGGACCCAGCTGTTGGACTGGCGAAATGGTTCAAATCCCTAGGGACGATCATCCCCCACATCATCTCAGGTGGGATGACAACGTTACAGCCATTAACAAGAATGCACACATTCAAGGTAAATTTGCCTCTGGCAGGTGGATGGACAGTATAAGATCAATTAGGACCAAAAAACTGCTGCCACTTCAATAAAATTATTCCCCAGCACTGTAACACTGAAAAACTGTCAATGTGTCACACAGAGACTCACAAGGTCACAACTTCTCATCATTACTCCAAGTCAGAGACGTTTGTATAGCAATAATGGTTTGGATAGAGTGATTTCTTCCATCACTAAGATGTTACGTTTCCAGAAACCAGATTTAATATAGAAGACAGCAACCGAAGACCGGCATTGCAGGTCATGTTGTATCTTTTAAAGCTATTGCGTCCATTTATAAATAGTGTCTAGTAAAAAGTACAGTTGCGCTCAAAAGTTTGCATACCCATGGAGAATTGGTAATATATGTACCATTTGTAAAGATAACATGAGTGAGAAGGCAAAACACTTGTCTTTTATTTCTAATGGGATTCACATTCAAATGTACGTCATAACCAAATGGCACAATCATAAAACAAAACAAGGCAACAAAGAAAAAAAGAACTGACCCCTGTTCAAAAGTCTGCATACCCTTAATTCTTAATACTGTGTATTGCCACGTTTAGCATCAATGACAGTGTGCAGTCTTTTGTAATAGTTGTCTATGAGGCCCCGAATTCATGCAGGTGGTATAGCTGCCCATTCGTCTTAGCAAAATGCCTTCAGGTCATGCAAAGTCTCTGGTCGTCTTGAATGAACTGCACGTTTGAGATCTCCCCAGATTGGCTCGATGATATTAAGGTCAGGAGACTGTGATGGCCACTCTAGAACCTTCACCTTTTTCTGCTGTAACCACTGGAGGGTCAACTTGGTCTTGTGCTTAAGGTCATTGTCGTGCTGGAAAGTCCAAGAGTGTCCCATGCGCAGCTTTTGTGCAGAAGAATGCAAATTGTCCGTCAGTAATTTTTGATAACATGCTGCATTCATCTTGCCATACATTTTCACAAGATTCCCTGTGCCTTTAGAGCTCACACCCCCCCAAAACATCAGTGAGCCACCACCATGCTTCATTCCCATGGTGGGGATGGTATTCTGTTCACTCTAGGCCTTGTGCACCTCTCTCCAAACATAGCGTTAATGGTTTTGACCATAAAGCTCTATTTTGGTCACGTCACTACAAATTACAATGTGCCAGAAGCTGTGAAGCGTGTCAAGGTGTTGTCGGCATATGGTAACCAGGCTTTTTTGTGGCACTGCTGCAGTAAAGGCTTCTTTCTGGCAGGTATTGTCGTATTGTGCTCCTTGAAACAACCACACCATCTTTTCCAGAGCAGCCTGTATTTTTCCTGAAGTAACTTGTGGGTTTTTCTTTGTATCCCAAACAATTCTTCTGGCAGTTTTGGCTGAAATCATTCTTGGTCTACCTGACCTTGGCTTGGTATCAAGAGATGCCAGAATTTTCCACTTCTTAATAACTAATATCTTTTAATATCCTTTTCCATCTTTATATAGTTCCATTACCTTGTTTAAACAGGTCCTTTGACAGTTATTTTCTGCTCCCCATGGCTCAGTATCTAGCCTGCTCAGTGCATCCATGTCAGAGCTAACAAACTCATTGACTACTGTATTTACACACAGACACTAATTGCAATTTAAAAAGTCACAGGTGTGGAAAATTCACCTTTAATTGCCATTTTCATGTGTGTCACCTTGTGTGTCTGTAACAAGGCCAAGCATTCAAGGGTATGTACATTTTGATCAGGGCCATTTGGGTGATTTCTGTTTTTCATTATGATTTAAAAAGGAGCCAAACAACTATGTGACAATAAATGGCTTCATATGATCACTATCCTTAAATAAAGGACTTTTTTTTTTGCATGATCAGTCATATTTTCAAAATCAATGCCAAAATGTCACAATTTCTGACAGAGTATGCAAACCTATGAGCACAACTGTATATTACAATTAATTACCCAATTATGCTGCAGACGCATGACTGAAACTTCACACCAAAAGATGGATCTGGTGCATTTGTCTTGCAATCAATAGTTCCTTCTGAAATTCTAAGTGATTCGACAAAAGTCGCTTTGAAAAGTATGATACCAACTAATAAGAGACACACCATGCAAGGCACTGGTGCAGACATAGACCCATATTTCTATGAGACAGATGTAGCTTGATAAAAAAAAAACGTTATGTCCCTACTGACTGACTTCCTTAGCTGCTGTTGTGTTGAGGCATAAGTGGCAATTAATTATATAAATGTTTTTACAAATGTAAGGACACAAAATGTATGTAGAATGTGATGACTAGTTTAATTTCCCTCAGTTTGGTACCCTTGCAGAAGGGGAAACATACTGGCCCATTTCTAAAGCCTTATTCTCAGCCGGAAGTCCTAGTGGTGTGTTGCTGGTAAGTTTCTTTGTCTTTTATTCTATATTTTATTCATGAGATAATCTTCACAAAGGACAGGAAATATTATTGGCTAGAATCTTCATGAATTATGAGGTTGTGGCTAGTTCCATTTTCCCCACTAAAACAAATCACCCAAATTAAAATGAAACAAGCAAATAAAATCCATGCAGATAACTTCCAGGCTCAGGGCCCCAAGAGAAGGAATAACACAAATCAGTATTACAATGAAGCCAAACAAAAGTAGAGAAAGCTGATAGCTTGTCCCAGAGTATAAGCAAATGGGTTTGTGGTCATTGTGTGCATTGCAGTACAAAGGCAGGAAAGAAAATCGCTTTCTATCATCGGTGTCAACCACCTGCCAACACAAAATATTATAATGACACGTGGGGTATAAACTAGAAAGGGACACATTTATCACCACAGCATGAGACAGATGTCCAAACCTCACTGACTGATGGAGACATCAATTCTCTGGGACAGCCCAATTCCTAACCGCCTAAAAAGTTTCTGAAATATTACATTTCAAAACATTATGTGATAAAAAAGGACAATTCCCTACATGAAAATACTTCAAAGCCACCTCAAAGGCATGTAAATATAGCCTGTCATTATACAAACTGAGAGTTTATGCATACTTCAAGCCAAGTACATCATGTGATATTAAATCCTGGAGGAGTTGGTGGATCCAGTATATGTTCAATGAAGAGCAATCACGTGTGGACTGACAGATGCTCATCAGTTACTTAACACTTCAGATGATTCATCCCATGAAACAAAAACACCAGGCTAATCTTAATTTACATTACATTAGTATAGTCTCTGCCTTTAGATATTTACATTTAATATGAACACATTACATAACACCATGCAACCCCTGGAGTCATCTTATTCACATTCAAACCATAACTCAATGTTGGGATGAATGCAGAACGCATGTTGAATAAAGAATGACGTCTATCACCTGTTTCCATAATTCATAGATTGAGCAAATTATTATAATATTTTTATACAGAGGTCAGTATGGATTTATCCTCCAGTGAGAACTGTCTACTTAGTAAAACCTATATAATATAATTATTTATTCCTCATATTTTAATTACAAGTATACCCAAGGAAGGAAAACAAAGCATTTAACAAAATATTGCTTGAATTTAGGTTTGCACATTATATGTTCCTCCTTTTAAAACATGAATAGGTCTATGTTTGATAGATAAACCTCTGAAAATGATTTTCAATCCTGTAATTTTTAATCTGATACAGTACCTTATTTAACATCTGGTTTGGTCTGGGAACATATTGCACTGTGCTCTACATATTATCCTACTGTATCTATGATAACCTCATCATGACTTTCTACAATAAACTAACCTCTTCAGGTATAGCATGTTTCCACTCCTGTTATTCAAGACCATTTACTTTGAAAGAATGACATTAAGTTCTGGTTATTTGAGCCTTGAATTCTACTTGATTTGCTGACATTTTTACATTATGTTCAACATGAAATACCTCAGTCATATTTCATTTACAAGGCCAATTTGCTTCACGCCTAGGGCTAGAAAAGAATTTGAAAAAAGTGAAAAGTTGACAGTCTGGCTACTGGAGAGAGAACTACCACAAACTATATTTTATTTTCTGAAACAAATTACTGAAAGCAAGCCCCCGCAGGGGCACATCATTTGGTTAGTTGGTATTGGGTGCTAGCTGTGGTCTCCTCAACAGCCATATGCACAATAACACATGCAAACATAAAAAAACTAACTCAACTGATTTGTATTAGCACTCAACATACAACTAGTTCCATTGCATTGCTGTACACGGACCTTCTCTGTTTTTTTTTTTTATTGACAACATAATGAAGTCCTTTCAGGGTGGAACAAGAGGACTGAAAAAGATACAGATACTTTATAACGTGCTCCTCATACAGCCACTTGCATTTCTCCCCATGTTCGGCTGTGCATAAGCCAGCTATTCTGAGAATAGATGGGATGTTTTAAGAGCATCACCCATTTCAGTAGCTAGAATGAAAGAATGGAAGAGCAGAAGCCCAGCTGCATTGAATGAACATTTTTGGCCTGCTCTTGGCAGTGCCACAATTGGCACCACCCCCCACCCCACACAGACAGACACACACACCCACACACACATAAATGAAGGTCAGGCTGAGGGTAATGGCTGTCTTTTTGTCCAACTTCTGTCAGAAGTTCCAATGCAGTGTGTCAGAGAGTGTTATTTCCGGCTGGTGCAGCTCTACAGTGAGGAGGTGCTGTAGGAAAGATTGTCACTACAGTATCAGGAGCTCAGCTCCTAGCTGTAAATGATTTCTCGCTCCATGGCTGAATTAGCTTTTTACCTTTCTCGTATCTTGTCTCCTCTCCGTCCAGTGGGTCAGACATGCTTTTGGGCAGAATATATACCACTGGAATCAAGATTAATCTCCAGTGCATGTTCCATGTCAGTCTTCCATGCTTTTGTGTTCTAGATCATTCTATACCCTGCAGTCGCAGGCCTCTTCATTCACAGTGACTGAGGAAGTTAGGGGTCTCAGTAGTAAGATGTCTTTTATGCGGATGAAAAGGCATGTTGAGGTGTAGGATAATTACATATTGTTTAGTGAGCTTGTATGCAAATAAAACGTTTTCACAATCACAAATGAGCTATGCGGCAGAGCAAAGCCAAATTATCATCTTACCAATCGGAAAGCCTTTGGTTCTTAGAGGAAACAGTTCATTTTCACAGGACATATCCTCTTTGCTTCGCATGAGAAGAGTAAGAAGCTCAGAGGACATCTGGCAGACACGTAATCACTACTGTAGTCTCTGAAAGCCCAATCGATATCTCTTTGTGGTTGGACCTTCAGCTAATTGAAAATCTTTGAGTCTATAATGAATATGAAATGTCAGAGAGCTAAAAGATATGAAACTGACATTTAATGTACACCCTGGGAACAATCCTACAATTTAGAGTATGAAAAATTCAAACCTAGAAAAAGAGTTTTGTGCTACAGAAAACCGCTCAGTGGTGAAATATAAGGGCATAAAACTCACGACACCATAATGACGGTTTCTCTAACACACTTTAATAAATAGGATGATAAAGTGGTTGAAAGACGTGTACTGCTGGACCTTCTCTATGGGGTCTGGTGTAGCCTAGAGTAGACAACCTTTGAAGTGCCCGAGCTCTGCAATACTGAATCATGAAGAACACGATACAGCAAACACATGGCATTAGCTCCACATATACCTCTGGGTTACAGCACTCTCACAGTCAACCCATGGCACCCTTTGACTGTTAATCTGATGGACCACATGCTGCTTCACCAGCGTCTAAGTGTGCTGTACCTTACATTGGGTCTCTGGCGTTCTGACAAGGAACAACTATCCAGAGAGATGTGGCCCCGTTTCAACTGCATTTTGTCTGACAGCGGCATGCTTGTCATGTGTCTCTAAAGTGCAACTAGCTCACTGTTAGCCCCCTCTGCTTTGCTTCACTTCGGCAGTCTTGACATGTCTAAATCAAGGCTCTGAACTAAATTAGGCGTTCTATTAAATAAATAACTGCCATGTTATATTCATTTTTATAATCTCCCCGAGCTGAACAAGTTCTGGGTGGACTGCCTTTCACCAAGCTCAGCACTCCCTCCAGGGTTTCTACCTCTGTGCAGGCCCCTGTTTAACAACACAAGACCACCGGCCAATAAATAATGGCCTTTTCTTGCATTATATTGGCCAAGAAAAAAGAACAATACAAACAGTAAAAAAAATAAAAATTCTTATCACAGTGCCTAAGTTGTGCCTATGGAAAAGTGTCAGAAAATGCAACACAAAAGACATATTACCATAAAATGACAATTCCACGCACCCCCATGTTTTTTAATACAAAGAAAAAAGTCAAACAGTCCGAACCACAGTCAGGGACAACGGGATAAAGGAGTCTTACCAACGTACTGGTTCCATTCTGGGTCCAGGTCGGCCTGGTTGGCGAGGCAGCCCTTCATGACATTCAGACAGTAGTTGTTGCAGGGCTTCACCGAGGGCATGGCTTGGCAGTACGGACAGTACATCATCTTAGTCAGGGCTCGAATACAGGCTGGGGTGCTGCTCACCTAGTGGGTTAATAGAGCACAAGAGCAAAGATCAGCTATTAAACGGATTCACTATACAAGGCAGTGAGGATGAATTCTGTATAATATACCTCAGCTGTATTCATAATAACAAATTAGCGGGTTTAAAAAAATACATGTAACCAAAGGGAAAATTGTGTGAAGAAACAGGCAGCATTTGCGTCTCCAAAGGAGAACAGTAAAAGCATTCTAGTGTGCGTTTCTCTTCAATACAGCACTACAACACTATTCTCACGAGGTCAACTGAAGTTCAAAAACGTCAAGCTTAAGACAGTGTTCAACACGCAAAAAGAGAAGCCGATTCCTCCTCTGCGTCCTTAACGGTGGCCGAATTTCAGCAAACACAAAGAGTTTTAGCCAATGAATTAAAATACAAATGTAGCACCAGACTTTCTTGGTTGATAATGGAACCATAATCAACATACTTATGCTTTGAAGTCAAGGCTCCCAGGTTATGGACAACAGATTCATTTCTTTCAAAACGCTAACATAGACAGCCAGCTCAATAATTTCTTAAGCTTGTTTCTATATCTAAGGCCTATATGAAAAAGCAATTCCCTAAGCACCATTTCTGTCTCCATTTCTGCTTATGCGTTTTATGATTCATGTTACTTCTTTCCAGAATTGATATAATCACACCAATTTCAATAGATTTCTATCAAATGAATCTCACTGTCTTTAAAATAATAAGACAAAACCTAGTGTCTGTTCAGTAAACATAAAAAATAAAAACATTCTGATAACACACTTTCCAAATCTGTCCTCTTTTTTCCCCATCCAAACACAATAGGGTAGTAGGAGAAGTAAAGATGTGCCAAAGGGGAGTTCTCTTAACTTCCCTAAGCACCCAAACACTACACGAGTGAGGTGAGAAAAGAGCCGCCTCTCAGCTGGAAGCCTGTGTTTGGAGTGGTTTCTGAGCTGTCTTCATGTTTGATATGATTGGACCCCTGCCTCTCTCAACTCACCAGTGAGGATCTGCTAAGGAGTAAGGGAGTCTGAGACAGCATTGAAGACAAGATCAAATACACACACACACACACACACACACACACACACAAACACACAAACACACACACACACACACACACCCTTACTGACTGATATGCCTCAAACATCTCATGCTAGATGCGGTCTTTTGACTCCACTTGCCACACAGCCTGAACTCACAAACAGTACCCACTGACATCCCCACAAACTCACAGGTGTGGGGCAGCCAATAGGGTGGCAGATATTAAGGGGGTCAGGGTTTATTTTGACTCTCTAACATGTGCCTTCCATGTCCAACATCTGACCACTACCATTGACCCCACTTTATTTTAAAATACTCCTTTATGGGCATTTTAGAAAATGATCCCCCATTTTTCATGTTTTTGTCCTGACACCTGACCATTACACTTTTATTCCATCACAAATACCTTGAGGGTGTGTTGCCATGATGTCTGTTCCACTCTCCTCTTTATCCTTGGCTTTTTTGAGCGCATTACAGCATTAGCAGAGCAGGTATTATTCCAATGATAGGCTCATCAAAGAGGGTCCTATTATTAGAAGCGGTCAATAGCCAGATCACTGCTTTGCTTCGCAGAATAACAGAAACAAGTTGTTTACCCGCAATGAGAATGCCGTCTAATAACTTGGGAAATGTTTTCAGCCTTGTTTTCCATCCATGTTGGTATTACTTCTGCAATAGGTGTAATTGAATGAACTCTGATCAAGGGCGGGCGGGGGTGTATAAACAGTGCATGTGTGTGTCACCGCATCTTCCACTATTGTGTCGTAGTCTTAAGCTGCAAACTGCACTGATGTACTACACTGATGTTTTAACTGGTGTACTACATTGGTGTACTACCCTGATGTAGTACACTGATGTACTATACTGGTGTACTACATTGGTGTACTACACTGGTGTACTACACTGGTGTACTACACAGGCATACTACACAGGTGTACTACACTGACGTACTACACTGGCGTACTACACTGGCATACTACACTGGCGTACTACACTGGCGTACTACACTGGTGTTGTACACTGGCGTACTACACTGGTGTTGTACACTGACGTACTGCACTGGTGTTGTACACTGACGTACTGCACTGGTGTTGTACACTGACGTACTGCACTGGTGTTGTACACTGACGTACTGCACTGGTGTACTACACTGACGTACTGCACTGGTGTTGTACACTGACGTACTGCACTGGTGCTGTACACTGACGTACTGCACTGGTGTACTACACTGACGTACTACACTGATGTACTGCACTGGTGTTGTACACTGACGTACTGCACTGGTGTTGTACACTGACGTACTGCACTGGTGCTGTACACTGACGTACTGCACTGGTGTACTACACTGACGTACTACACTGATGTACTGCACTGGTGTTGTACACTGACGTACTGCACTGGTGTTGTACACTGACGTACTGCACAGGTGTACTACACTGACGTACTGCACAGGTGTACTACACTGACGTACTGCACAGGTGTACTACACTGACGTACTGCACAGGTGTACTACACTGACGTACTACACTGGTCTACTACACTGATGTACGGCACTGACGTACTACACTGGTCTACTACACTGATGTACGGCACTGACGTACTACACTGGTATACTACACTGACATACTGCACTGGTGTACTACACTGACATACTGCACTGGTGTAGTACACTGACGTACTGCACTGGTGTAGTACACTGACGTACTGCGCCGGTGTGAACCAGGACCTCATGTCCTCCTAAAGTTTAAAACGGGAGGAGACTGGAAAAGTTCAGATATTGCATTCCTCATATCAACAACAATTTATAGTGGAGAAGGAGAACTTAGTGGGGAAGGAGAACTGACCCAATCCCCCAGCACAATAGTATAGCAGCATAAGACCTTGGGACTGAGACAGGGGGGTTCAGCGACACTGTGGCCCTACCCGGACAAGGCCCCGGACAAGGCCCCGGACAAGGCCCAAAAGGCAGGAAATCAATCCACCCACATTGCCAGGCATCAACCAAAGGGACACCCACCAACCACAACCACCCTAATGTCCTGCACCGATGTCCTGCACCGATGTACTACACTGATGTCCTACACTGATGTACTGCACTGATGTACTGCACTGATGTACTGCACTGATGTACTGCACTGATGTACTGCACTGATGTACTGCACTGATGTACTGCACTGATGTCCTACACTGATGTCCTACACTGATGTCCTACACTGATGTACTGCACTGATGTACTGCACTGATGTACTGCACTGATGTCCTACACTGATGTCCTACACTGATGTCCTACACTGATGTACTGCACTGATGTACTGCACTGATGTACTGCACTGATGTCCTACACTGATGTCCTACACTGATGTACTGCACTGATGTACTGCACTGATGTACTGCACTGATGTACTGCACTGATGTACTGCACTGATGTCCTACACTGATGTCCTACACTGATGTACTACACTGATGTACTGCACTGATGTACTGCACTGATGTACTGCCCTGATGTCCTACACTGATGTACAACACTGATGTACAACACTGATGTACAACACTGATGTACTACACTGATGTACTACACTGATGTACTGCACTGATGTACTGCACTGATGTACTGAACTGATGTCCTACACCGATGTACTACATTGGCTGCTGTAACTCAATAAAGCCCCCAGCCTCACTAGGCATAGATCTCACAACTCACAGTAGCCGGCTACCAAGAAACCTCCTCCAGGGTGTCATATTCCATTATGCTTACATCCAATCTCTTCTGACGAGTTGGAGCCCCATGGATCACAGGGCCACATGACCTGTGTCTCGGGTCCTTGGGTAATGTCAGAGGTGAGGCGGGTACATCGGCGCTGCCAGGAGGCCCGGGGAGCGTCTCTATCACAGACACTGACAACTCATCCTCAGAGTTGGCTCATAAAGATGGTTTCACCAGGTGGCCCTGGTTGGAAATCTGAAACCGATACGGCATGGAGCTGCGTGACGTCATCGCCCATGATTGTGGTTCACAGAGTTCACCTTGCTTCCTGGTAATGAATGGCTTGCAGTTGAAAGGTTGAGTTTGTTGGTTATTGATGGTATATACGTCTGACTCCTCTGATGTACGAGCCAATCATATTTGGTTTCATCTCCTTGTGCCTTTGAATGAACCGGAGTGGAACTAAAGCACATGGTATCTATAGGTCTAGGTGGCGTTCTAATGTTGATATAAATGTAAAAAACTGTTGTTGTTGCTGGAGTTGAGTGGAGCCAACAGCAATTCTAGGCCTGGTGTACTGTACAACTCATGCGATGCCTTTAATCTTCTTTTACACAGAAACTACACACACTACCAAGATAATGATATAATGCAGCAGCAGCTAGTTGCATATAAATTACAGAACATCAAACAGAATACTTGAGGCAAGACTAATGGGATGGTATACTACGTTAACAAATATTGACCAATAGATATACGCATCAACTAAAAGTCTGGACAATTTTTTTGCCATTCAAGTGAATGGGTGAGTGTGCCCAAAGTTTAGACTGGTACTATATATATGTGTATATATAATGTCCCCATAGCTTGTTGCAAGACTCTCTACCCATGCCTTGCTCATGAACAGTGGTCTTGCAATATGGGACAAGGCTGCCCTGAACCTCAACTCAACAGCGTACCTCAAACTAAGAGGAGGTGCTGGTGCAAGTTGAAATCTGTGTAGGAAGATTGTATGGTGGGAAACACTACAGGGGATCTCCTGAGAGAGAAGAAAAGCAAAACACCCGGAAAGCAAAACAGAAAACCTTGGGCTTGTTCAACAAGGTGTTTGGATACACTGTAACATATAATATTTATATCCCCAACAGCAAATCAAATTCCAAAAACAACTCCAACATACTGCTCAGTTTCATCAACTCATATTTGAAAACATAATACTGATATGATCACAAGTCAATTACCAATCTATACCATTTATTTGACATGATGCAATTAGTTTGACATTTAAAAACAAATCCCTTGCTGCAACAGGAAGATGTTTATTCCATTAACTTGCAATATCTCCACTGCACAGTTAGCAAATTAGACACTAGCTTAGTTCACTTCTGAATGGAAGAGGTTTGGGCTTACCTTGGACACTCTGTTAGCCACCTCTCGGCCAACCGAAAGGCCCTGGACAAAGGTGCGTGCGGCGATGAAGGCCCTGGTAACCTGAGCCTTCAGTTTCCTGGGCACATCTCCAAAGGGCTTGAGCTGGTCCGTGTACTTGCTGATGCATTCCAGATAGTCCTCGGTGATGATATACTGGGAGTTGAGCAGAGTGAACATGCGCTCCAGTAGCCGCGACCAGAAGTCGTTAAGCATCTCCTCCAAGTTAACGTTGCCACCTGTGTAGTAGCGTTTCAGCTCCGCAAAAAGGTTCTGGAAGACCTCCGAGTTCTGCATGTAAGGCTTGCCATAAGTCCGCACGAACATCTCGTTCAGAGACCTCTCTGTGTTCTCCAACAACTCCAGGAAAAACTCTGGTTCAAGCAAAGAAACATGAGAGCATTACTATACTGTAGAGCATGTCTGTCTGAAACTATGAAAATACTGCATTTGTTAAACTGGGCATGCTTTAAAAATGTGGCATCTATTGACATTTGACATTTTCATTTTTTTTAAATCAAAAGGGCAATTATATTAGTTTGTGTTCAGGTGATGAAGGGTGTCAGGGTGGATCATTGGCATCCTGCCATGCTGTTATCTATTACAGAATGCAGCTAAAATTAAACAGTGAACAGACATTTTCAGGTTAGCACTTCGAGTGTCTAGTCACACCGATATTAGAGTGCCTATCTCACTATTCTCCTCAGAACTTTGGAAGTGTTTATGACACTGTACAATTCTATACCAGCCACTTCTGCTAGACACTTTCTGTTCACCTGGACTATTTATATCCATAGATTTATTTGGTTTTTCTGTGGTCATTCATATTGTGTAATAATATTTGGTATTTTAACCGCCGATTTTGCAGGTCTTCCCACTTAAAAAGCATGTAGAAGTCTGTAATTTTTATCATAGGTACTCTTCAACTGTGAGTGACAGAATCTAAAACAAAAATCCAGAAAATCGTATTGTATGATTTTTAAGTAATTAATTTGCATTTTATTGCATGACATAAGTTTTTCATACGTCAGAAAAGTTCAAACTTAATATTTGGTACAGGAACCTTTGTTTGCAATTACAGAGATCATACGTTTCCTGTTGTTCTTGACCAGGTTTGCACACACTGCAGCAGGGATTTTGGCCCACTCCTCCATACAGACCTTCTCCAGATCCTTCAGGTTTCGGGGCTGTCAGCTCCCTCCAAAGATTTTCTATTGGGTTCAGGCCTGGAGACTGGCTAGGCCACTCCTGGACCTTGAGATGCTTCTTACGGAGCCACTCCTTAGTTGCCCTGGCTGTGTGTTTTGGGTCGTTGTCATGCTGGAAGACCAAGCCACGACCAATTTTCAATGCTCTTACTAAGGGAAGGAGCTTGTTGGCCAAGATCTTACAATACATGGCCCCATCCATCCTCCCCTCAATACGGTGCAGTCGTCCTGTCCCCTTTGTAGAAAAGCATTCCCAAAGAAAGATGTTTCCACCTCCATGCTTCACGGATGGTATGGTGTTCTTGGGGTTGTACTCATCCTTCTTCCTCCAAACACAGTGAGTGGAGTTTAGACCAAAAAGCTTTATTCTTGTCTCATCAGACCACATGACCTTCTCCCATTCCTCCTCTGGATCATCCAGATGGTCATTGGCAGACTTCAGACGGGGCTGGACATTCGCTGGCTTGAGCAGGGGGAACTTGCGTGCGCTGCAGGATTTTAATACATGACGGTGTAGTGTGTTACTGATGATTTTCTTTGAGACTGTGGTCCCAGCTCTCTTCAGGTCATTGACAAGGTCCTGCTGTGTAGTTCTAGGCTGATCCCTCACCTTCCTCATGATCATTGATGCCCCACGAGGTGAGATCTTGCATGGAGCCCCAGACCGAGGGAGATTGACCGTCATCTTGAACTTCTTCCATTTTCTAATAATTGCGCCAACAGTTGTTGCCCTCTCACCAAGCTGCTTGCCTATTGTCCTGTAGCCCATCCCAGCCTTGTGCAGGTCTACAATTTTATCCCTGATGTCCTTACACAGCTCTCTGGTCTTGGCAATTGTGGAGAGGTTGGAGTCTATTTGATTGAGTGTGTGGATAGGTGTCTTTTATACAGGTAACGAGTTTAAACAGGTGCAGTTAATACAGGTAATGAGTGGAGAACAGGAGGGCTTCTTAAAGAAAAACTAACAGGTCTGTGAGAGATGGAATTCTTACTGGTTGGTAGGTGATCAAATACTTATTGTCATGCAATAAAATGCAAATAAATAATTTAAAAATCATACAATGTGATTTTCTGGATTTTTGTTTAAGATTCCATCTCTCACAGTTGTACCTATGATAAAAATGACCGACCTCATACTTACATACTTTGTAAGTAGGAAAACCTGCAAAATCTGCAGTGTATCAAATACTTGCTATCCCCACTGTACATGCAGAAAAGGCAGTGTTCTATCATTAATACAATCACAGGTAAATGTTATTTATCACCCTGAAGTGATTTTTGTCTAATATCAAACAATGGTCATGAGTTCTGATCTGGTCAAAAGACACAATCCATTACATGGTGTTAGAAATAAATCTGCCGGTAGAGTCAGCTGGTGAGCTTCAAACGTACATATGAATCTATCTCATGTGGGTGTACGGATATTCCAAAAATACAGAAAAAAGCTATATACACCATTAATTTGGTTAACCCGCCAAATCCTGACCATGCTGCGATATAAAGCTTGTGACTGAGAAGTTAAAGACAGCAGAATAACATGCATTGTAAGTTCAAAAGTTAATTCAGTAAAAACCTGGCCTGATAAAAGGCCTGTTGTTTGTTGCTTGGATTTGACATTGAGTTTGATCCACACCTTTGAAGATGTTTTAAACACCAATATATAGTAAATCCTAGTGTGATAACGCAAGGCAATGAGCCTTATGTTGGTCATTAAGGTGTCTAGATGAGACTTGGATCTCCAAAAATTATTCGTTGAACATCATAGGGATGACAATGTGTGAACTATGTGTATATAGCATTGCCACCTTCTATTTCTGTACATCTTTTCACATTGTATTAAAAATAAGTGGGGATATAGAGAACAATGAGTGGCATCCTCCTTATGTTTACCAAATGACCTCTACGGTTTGTCAGTAACAGGAACAAGGGGATATTATCTCCCACCATCAGCTATCAATGACGATAGACTTGCTTCTCAAAAAATCTTATTACATTTGAAAAGGGTTCATGCCACTTCCTTCTAATTAGGTTCACAGGGTGCAGTTCAGGACTAGTCTAATAGCAGACACCTCCATGTCTTCCATACTAAACCAAGGAAGGTTTCAGAGCTTTACTAGTGCCTCTTCGACATACCTTACAGGGTTCAAGACACGCCTTTATCAATTTAAACGTGTATAATGTACGTAGCATGAGCATCCTTGGCCGACTGTGAAGCAGTGCGCGCTGGGTCACATGCCGTTTAGCCAGAAGCTTCTCTCAATATGAGCTGTGTATTTCAATCAAATCAGGCCTGAATCAGAGGGGCCTCGTTAAAATGATAATGGCTCTAAGTGTTCATTAGTGCACTGCATTGCTGTGAAATTAAATTACATTAGGTGCAACATATTACCAAGGCTAAATACCAGAGAGAAACGATGCCTGAGAAATATGATCTGAAATTCTGCATTCCCGATTTACAGTGGATATAGAAAGTCACCACCCCCTTTTAAAATGGTCACCTTTTGTTGCCTTACAGGCAGAAAGACTATTTTACTGTTTTAAGAGTAAATCATTTTCCAATATCCAAGTTCTTTTCACTTGGATATTGTGAGCTACTGTGTGTAAATAAAGCCAGTTTTATTGTATTTTTTTCAGCCTGAAAGGCAACAAAAGGCCAACATTTTAAAGGGGGTGGTGAATTTCGATACCCACTGTATATTTGTGTTGAAATTGTTTGCTATCTCTAGGCAAGGGATCTGCATTTGAAAAATAAATAAAAAATATTTGACATTTATTTCTTTTTTCATCTATAAATGACCCTACCAGAAGGCATCTATGTACAGTAACAGCAAACACATATAATCTGTCTTCATCAAATGACCATGTCCTTCCAACATCACGTAGACACCTCAGTTATTGTTTTACCGTAATGTACACCTAAATGCATTTGCATCTCTCACACCTGCCTAAAACATGGAAGGTACCCTTGATTAATGACATTACTTAGTGGTTGTGTAAAAAAGATTTCTTCAGATTTACCAGCAATTTGTTTCCACTCAACATGAATGAGTATTTAAGATATCTAATGCCTAATGGGACGAGTGGGCTGATCTGTCTGCTTCTGTTCCTCTACTTCAAATAAGTACAGTATACTGTGTTAATATAAGTAAATACAGTAGTGTACAAAAACAAATAAGTACTGTGCACTATTTAAAATAACTAAGTACAGTAATCAGTATTCCTCATTGAGAACACAAGAGTGTCTGTCCTCCCATCTGCACTAACGAGGCAAACAGCCGCTATCTTCGTCCAAAAACGTATTAAAGAGCTTTTGTTATGGTTTGCAAGGCTGGAAGAGTGTGGTGGTTGACTATTTATACAGTACTTCTCCGAGGCATGACAGATTGAAATGTCAAATTTAGATGTTTGTAATATTGGGTGTAATTGTCATTTCTGGATTCTATTTTCACTGTACTATAAAACAAATCCTTTTTTTACCTGTTCTTTAATGTTGGACTCCAGTGACATGTTTTTGTCCCGTGAGACACAATTACATCAAATTATACTTCCACACCTTTATCTGTTACCAGCGTGATGCATTCAGAAGAATTACCAATAAGAAATAATATGTAAACCTTTCATTTATTCTATTTATTTGTTTACCCCTTCCACAATGAAGCTGCACTATTTTAGCAATTCCATGCACATTTCAAAAAGTTATGTTTTTCTTTCAATAAGGTTGTTCTTGGGTATCGTTGAAACAACTCAGAAATAATGTAATACTACACAGTGAATTATTTAAGCAAACATTGGTACTTATTGCCATTTACTTTTAGCTTGTCTTCTGCTTAATCAACTTGGATTCATTAATTAAGAATAAGAGTCTATGGCACCCAGTGATATCTATTCTGATAAATGTGAGCTTTGAAACTAATTTGATTATGAATGTGCAGTTGAGGATAAGAAAATATCTGTGTGCAGTTAATTCTTTCCCTTTCGGATCAGCTCAGCTATTAATCAAAAATAATCAACGTAATTGAGAGAGAATTAATAAAAAAAAATAAAGTCTGAAAATGTTATACTATTCTATTTCAGTACAGTTAGAATTAATAATTAGCAGATATATTATGGGTGACCTCAATACAGTTCAGTGAATAATGCATTTAGTAAAACAGACTACTTAATATAATTACAGCAAATCCATGAATAGGATCATACTTTACCATAGGGTATTAAGGGGTATGTCAGAAACCGCAAATTGCAAGTAGAACTCACTTAAGACCTCAATACATTGAAGTAATTAAGAGGTCTGCCAAAAAGAAATGACTCTGAAAGCTGTGAACCGTTAGGAAATGTTGGACAAGAGCAATGTTAATACCTCTAACTAACATAGAGTTAATTACTTTCAGCAGATAAAGCTCAATACACGCATAGCTACAACTCTGCTTCTCTGGGACACTCGCTGCAGTCACTCTCTGGCTCTCAATAAGGTGGAGCACTTGGAGCAACATACTAGAGCATCCGCAAAGAGGAAAGGCACAAGATGTTTATGACGACTCTTCGGAAATCAAGATTTCTTTTGTGAAACACTCCAGTGTCTTTGTCATTATTTTGAAGATAATTGATTTAGGGCCATTTGGGGCCACCTACCCATCAACAGTGCTTGGGCATAGTGATCACAGTGAACTGCGGTATAACATTGTTCAGGGACCTCAGTGTAGAGTGGGGCCCCGTGGGCTATAGTTAATTACAGCAACGGCGCTTGAGACGTGACCAGCAGCACACAGCTTTCAAAAACAACACAGTAGCTGTGTAATTGTGATTCACGAAAGCTATGGGACAAATCCAAATGACAGAGATTCACAGAGATCCAAAGCCTTTTCCACAAAAGCAACAAAAGAAGCCCCAAGTCTTCAACGCTACACTCGACAGTTGCAGCAGCACCCAGTGACACTGTGGATCCCGGAGGCACCAAAATATTTCTGATGTTGCTGGCGTGAGAGATTAGACTTCAAGCAAAGCCGCAAAGCCAGGAATGTTTAAGCTGACAGTAAAAATGTGGAGGTCACATAATTAAGGCAAAGTGCCATGATAACAGGAGAGTATTTCAGAGCTGCCATCAATCACCATTTGGCAGGTAATTTATAACAGCCTCAATATTAAAGATGCAGCCACCTCAACATTGACCTTACGTGATCATCATTTGGCAGCCCCGAGCATCAGAGCTTGAGAATGTGAAAATTTACAAAGCAGTTGAGTGCAAGTGAACCTCATCTACTCACAGCAGGGGTAAAACAGAGCAGACAGTGTAGATCAGTAAGACCAACATTATCTATTCATCATTATTTAAAACAAAGACTTCAAACGCTTCGAATACGGTTGGAATAAAAAATTTGGTAGATCCAGAAAATATCAACAGAGTTACCAGCTGGAGATGAACTACCCTTTCGGACAGGTTTCTGTCATGTTATAAACCACTCGGCTGAACTTCTACCCAATCCGCAAGACTAAAAAGCTGTAATAGTTCATACAAGAAAGTAATTCAGGAGTACTGTGTCAGTAAAGCTCCCCATTGTGTTTTATCACATCGTAAAAATGACATCGCCATTGATTTCTGCTAGAGCAGAGAGCACACAAAGCATCAAATCTCCATCCACGCTGCTCTGATCACTATCCTGCAGAAATAAAACCAGCCCACAGCTGAACACGCTCCCATTGTTTCTCACACTCACCTTCTCCCTTTACCACTCCATCGCTCCTATTCCCACCTCCCTCACGCTCCCTCCCTCTCTCATGTCTTTATCAGGGCTGGATTTAGGATACTTTGTTTCAACATATATAAGCCGCTTCTACTCTATCTTTAATGCCTCTACTTGAAACCTGTACTTTTCCTGCCAGGGGAAAAGTATCCCAATTCTGCCTGTCAATCAATGGCTGCTTGGCGTTTCAGAGAAGAGCCTGCCCTCTGTCAGATGGGGAGGAGGCTGTCTGAGGGATGGGAATGAGTCTGGGAGGACGGCCTCTGTTACTGCCAACATGACAGCCTGACCTTTTATCCCAAGCATGCCTGGAGATTATTCCTCCAGGGCTGCTGTCGTGAGTTACGTACTGGGGTAAGAGGGCTTTGGGCGTGGGCCCTGACAATTGAACACTGGAGAAAAAACGGAACAAATGACTGAATTATACGTCCTTTTAATGGGTGTAACCGGTACGGCCTAGTGTTCGCCCCTGTGAGGGCTAATGGAAATGTGATCGCAGGCAAGTAATATGACTATCGACAAACACCTCTTTATCTTAAGGAAGCTTATTGAAAGTCACTTTGATCTACAGATACGTGGATGAATCAGGATAATAACGACACCATGATGAAGACAACACCTCATTATCTATCTCAAATGGGAATTAAAGTAGGAGAGGAAAACGGCCAGAGAAAAGGCATTTACCATAGAATAGACAGACCTCTGTCAGATCTGTTTGGCAGTGACGGTGGATGCAGCTCATTTCTAAGTGTGAGAACCAAAAACAAACCAAAAAAATCGAAAGGTTCAACTAAAAGCACTGCGCCACAGAAATAAGGTTGTTTAAGAGTCTGCGGATCTAGATGGAATCGATTGTGTCGGTCTCACTACATTCATATTCTGTGTAGGTCGGCAGCACCATGGCATTAGTGGTCAGTGGAGGGCTAGAACATTGATTAGTAATTAAGAACCCCACCTCAGCATTTAATGAGCTAAACGGCAGAGAAATCTGCAAGTCTGTTAATTCTTTCATATCTCAGATTAAAACCGGATTTTTCTCCAGGGTCCTGGGACATGGGTTAATGCAAGCCACCGAAGAATATGCTAAGCGTACTTTAACTATCCACCAGGGCATAACGTCATAATAAACTGCATCAACAGAAGCTGTATTATGGATATAGGTGGTTGAGAGGATGGCCTTTTTTAGTTCTCTGTTACAGCTGGCATACGGAAGTCGGCAATATCCTTAGGTGGAGATGTTGGATATTTCTGCCGGGAACATCTTAGCAACAGTGCCCTCTCTCACCATTGTGGTAGCGACACGTAGGCTGTGGTGTCAGAAATGCGTGGGTTGCTCTGTCAGCTACAGTGAAGATCATGGCCCTCTCCACAAAGAGTGAAGGAAATACATAAACGCTCACTATGTGTGGGTGGGACAAAAAAAAAACAAGTGCTAAATACATGATAAATAGCATTTCAATGAGGCAGCTAGCCCTGTACATTAGCAGATAAGGCTTTCATGTCCAGTGTCCTCCTACTCAATCTTGTGGGATAAATCATTGTAGCCAGGGTAAATGCAAATCTTAACATTGTTTAACTTGAAAGATTATCAAGCTTTATGGTGTAGCCAAGATGAGGAATTTTAGACACATTAAATCTTCCTAAATGTGGTATATTTTATATTTGACCCCTGATTCCATCACTAGCTGATTAAACTCAGATAAAGACTTTCTAGAGGTTGGAAATATTAATTGGCCAGGAAGGTAAAAGCTGACCTTGCTAAAACAACTAAAAGTCTCCTGGCTTGAACATTTCTCTGAAGTGATTGAATTGATAGATAACCAACACATAATAAAATCAGAGACCAAATATTAAGGTCTCATGTTTCTTGTGTTGCTGGTCATCAGGGACCCTCTCTAGACTCTGTGTCTCCTGTACAGCTTCCAATGTGAAGAATGCTGGAGCATGGAAACCTGCACACCACGTCCATTCTGACACTGATGAAATTATGGAGACTGGCAGTGGGCCCCTAGAGGAAAAGGGGTGCCTGGAGCCAATGGTGTAAGTGCTGCTGGACAAACCCCATTTTCTTCCCCCATTCTCATCCGCCGAGACCTCTTCTACTCTTATGACATTCACTTTCCCCAACAGAGGCGATCAAAATAACACTTATTTATTTATTCATGCTTACTTCCAGGAACGGCACGTGTGCTAAAGATTTTGTTTTCCGGGAAAAAAAAAACACACTGACGTTCTGACATTGAGTTCCTGAGCAAATCTGCAATCATTTGAGTTACAGGCTGTAATTCAATAACCCATGGTTTCAGATAAGATATAACTAATGACGAACCGTTCAGAAGTTGTCATTGTGATGCATGCCACTTGCTGAAGGGAAATGTTTCAAAACATTCAAAAGTTGAGATGTTTAGTTTGTAAAATGTGCGAAAAGAGTCTTACATGAAAGTAAACTCGGGCATCATCCCAGCAACAATAACGGCCCCTCAGGCAAAGCTCAAACTCTACATCCCTAACCAGGCCCTTCATTCTGCCACTTCTGGTCTCTTGGCTGTCCCACCCCAACGGGAGGGAAACCCCCACTGAGCCCTGTCAAAGCTCTTCTCTTTTCCTTACACTCCACTTGAAACTAGGATAGCGAAGTCCCTACTTGTTTCCAGAAATCTTTGAAAACCTTACCTTTTAAAATTGAAAACAATTCCACAGCCAGGTCTTCAAACCGGATGGCTAGGCCACAAGTTCAAAATCCAATACGATGTAATTTTTCAAGTAGAGGACTTTTCTTGAGACTTCCCAACAACTTGTGTTACAAATTACCAAGCTGAGAGCAATAGAGAAGCAGGTTTAATGAGGACATCTCACATGAATATTTCATGTCATCATCTAAAGTAAGCTCTGACCTGGTGAATCAAAACATAACCTATACGCTCTTAGAAATCTAAGTTATTTTACATAATCATGGTTTGCACTTCAGGACCTATGTATACCATTGTTATGCAGTTTCCTTAAACACTTAAGCCATCATTCTGAATTAAAGTTTCATAAAAATTACATTTATGGCACCAAGTGAGCACGCTGATTTTAAAAAGGATTTCAAAATTGGGGGATAGAAACAATGGCATTTGGTAGATAGAAAAGGGTTATACACATTTCATATCTGCGAAATGGTGGTGTATTAAACAGCGTTTTCTGTCTTCCTCATAACAAATTGTGCTTTTTGTCAAGCTACAGAAATGTTCCTCATTCCTGATCGTGTGTGTTCTGTTCCCTTCAGAACCAATCAAAACACAGGACTAAGCATTAAATCAGACTGGCGGAGAATGAACACCAATGATCATGTTCTATTTTACACAGAGGATAATTCACAATTATTGACAGATCGTCTTCGATTTATTTAAAATCCTATTAAAACATTATTACGAATCAAATGTAAACCCTTTTTGACCGGCTATCATACCTCCAATTAAGAACATTTACAAAAAGAGATCTTAGAGAGCATGACAACAAAAAGTTAACCTACTAATCATTTGTATTAACCTACTTTTTTAAATTGTATTCTATTTATAAAACTTTGTTGGCACCACAGGCAAAGCTTCAGTGGGTGATATGGGTGCGCAGCACCAATCAAAGGGGTCGACAAGAATGGTTGTCTTAAAAAAAGATTGCAATCAGAATAAAAATACATTATTCATTTTGTGTTTGTCGATTAGCTATAGTGTAGTTAGTTAGGAGAATACACATGTTGACATTGGGGGGCTATGCCTCATACCTATGGGAGAGAAAGCTTAGCTAGTTTATTAAATAACAGAGGACATAATGACAGCAGTAGACTTATAATGCTTAAAATAAGTTCATCCCAACTGGTTGATTGATTATTTAGATTAGTCTACTGTAGTGTCCTAGCGAATTCCAACAGACATTATTTAGATTAGTCTACTGTAGTGTCCTAGCGTATTCCAACAGAAGACTGCAGATTATTATTATTTTTCAAGATTCAAGCATATGGCTTTGTTGCCATGAGATCCTTCTGCGGGAGAACGTGAGGTGGCCAAATGGTTAGGTGGCCAGTTGTTTTCCAGTCACACTACTTCAGAGAGAGAAAAAGCAAGAGAGAGAGCAAGTGGATGAGAGAATGAATGGGAGAGGGGCTAAGCTTGTGATTCTTAAGGAGCACTGCAATGTCACTCTGGACTAATTTATGGAAGCCCATAGCTCGTCACAGCGAATAGAGCACTGTTGAATCAAGGGCATAGCTTCTTGGCATAATGTTTACACACTCCCAACATCCCCTATGTTGACAGTGAACCACCTGAAGCAAATCAAATCCAACCCAAACAGATGCACAACATACAGTAGCTCAAAAACACAAGTAATGCTCAAGACCGCACATTTTGAAAAGGACAAGCCAAAACCTAGACACTTTCTCCAAACATATTCTCTAAAATACATATATTGAAATATTATTTTATAACGGGCCGTTAACTGAAACTGACAAGGACATGGGGATGGTTGTGTGATGGGTCGTTAAAATTGACAGGATTTCTTTACCTCAGTAGTGTACTGAAATATGTGTTTTGGAAGATTTGTGAAGGTGCAATGCTGTCTGGGGTTTCAACTCAGTGGGACATCCTAATCTCGTACCAATGGGCCTATATGCCTCCTGAAAGGAACAGACATACACTTTGGGGGCCAAGGTAGCCCATCTGGTCCGATGAACCAGGTGTGAGGATGGACAAATCAACAAAGTAGAAATATAACTTGTGTTGGATTAACTGCACTGATGTGTGGTCTTTTAAAGTGCATCCCAAAAAGGCATGAACTCGGCGATAGGTTTCAATGCTGCACATGTTATGTATTATTTGTTACAGGTAAATATTAATTGGATGCAGAATCTTGCAAGACCAAGTGTCTAGCTTTCGATGGTGCTAATTGAATATATATAAATGTGTGAATGCTGGTTTCTTTGTTTTCATTGTATTAGCCAAGGTGAGATGATTCTATTATAGATGCAATGGGGGAGTTTGGAATGGGTCTGTCTGGGTGGGATAACTAGGGAAGCTTGACTTAGTTCTACAAGTCTATCGTTAAACGGATGCTCCTAGCACACTTACGTACTATTGTGTGTCGTAAATACTTATGGTATACTTAGTAGACTTTTAGATTAGTTGGGAGGACGGTGAATTTTGCTCCACAACCACCAACATTGACAAAACGTTGTAGAAACCCCAGGCATGCGAATGCACAATCGCAATGGTGAACAACTGCACACAAATAAGTTTTAACCACACAAACGTAACCTGCGATTATTAGGGCCACCAGCAATGGATTTTTAAAGCAATGAACTTAAAGAAATAAACTTTTATTATATTATTTTCTAATTTAAGTAATCCAAGAAGAAATCATAAGTTTTTTTCAAAAGTATCTGTAATCTAATTACAATATTTTATTTGGTAATGTAAAAGATTACAGTTACTGTTTTGTGTAATCTGGATTACTTGTAATCTGTCACTCAACGAACTCCGTAAGAAACTGTTTTGTATTGTAATTTTATTACTGGATTGGAATAAATTGTATTATTCTGGATTACTATGGCATTCCTTCTTCATCTTCATAATTGAGCTCGTAGGGCTACTGATAATTCCACACATATAAGTAAGTATCAGTGACCATACTTGGCATCCCTGAGTCAAAGCAGTCTGTGTAGCCCCAGGAACACATGCAACTGACTTTTCATTGCTGGGTCAAGGGTTTTGTATCATTCTGTGTAGCCCCAGGAACACATGCCATTTTACTTTACGGTTCGTGTTAAACGACCTACACCGTATGGGCGTTATGATAACTGATGTAAGCACACACACATATAAATTGTAGACTGGGCATCCCTAATTTCTGGGTTGCTCCACAATGCATTATCTTCTGTACTTGGCTGGCGAGGAGCATTGAGTTTTCACGTATGTTAAATGTTTGGCTTGTGACAAAAGAGTAGCTACCTTTACTAAGAATGTCCAGCATATTACGGCCATTTATGACTGCGTATGTTAACAAACAATATAGAGAAAGATTATTAGATATTAGGTGATCACATGGGTCATAGATTCTCCTGCACTCATTTTCCTACCAGTCCCCTCAGTAACATTCTAAGGGGTAACTTTTATCCTCTCACTACACCTCCATCTCTTCGCGCCTCTATCTCAACAATAGTCTTGATGAGACACCGCTGCCCACCATGTTGAGTGTGCCAACACAGAGACATGTGTTATTTTTCATTAAACCATAATTTCCCAGGGCTTCCCTTGAGGAGGCTCAGGATAAAGTGCGTGGAAGTTGAGCTGTAAATGCTTTGTTTTATCTCTGCAAAGAGAATATCCATTCTCTGAGCTCAAGAGAGATAATGCGAGGTTAAGTTAGGGTGGCACATATAGCAGTAGCAGACCTACTAGAAGCTTTATTTGAGGTGGATGATTCGCTCTGCTCCCGATTCCAGCTGTCAATCTGTTGTGCAAGGGGCCATGCTTGTCAAATTCAAAGGGGTAATCACAGTCTATTCCTAAGTGTTTTCTATTTAAACATGCTCTTTAGCGAGGCAGCTAAACTGAAAATACAATCGTTGGCTAATTGCAATGGAAATTCACAAAAAAAGAACTCCAGGACACTCAAACGTAGTCTCAAGCAGTTGTGTATATATAAGTACCTCAAATGAAAGAATATGTGCGTGAACAATTAAGGAAATTGATACACAGATAAACAAAAGCAACGTTGTGAGAAACAAACACCAGAAATGTGTCTTACCGTCAAACTTTTTATGTCTGGAGACAAAGGTGCTTCGTAAATCATGACTAGTTTCTTCAACCAAGTTCTCAAACTCCCACTTGCTCTGTTGGCCGAACTTGTCCTCCATTTCCGAGGTGCAACAGGTGTTGCCTTGAGGACATAAACGAAGATGTTCACCTGGAAATAACAAAGATAGTTTTCAATAACCAAAACTAGAACACATCTATACATTTTTTTTTTATTAAGCTAAAACAAGCAGGGTTGGAAAACTTACAGTTCTACTCCGAACTGCTGATCAGCAACCCAAATGTCAGGCTAAAATAGCAGGGCATGTTTTACCCTACGAATGATGCAGCTAATCACCAATATTGAATGTGTAAATGCCGGTGGCAGGATGTACCATTCACATAAGTATAATACAAATTGGGCCAGTGGTGTTTGCAAGTGCACCACATTTGTTACAATACAAAATATTTATGAATTTGCCAGATCATGTCAACATGTACATGTACAGATGCTGGTCATAAAAATAGAATATAATCAAAAAGTTGATTTATTTCAGTAATTCCATTCAAAAAGTAAAACTTGTATAATGTATACATTCATTACACACAGACTGATATATTTCGAGTGTTTATTTCTTTTAATTGTGATGATTATAACTGACAACTAATGAAAATCCCAAATTCAGTATCTCTGAAAATTTGAATATTACTTAAGACCAATACAAACTTTTTTTTTTTTAAATGTTGGCCAACTGAAAATTATGAACATGTAAGGTTTGAGCATGTACAGCCCTCAGTACTTAGTTGGGGCTCCTCTTGCCTAAAGTACTGCAGCAGTGCAGTGTGGCATGGAGTCGATCCGTCTGTGGCACTGCTCAGGTGTTATGAGAGCCCAGGTTGCTCAGATAGTGGCCTTCAGCTCTTCTGCATTTTTGGGTCTGGCGTATCGCATCTTCCTCTTCACAATACCCTATAGATTTTCTATAGGGTTAAGGTCAGGCGAGTTTGCTGGCCAATTAAGAACAGGGATACCATGGTCCTTAAACCAGGTACTGGTAGCTTTGGCACTGTGTGCAGGTGCCAAGTCCTGTTGGAAAATGAAATCTGCATCTCCATAAAGTTGGTCTGCAGCAGGAAGCATGATGTGCTCTAAAACTTCCTGGTCGACGGCTGCGTTGACCTTGGACCTCAGAAAACACAGTGGACCAACACCAGCAGATGACATGGCACCCCAAACAATTACTGACTGTGGAAACTTTACACTGGACTTCAAGCAACGTGGATTCTGTGCCTCTGCTCTCTTCCTCCAGACTCTGGGATCTTGATTTCCAAAGGAAATGCGAAATGTACTTTCATCAGAGAACATAACTCAGCAGCAGTCCAGTCCTTTTTGTCTTTAGCCCAGGTGAGACGCTTCTGACGCTGTGTCTTGTTCAAGAGTGGCTTGACACAAGGAATGCGACAGCTGAAACCCATGTCTTGTATACGTCTGTGCGTGGTGGTTCTTGAAGCACTGACTCCAGCTGCAGTCCACTCTTTGTGAATCTCCCCCACATTTTTGAATGGGTTTTGTTTCACAATCCTCTCCAGGGTGTGGTTATCCCTATTGCTTGTACACTTTTCCTTCCCTTCGCATCTCTATTAATGTGCTTGGACACAGAGCTCTGTGAACTGCCAGCCTCTTAAGCAATGACCTTCTGTGTCTTGCCCTCCTTGTGCAAGGTGTCAATTGTCGTCTTTTGGACAACTGTCAAGTCAGCAGTCTTCCCCATGATTGTGTTGCCGACAGAACTAGACTTAGAGACCATTTAAAGGCCTTTGCAGGTGTTTTGGGTTAATTAGCTGATTAGAGTATGGCACCAGGTGTCTTCAATATTGAACATTTTCACAATATTCTAATTTTCTGAATTTGGGGTTTTCATTAGTTGTCAGTTATAATTATCAAAGTTAAAAGAAATAAACACTTGAAATATATCAGTCTGTGTGGAATGTATAAATTATACAAGTTTCATTTTCTGAATGGAATTACTGTCTAATCTAATTTTATGACCAGCACCTGTATTAGTCAATGTTGTTTTAGGTATTCATCTGAAGGATATTTCAATGAGTGAGCTGCATCTATAAATGCAGTAAGTACATTTTCTTGAAGATGTCAGAGGATTAGTATTTGGAGTGTGTAATGATTCAGGATAGAGGCAGGACACAAGCGCAGGGAGAACGAAAGACATTTAATAAAGTAAATAAAACATGATGAAACAAAAACTAAGAAACAGAACAGGGACCAAAGAAACAGCATTACACGTGGTGAAAACTACAACAAAGACCGACAAAACACAATGGGACAGCAGGAACTAAAATAGGGTCTGTGATCAAGGAAACAGGTGCGGGCAATAATCAACAGGTGTCCGTGATGAAGTGAGGCAGAGTTGGATTAACTGGCACAGCAAGCCTGTCGTGCCAGGACGTGACTAAGTGCATTTATATACTACTATACTTTTTTGACAATTTTTCCTCCCCTGGTATTTTTTTAATTTAACATTATGTCTATGGTCACAAAATTCTAATTGCCAGAAAATCGGTCAAAATTGACCTTATGGGTTCCTGAAGAGTTTTCTTGTCAGAAATAGGAAGTCCATAATAAGTATTGTAGTATTGAAGTATTCATCCCCTTTAGTGAATATTTTGTTGAGGCACCGTTGGCACAAATTAGAGCCATGATTCCATTTGTAAAACAGCTTTTCACATTTGGACACAGAACTTTTTTGAAACAGAATTCTTCCTTGCAAATTTGCTCAAACTCTATCAAGTTGGATGGGTGGTTTTGGTTGACAGCACTCTGCAACTTCTACCACATATTTCAAAGGGATAGAGGTTCGGCCTTTGACTGGGCCACTCAAGGACATTCACATATTTTTTTCTGAAGCAACTCCAGTGTTGACTTGGCTGTGTGCTCTGGTCATGGTTCACCCCAGATAAAGGATATGTGTGGTCTGGATCATGATTTCTGCAAGGAGCTCTCTGTATATTCCAATGTTCATCCTTCCCTAAATTCTTTAAAAAATCTGTCCTTACTGTTGAGAAGCATCCCCATTGCATGATGCTGCCACCACCTTGCTTCACGGTAGGCTTGTGCCATAAACAGCGCTCAGTGTTGAGACCAAAAAGCTCAATTAGTCCATAGAATCTACCACACATTTCACTTAACCTCAGGTTTGACAATTTGACACTCTCTAATGAAGGCCAATTCATGCACAGTGTCCCCTAGCTCAGCTGTGGAAGACTGTAACTCCCCTTGTTGACCTCTCTGACTAGCAGCCTTCTTGCGCGGATCATTAGTTTTTACAGCCTGCTCTAGACAGATTCAAAATTGTGCCCTATTATCTCCATTCTCAATAAAGTACTTCACTGTGCTCTGGGGGACATTTATTGCCTTCAAAATGCTCCTATATCCTACCCCTGGTTGGTATTTTGACGCCAATTACAGATTTGCTTTGATTTTGGATTTAGTTTTTGTGAGGAATTGTATTAACCAACTGTGGGACCTCCCACAGACAGGTGTATTTAACTTGAAATAAGGTGAAACACCTTGATTGCACACAAGTAGGCTCAACTAATTACATGGAACTAACTACATGACTTCTAAACACAATTGGTTGCACCACAGCTCATTCAGGTATGTCAAAGCAAAGGAGGTGAATACTTATGCAATCAATTATTTCTGTTATGTATTTGTAATTAATTTAGAACAGTTTGCAGATTACATTTTTCACTCTGACATGATGGACTTTTTTTGTGTTGATCAGTGGCAACCACTCCTAATTAAAGCCCTTATGATAACATGTTGTCACACAAAAAATGTGGAAAGGTCCAAGTGGGTGAATTCTTTTGAGAGGCATGGTACCTTTTATGACTTGGGGGCATCAGGTTAGCTTAATGGTCAAGAGCGTTGGGCCAGGAAATGAAAGGTAGCTGGTTCAAAGTTTTGTAGATGCCGAATCTCTGCTGCAAGACGCATTAGTCACCCAATTGTTGTTTAAATCAGGCCAGTGGTGTCTAAAATATTGGCTATGATGTACAACTGAATGCATAGAGATTAACAGCCCCTCCACATTTTCACAGTAGTGACAAAGTATACCATTGTCTTTCAACATTTATGGTATTTTTGACACACAAAAAAATGCTGTGAACTTTTTCCTTCCTTTCAAAGTGCCGTCACCTTTCCCTATTAAATTATTAAAGTCATTTTTGTCAAGCTGTGCTGCTCAATAAATGCCAATGTCTTTAACACAAATGTGGGACCAAAATCCAAATCTCTCAGACAAGCCAGGGGGTTAGCTGCTTAAAATGATTGAATCAATTCTAATAACAGCTTTTTAATACACTTTCGTCTCTCTTCAAGCAACCATTACTGGATTTAATTAAAGGGCACATTGTGGTATAACTACCAGATATGTTTATGGCAAAGCAATGACATTGTTTGTTGTGTTAGTTTGCTATGAAAACCATGGGGTGTCACCAGAACACCTCAACACGCTCATCCCATGATGACCTGGCTGAGCCCTGAATGACTTGCAAGTCTTTTGACATCCCCACCTATGAGACAAACTAACTCTGCTTGGTCCTCTGGTATGTTTTCATTTACTCTACAATGTTTCAATGGGTAAATTAAAAAGGGGTGTATGAAGGTGTGACTGGGAAATGTATGACATTCCCCTGCAGAACAAAGTCGGCTGTACCTGTTAGGAGGAATCCCTCCATGTGAATTCCCCATGGTATGTGACTCTGAAGTCAGCAGTTAAAGCAAGCGGCAACATTCATCCATCCAAAGCAGCATTAATACATGCAATATTTAGATCAGATATCAGCACTAGCAAGTATCACAATGTAAAAAATATATATATATGAAAACATGATACTGTAGTGATATGCCAGAAATAACCTGTAACAGTAATATTACAGTAGGTCTGGGGGATGAGACAGCACACACTGTTTCCTCTCTCTCTTTCTCTAAAACACACAATGGAGAGTGCATGTAATGTAGCACACAAACACATTTAGACATGGACAAAGTTGTTTCCTCTCTCCATGCAATCATTCCATTCTCACAATGTTCAGCCAGCTCCCTATGTTGCTAGCACACAAAGTGAAATTAAAATAAAAATTGCCAGGAGCCCAATGATGTAATTCATGCCAGGCTCCATTTATTACTTGAGGACAAAACGTGTTTCTCTGTTGTTTATCATCCTATTCTCGTACTGGGAGAGTGTTCAGAAAAATATGTTGTTGTTTTATTTTCCAAAAAGTGCTTACAGTATATAAATGGGACAAAATATAGGCGACAATATGGGGATAAAACAGTATAGGTGAAATATGTGGTCAATATGAGGAAAACATAGCCGACAAAATGTGGACATTATGGAGTCTATGCTGGGTGAATGTGGGAAACAATATAAGAACAATATAGGAGCAATGTTCTGTAGGTGCAATATAAGAAAAAAATAGGTCAATATGGGGACAGTATTGGTGACAGTACAGGGATATTGGCTGTATGATTTATATACATAAAATTAGGAACTACAGCATATCTATAAAAATGTTTTCCTTAGATCATAATGTTCTTAAATCGTTGTGTATTATCAACACATTCTATATTTTGTAATGAGCAGGGTTATTGCCAAAAAGTCATCTATGCAGCAGTAGGGAGAACAGAGTGAAACATGATCTGTAATATTACCATTCAGAAGGAAATCACATTACAGTTGATGACATGTATGAACTGAATTACAAGTTAATGAACTACATCATCATTTTGTTTTCCCAAACACCCATTCGCATTGCCATGAACAATGCTGATTCAGCCCTCTCTCCATATCACACTATCCCAACTGCAGTATCGCTATTGAAGAACAAATGATGAGAAATGAGAAATAATCTGATCACGTGATGACTAACCAAAGATTCTTGACATTAAAAATATCTTGTATAAAAATATGTGCAGAGTGTAACTGTGTACAGCTCCCTCGGAAAGCATTCAGACCCCTTCACTCTCTCCAAATGTGGTTGTTATCAAATTATATATCTATATGATACTATCAATATACACACAACAACAAAGCAAAAACACAAACAAAAATGCATCCAAATGAGCTCAGATGCATCCTTTGTCCTTTGATCATCCTTGAGATGTCAATAGAAGTAGATGTTGAGGCATAGATCAAGGGAAAGTTATCAAAAAATTGCTAAAGCATTGAAAGTTCTGAGGGGCAGAGTTGGCTCCATCATTGTGAAAATGAAGAAGTTTGGAAGCACCAAGACTCTTCCTAGAGCTGGCCTCCAAACGAAGTGACCGTGCACAAAGGGCCTTACTCAAGTCGGTGACCAAGAACCCAGAGGCCACTCCAACAGGGCTTCAGAGCATCTTTGCAGAAATAACCCCCGGGGATGAGGTCTGGATCCATTTTTATTTGCAATGTCCTTCCTTTCCTTAATCATGACCAGTCTCCAAGTCTGTGCGGCTGAGATGCTCCCACCACCATGCTTCACTGTAGGGATGGTATTAGCTAGCTGATGAGCTTTACCTTGTTTTTGCCAGATGTAGCACTTGTCATTCAGGACTGATAGTTTGATTTTGGTCGCATTAGAACAGATGATCTTGTCCCTCATGCACTCAGATGGCTTCAGGCAACATGTCACATGCCTTTTACTAAGGAGTGGCTTCCATCAATTGAAAAAATAAAATGAATGTCAACAGCTTTAGGTAGGTCACTGTCTGTGTATAAAGGAAATGTTTGAGAAACACAGGTTTACTGGACACTTTAAAAGACCATGGGTTGGAGGGAGTCAGATAAGTCCCACTTCTCATAGGTCTGAGAGCAGCTCTCTATCAGAGAAGTGTCAGACAAAAACAGTTCCTCTGACCTGACATGTAGACCTCACAATGTGTTCCCGCAGTCTCAGCAGAGCAAAACATCACTTAAAAATGAGTCTCTCGTATATCAACATCCCATAAGGGACCTTAAAGGGACCACTCCACTCAGCCAAGGTGACACGCCTGTCCTTCGGTCAAGGTTAAAACAGCTCAGTGGACACACAGATACCTGTTTGTACATATTGGAATAACATTCCCCATTAGCCAGAGAAAAAATATAATCTATTTTTTTTCCCACACGTTCATTCACTGTTCATTGTATGCAAATCTGGTGAAAGGAATGCACTGTCGTATGGATTCCAAACTACTCTCACCACATTTATGAATTATAGTGGAGAACAGTGTAAATCAAGGGAATCTGGCCTTGTGTAGCAGCGTGCAGAGCACCGAGTCTGACACGATGGCGATGACGAAGCCTGCGTTAGCTTTTGGCCTCACGTAGTGTTGAGTGGGAATGCTACCTGGAGTTGTGTGAGTGAACCTCACTGAGCCTGAGCGCTGATGGCAGAAGGAGACATCATTTCCTGCTAATATTCTGGTATCAAAGCAAGCCTCTGGCAAGTCATCTAGTATTAAGAGGGCTTCCTGTGAAGGGGAAATAAAGAGACGTGTCCCAACGCAACCTTGTAGCGGCACCAGCCAAATCCCTCTCCTCTCGGGTTGGTTTATCAGAGCTGTCAGGGCGCAGTACAGGTCTCCTCTGCTTCCTGCTTTCCCCAGACACAGCACATTTAACGCCTGCATGCAAGCATCTGCTTGTCCTCACGTTGCCATGTAAGTGAATTAAATGCAAAAGAGATATAAAAAGTCATTGCCGTGATTAGCATACTGGTGAGAGTATGACAAAGGATGAACAATGCCTCTCAGACTGGAGTTGTGTGTGTGGGCAATCGGGTATATTTGCATGTTTCAAAGGCACAAACATAAGATGTGCGGGGGCATACAGATTTCGCATTGTAACACTGAACATTTGCAAATGCGGCTGCAAGGTAATGGCGGGGTCTTATGCATGCATTCAGTGTTTTATTAAAGGCTATGAGCTGCCTTTGTGAGTCCCAATTACTTGCTGTCACTCCATTGTCTGTAATCAAGCAGAGTCAGTCAGATCATCTCTTCCATTATGTGTGTTGATGAAGTCTTTCCCTGCACCTAATAGAGGAAGACATTCATATTCCACACAATAAGGTCTTTACTTTGCATACCCAATGCCAGGTAGTGAGGGAGCTTCTCACTGCCACTTTTGTACATTTATTCGTGGACCAATTCTAACTCTGCTAATTATCTTGTAAGCTTAAAAAACGGTTATTGCACCGTTTATTGCACAACAATAAAATCATTACTGTGCAATTAAATCTTTACTTCACATTCAGACACTTCACTAAAAAGGATTTCAACTGTAATACAAATATCACGACCAACACCACTGTAAAATAAGTTACTCTACCCATTCATAGAAACTAGAACTAGTCAGCTACGAGAATTAAATGTGTACAAGTTACATTTTCATGCCAGAAAAGGTAGGCCTACTCTCAAAAGTACTCATCAGTGTACCTGGCCAAACAGACGCAAAGCATATGTGCACTGCCATCTGGTCTACCTGTCATGGCCCCTGCCAAATTAGTACAGGCCTGATCCTTAGAGCAAACTCTGCTCCTTAGAGAAATTAAACAATCAACATCAGTGAATGTCAATAAATGTCTGCTATTAATATGTGAATATTTGTCTTTTTGGGACAAAATTGTAATGTCCCCCTGCTTTTTAAGTGATTCTGTTTCACAAAATGACAGCCTAAGGTTAGGCATTAGTCAAGCATGCCGACAATTCCTGAAGTACGCCCGCACTGGACATTGATTTCTCGCCCCAATCAATCCACTCCCTGATAAAAATGTATTCCATGGCTAAAGGTTTATGACAAAGATATAGCCAGCATTACTCAGGTTCTGAGTTTGTGAAACACCCTGAGGTAACTACTGTAGCCACTACTCAGCTACAGTAGAGGCCTGAGTTTAGCACATCAACACCTCAATGCATGAATGTTGGTGAAAATGCCACATGAAATGTCAGAGACAGTAAGACTGTTATTTTAGGAAAACCCAGAACTATGAAGTACAAAGTACAACAAAAATCAATGAGTGTCGATTGGGTTTGTGTGTGAGTGTGTTAGACCGTTTGCGTGTGTATTATCTACCGCTACCATTATTCCCATCTGTGTTTTCTTCACTACCAGAGCCTTATCCTTTTAACCAAATCCCAGCAGGTGTTTTTGGAATAGCAGATTCTTGCTAGCACCAACATCAATCAAAATGGAATGACACTGTATTCCCCTAGTGTAATTCACCATGCCATGACTCTAAATGAGAGGGATGTCCCATGGCTTTAAATAACATTCGTGCTCATACTGTGTTCTAGTTTGAATGAGGATGGAGCGAGAGGTGACAAGAAACAATAGGCCAGAAGATGAGAGTCATAGCTGACCATTATCATAATGACATGGCAGTGCACATTCTCATGAGATCCAAATGGAATAGAGATGTTTAAATATCAATTGATAATATCTAAACCAGTGTCACAATGATGAAATGTCATTTTCAATGCATTTCAAATTGTGCTACAATCTTGCAACTCTCACGTCGTCGGCCGATGTGTGGCAGGAATATTTGATTTGTGAGCAAATTCAATCATAATGTAATATTTTACAAGAAGAAAAACCTTGAGGTAGTTCACACTGAACACATATTAAATGTTATAGTATACTTCCTCTGCTTCTACAAGGAAAGGCCGAATTTGAAAAAGCCTTTTTGGGGAAAAAGGCTATAGAGCCAATATGCCCTTTCAAGATCTGTTGGCCATGCCATACAAAAACAACTGCCATTAAATGTATATATTTTTTTCACCTGGAACATTCAATTTTCGTGGTACTACTGATGTGACTTGTATGTTATAATCTGATCACACTACTATGGACTCCCTGAAAGTGACAGGCTAACTGTTAAAGTAAAGTAATAATGACTGTTGGATCATTCAACTAATAAAAGTATGCATTTCACTTCAATTGAGCATTCTGTCAAAAACGTAATGTTTCCATCAAAGAAAAATACTACAGCAAATTATTACAGTACCTTTGTAAAAGTTTTCAGTACCTTTCATTTAAGGGCTTACATTAATACTGTATGTTTTCTGAGTGTAAAATCAAGCTGATAAACAACAATTACATTGGGTGCCAATCATTCTGGAGGGCACTGCCATGTGTGCAGCATCAAAAACACCTGTTCTGTTCCTTCACAGGTAATAATAAAACACATTAAATGAACGTCAACAGCTTTAGGTTGGCCATTGACTGTGTAGAAAGGAAATGCTTGAAGGCCACAGGTTTAGAAAACTAATTCAAAAAAATGTGTTTTTGCTTTGTCATTGGGTGGCATTATGTGTTGACTTGATGGCAAAAGCAGAGGGGTCTGAATACTTCCCAAAAGCATTGTACAGTACATACAGTAGCAGTGAAAAGTTGGAACACACTGTCACATCCTGGCACGGCAGGCTCCCTATGAGATCCAATGCCCTATCTCACTCATTTGGCGCACGGACACCTGTTTGCCCTCAGCTGTGTTCCTGATCACTGTCCCTACTGAATAACTTCCTTTTCTAGTATGTCTTGTCGGTCTTGGATTCCATAACACTGTAATGCTGTTCTGATTTCGTTGGTTTGTTTCAGTTATGTTATGTCTTAGTTCTTTTTATTAAGCATCCCACATTATCCCTGGGCATGTCCTGTCACATTTCTGTAATATAAAACATACCGAGGTGAAAATAAGCAACAATGAACAAAAGGAACTTAGGGATAAATATACAGACATTGATTATGGGAATGGGAAACAGGTGTGCGTTATGGGCATGATGGCGACAGAACAAGTCCAGGTGTGTTCAACGAAGGGCATTGAGACGGTGGCAGGAAGTAAACCAGTGACAACCAGTGCTGGTGCAGGAGTGGAGTTGGCAGGTGTCACACCTTTGCTAAGGACAAGGCTATTTCTGGGACCAGTGAGGGCAGGGAAATAAATAATTTTATATATATCCCCTAAAAATTATATTTCATCTAAAACAATACAACAAGAACAGGATTCCCTAATGGAAAGAATGTCCGAGATGTTTAATGCACATGGTTGACAGAAAACGAGAGAAATATGAGATTGGACCACTAATCATATGAAAAAATAAATAATGATTGTCAGAAATTACTTTGTCGAAGCCGCAAATAGCTAGGGCTTTAGCAAACCAGGAAAAATGAATTAAGTGGTTAAAGAGCTTCCTACAAGTGACAGAGGATTTAGAACAGCAACATAGCAAGTATTTCAAAAGACACATACACTCACCTAAAGGATTATTAGGAACACCTGTTCGATTTCTCATTAATGCAATTATCTAATCAACCAATCACATGGCAGTTGCTTCAATGCATTTAGGGGTGTGGTCCTGGTCAAGACAATCTCCTGATCTCCACACTGAATGTCAGAATTGGAAAGAAAGGTGATTTAAGCAATTTTGAGCGTGGCATGGTTGTTGGTGCCAGACGGGCCGGTCTGAGTATTTCATAATCTGCTCAGTTACTGGGATTTTCATGCACAACCATTTCTAGGGTTTACAAAGAATGGTGTGAAAAGGGAAAAACATCCAGTATGCAGCAGTCCTGTGGGCGAAAATGCTTCAAGCTGATAGAAGAGCAACTTTGACTGAAATAACCACTTGTTACAACCGAGGTATGCAGCAAAGCATTTGTGAAGCCACAACACGCACAACCTTGAGGCGGATGGGCTACAACAGCAGAAGACCCCACCGGGTACCACTCATCTCCACTACAAATAGGCAAAAAGAGGCTACAATTTGCACAAGCTCACCAAAATTAGACAGTTGAAGACTGGAAGAATGTTGCCTGGTCTGATGAGTCTCGATTTCTGTTGAGACATTCAGATGGTACAATTTTAAACAGAATGAGAACATGGATCCATCATGCCTTGTTATCACTGTGCAGGCTGGTGGTGGTGGTGTAATGGTGTGGGGGATGTTTTCTTGGCACACTTTAGGCCCCTTAGTGCCAATTGGGCATCGTTTAAATGCCACAGCCTACCTGAGCATTGTTTCTGACTACCTGCCAGAACAAAAGCATTGTTTCATGTCCATCCCTTTGTGACCACCATGTACCCATCATCTGATGGCTACTTCCAGCAGGATAATGCACCATGTCACAAAGCTCAAATAATTTCAAACTGGTTTCTTGAACATGACAATGAGTTCACTGTACTGAAATGGCCCCCACAGTCACCAGATCTCAACCCAATAGAGCATCTTTGGGATGTGGTGGAACGGGAGCTTTGTGCCCTGGATGTGCATCCCACAAATCTCCGGCAACTGCAAGATGCTATCCTATCAATATGGGCCAGCATTTCTAAAGAATGCTTTCAGCACCTTGTTGAATCAATGCCACATACAATTAAGGCAGTTCTGAAGGTGAAAGGGGGTCAAACACAGTATTAGTATGGTGTTCCTAATAATCCTTTAGGTGAGTGTATGTCAACACTGACTGTCCCAAGTCTCCATGCCTTCTGGGAGCACCTATGAAAAAGCATTGCCTTAATCAAGATTTGTAAATCACCAAATTGGGGAAAATAAAA
Source organism: Esox lucius (assembly GCF_011004845.1). Lineage (NCBI taxonomy): Eukaryota > Metazoa > Chordata > Actinopteri > Esociformes > Esocidae > Esox > Esox lucius. Next base: position 15,633,845 of record NC_047584.1, on the reverse strand, counting down.
AAATAGGGACAAAAGGCAAATGGGGAAAATGTAAGAAAATGCAAGAGGGAAATGTAGAAATGCAGAAGTTGTGCACTTCAGCAAGCCACTGGATAAAATGTAAATTAAGTTAGCGCTTAGTGAAAAAAGCTTTTTGAAAACTATTGTGGAAGTCACTTCAACATAAAAGAAATTCACATCCGTCTCATGTTGACCTAGTGCCAACGCATATGACTTGGAAAACCTTGCAATGGATGAGAAAGTCTAGAATTATATATTTGATATTCTAGCCACCTTCAATGACATCAAAAGCATATGACAACAAGGAATATTTTGACAGCACTGAAACTACGGACAGTACCGTAAAACAGCGGTTCCCAAACTGGGGTACTGCCGTAAAGAATACCCAAAGATCATGTACATTACAGCATGGAATGACAAGCAACGCATTATCAGCATACATACCACCATGTCTGGCTTTGATATTTATTGGGGACAGTGTAATAAAAGGAGTGGCGGGGGCATGGCGAGGCTGCTGAGGACATTTGATATACATGGGCAGCGGGCCTAGCAGCCCCAGAGACCTTGCAGCGGCCACAGCAGTGATTCTCATTGGCGTCAACTTGCTAACTAGAGCATGGAAAAGCACTTACAGGTAGAAGCTGGTGGCTAAGACTGGAGACTAAGACTGGAGACTAGGACTGGAGACTAAGTAGGCCCTAAGGAATGTTCAGATCATTACCTTTCACTCTGCATTTACAGATTACTACAGGCACTGGGCTTTATCAGTGCCTGGTGCCCTGTTACACTCCAGATATTGTAGTTCTGATATAACTTCACCCTCACCTCAGTGTCCAAGTGGGCAGACAGGGGGGGTGATGACCGCATACAGGGCTCCATTCCTCCCACAGTGCCCCTTACAACTCCCCTGTGTTTTTTGACCTGCTGGTCATCTGAACGTTTAAATATATTGATGTAAACTTATAAACTCTGCCAAGCACAGCCAGACCAGGACCCCCCGGAGATCACCTATATCTAGTCTATTGAGTTTCTCCAAGTGACCATGCTTCAACATATTTTTGGTTGTTCTCCAAATTTACGGTTGGGTATCTGTATAAGAACATTGTGCTGATCTACAAAGGGCCAAATAAAATACATTTGACTGACTCATTGATTCAGTACCACAATAGCAATGGCTAATGCCCTTCTCCATTCTCATTATTGCCCACACCTATTCAAAAATGACCAAAGAACTGAATCAGCATTTCTGTGACCCCATCTGGACAAAACATTTATGACTTGAGTTTGACAGAGTTTTCAATTGGAAACAGCTTGTAACCAACGACAACACACAACAAGGAATAACTTGGTATAAGGAGAATAAAACATGGAACACTGAGCAATAAAAAATAGTCATCTATTAGCCTATTTCCAACATCCAGATGGGTTTACATTTGGGAAAATCGAATGGAGACCTTCAGCCCACAATTGTCTGCTGCCACTGTTAAACATAGTGAGGGGGATTCATACTGGTATGGGCAGCCATCTTATGAGACTCACTGGGTCCGATTTACATGGTCGTAAAACCACTAATTAGGAATATAAGGCCATTATATTGGTCCAGTTACACCCTATGGTGCAAACACTGTTCCCTAATGATGTTCCAATATGCCAGAATGATAGAGGCCTCATATACCAGGGGTATTTAAATCTTACCCAACGAGGGCCGGAGCCTGCTGGTTTTCTGTTCTACCTCATCATTAATTGGACCCACCTGGTGTCTTAAGTCTGAATAAGTCCCGGATTAGAGGGTTGCAATGAAAAAATGGAGTGGAACTGATTTCGAGGGCCAGATTTGAATACCCCTGCCATATACACTGCTAAAAAAATTTTGCACTTTGAATCCCAGGATGACATCAAAAGCCTTCCATGGACTGCCCAATGACCAGATCTGTTAGATCATCGAACCTATACAAGACGTTCTGGAGCAGAAAGTACAAAATAGTTTTCCACCTCCTTCTTTCGTCAACAAACTGGAGGCCTTTTTTCTTAAAGAATTGTGCATTATGCTCTTACACACAGTTCAGGACTTGACATGGGTGGTCCTACACCTTATTAGATCTTTGATATTATAGTTAGATGTTTATGTACTTTTGTCCACCTTGTATTTACTGCATTTAAATGAGGAAAATGTGCTTGTGCGTAAAAGCACATCACATAAGGTATCCAGAAAAGCTAACAAAAGAAAGAAGTTGCTTCAACATATCTCACAACATTTAGCCTACTGAATTTGCATTCCTTTCATATTTATTGTGAATGTGAAGCTAACTGAAGTTGGCTAGCTTCATAAAAGTATCAGTTGTCATACTGTACACACTACTGTTTTATATCAGTTTTGCCCATGAATACCTTTTTATATGTACTGAGGTGTATGGATACAAAAGGTTGTTGAAACCTTCAGGGAACCACTGGACAAATAACATGCAGAACTGGCGGTCTTCACAACAAAAGGAAATCTGGTATCCTTATCTCTGTTCTTAGAAAATGAACATACAACACGGGACTCCAACTCCAAATCCTAAAAATGGTAAGAGTCCATTTGACATCAAACAAAAAAAGGAAGGTTCAACATAAGTCCATACAAAACAACAACAAAATGGGAAAAGTGCCCCAAAAGGCTTAACTGCTATGACTGAGACGAAAGGAAAAAGGAGCTTACAGTGAAATCCAAGGACTTGCAGGGACAGCAATTCCACACATAGCGCTAACCCTATAGTAATAAATCAGGAGCTAACAATACACCTAGCGAGGTCTAGAAGAATGTAGGCTGACCAGACCCTCCACTGAGGTTTAAAAGTTGCGTCCCTGCATGTAAACGGCTCATAACTTTGAGGTCTGTCCTCTTCAAATCACCCAGACAGGTTTTATGGGCAGAGAGAGACAAGAGTGAGTGACATTATTAGCAACAGGTGCATCCAATTGTACTCTACTTGTACTCACTAGTCAAGCTGGGGGAAAAAGTTATGCTATACTAGCCTGAGGGACAGCTACTTTAGTTCAGTACCTGTCTGTACTGTATGACAATTGCCAAAGAGTCTACCCTTTGTTGTCGAATATGAAAAAAACAAGCCAACAAGTTTTAACAAATTGACATTAAAAAAAAGTAAAAACACATTTTGAATTTTCAAGCAAATATCTATGAGTGATGTGTTAAGTTGTGACAATGTTGGCCAAAATAAAATAAAAACTATTGCATTATGCACAGTAGGGGGATTAAAGCCGAACCAACTACACACAGTTTATTTTAACATAGGATAAAGCAAAGAATGTTTTGAAAAAGCACCCCTGACTCAGGTCGATTGTCTTGAATTATATAGGATATTGTTGCGTCTACGTTTTGAAATTGCAAACTTTTAAAGGCTATCTGGACCCTGGTCTTTCATTAAAAAAACAATTTTGTAGGGTGTGTCAATATTAAAAAATGATATATTAAATATATTGTTCACCAGCTCAGACTAGAGAGATGTGTAAGCGGGGCAACTTCACTGGATTGCGGATGCCGACTCTTTGGCAAAGGTTGTCGAACAGGGTGCCCACCCATTCCACTAGGTGTGTGGAGACATCCTGGCCACTGTTCAAGGGTGGACTGTGGCAGATATCTGTGCTGCAATAAGCTGGGCATCCCCTCATACGTTTATGAGGGTGTACTGCTTCAATGTCACTACACCCAGCCAAAAACCTAATGTGCTGTCGGCCGGTGCGGGAGAAGATGAAAAGGTAGCCTGCGTATTTCCCCTAGGGGACCACGGTTGTGTCCAGATGCTTCCTTTAGGTAGGCTGCCATTGGCCGCAACTTTCAGTGTTCTGCCTGGTTGTGTTTGGATAACCCCATGTGTTGTCCCAAAGTAATCGATTGAAAAGTTACATACAATCCTGGTTCCAATTGGGGCGGGTGGGTGTAAGGGTTAGGATTGGGTAGTGTTAGTGTGAGTGTACAGGGTTAACAGGATTGGGGAGTGTTAGTGTTATTATATGGGGTTAACAGCACTGTGTAGTGTTAGTGTTACTGTATGGGGCTAACAGGATTGGGTAGTGTTAGTGTTATTGTATGGGGTTAACAGCACTGGGTTGTGTTGGAGTGTCAGTGGCGGCCTGCCATCAGGGCATTACTGATTGTGGGTGTATTCTCTTATACTATGGATCATGTAAAAAATTATGTAAAACCAGAAAAGGAAGCAGGCAAGCCTAGTTCAGCCAGCCCCCCAATTAGAAGTGATGAATGTTGTTGCCCTCACTGGATTGGAACCTGGTCCTCCCACATGAGCAGGTGTGTCTTTAACCACAATGCCATGGAGCTATATGTTTGCGGAGTGTCGGTATTACTTCTCAACATTAGATAATTTTGCCACGCCAAGTTTGAATATTTCGCTAGACACCATTAAGCATTGTATTAAACTGACTAATGTTTCTTATTAAATACCATATATGAACTGTATGGCTTTTGCCACGGGCAGTTTTAGAAGCTTATTAGCCAGTAATATACTTACTAGTATCAACTAACTTACTACTTGGAATAGTATAAGAACTGAGCAATTGATGACAAGACTGAAGATGAACTTCACACTGTCAAAGCTATTTCATTTCATGGCACAGCAACATTCGTTTTTCTTTTATTTGTGAATGACATTGATACAATGACAATCAATAAAGGTGACGATAACTGACTTTTTCGTCAAAAGAAAAGATGTTAGAATCTTGGAAACCCCTACTCTTTTACTGCCCAAGGGGTTGTGATCTAGTCTATATTACCCCAAAAAGCATGCACAGATGCATTGGCTACTTCAAAAAATCACCAGAAATAGTCACAATATAGCTGTTAAGTGTTGTATTTTAGGCTTACTATAATGTAGTTACTGAAGGTTGCAGACATCAAAGATTTTGTCTATCTTGAAATAACCAAATGCATAATATGTTTTGACTGTGAACAGTCTCAATCACAGGACCTCTGGCTCGGTAGTCAGCATCTCTAACCACCACGCTATTTAACAAGGGGTAGTCAGTCAATCAGTCAGTGACTCACTCAGTAAGAGACATTCACTCTTCTTGGCCGTCTCCGCTTACGCAGTCCAGCAAAAAGCTGCCTGCCAAGTTTGGATAGCTGGCACAAAATGCCGCTATCTAGCATGAAATGTGAATGACTTCTTCTGCAACAAATGTCAGTCAACCATTGGCAGAGTAGATATTGATAGCCTTAGACATATCATAGGTAGACAATAGATAAAATATAGGTAGCATGCAGCCATTATTTTGTTATATGGGTTGTTGTCAAATGTGCAATCATAGTTAGCCACACTAACCAGCCAGCTCATGTTTAGCGTTGGACATCGGCTTGACTATAACTTTGTTGTCATTGGTAGCCAATGCTGAGATGACAACCTGGCTGTGTTAGTGTTATGGTAATGCGTTAACAAGACTATGCAGTGTTAGTGTTAAAGTATAGTGTTAACAGGACAGGGTACTGTGGGTATGTGGATTTAGCTACAGTATAAACATTGACAGAATGGTAAATATTTGTTATATTATGATAGGCCTTATTTATTAAATTAATGTGTGCTATCTTCACTGACATTTAATGAGAGAGCTGAAGAAAGGTAAGTAAACATTCTGTGAATACCTTTAAGCAATAACATTTACAGGGACAATCCAAAAAAACATTGACAGACTTATACCATAAATGTTTTTGAGCTATTATCCATAACAATAAAAAATGAAAGGCATCTTTTATAGCCTTTATTGCTTAATAGGACAAGCCTAATTCCAAAGCAAGACGTGTGCAGAGTGGCTCATAAAGGAAAAAATAAATTGTGCTTATGAAAAAATGACATCACAAGTGCACTTAGTGCTCAAATCAGTGTCAAAGGTTTAATGGTACAGAAAGGAACATTTCATTACAACCTCTCACATCTAAAGATATCTCCCTTTTATGAAATGCATTATAATAACCTTGTACCATATCTAGAGAGATGGCAGACATTTTGATAAAAGCAATTGCCTGGAAACTATTAAAACTATAGATGCAGGCTGTCAAACCACAATGAAAACATTTGGGACTTCGCAGTACAGCACCAATTTGTATTTGGCCGCTACTGTATCCGGGACTTGTCTTTTCCTTAGTGGTATACATTTTCAGTTCAACAAGTATTATTATTATAATCATCATCATCTTTACAATAATCATTTATCCAAACAGCTGGAACGTAAATTTAAGGAACACTAAATCATATCAAATGCCTTTTCCTGTTACAGCTGCTGCGTGAGCATTGTTCAACGTGCATTTGCCAGACAAAACTGTTAAATTTATATTTTAGTTAATTAACAGATGCTGTCATTCAGAGTGACTGTAACCTAGTCCATTCATCATACGATAGCTAGGTGGGACAACACAGCCCAGTAATAATAAGTCAATTTTAATCTATTAGCTATTATAAAATTCTATGTCAGTTCTATGAAAAAAAGTTTTCATTAAATATAATTAGTGTGGTTTGACTAACACAGAGGACACCTTTGTTGTCTGAGAGTCTGTAATTTATTCTCATTCATTTAACAACAATTCTCATGTTAAGTACATGGCACCAATTTAAGGACATAGTTATGGCAGTTATGGTTTGGATTCACACAGGGAGTTGAGCCAAGTGCACTATTAGCAGAGAATGTGTTATGGGTAAGCAACCCTGATCCTTGATTGGCGCAGACACTTCACGTTTTTAATCAACACCCCGTGGAAGACCAGGTGTGTTGAATTTAGGAAATCACTGAAATAATCAAGTAGCTCAGTTAGGTCAGTTGTGGTGCCAAGTTGGAACAAAAGCCTGCAGTACCTGCAGCAATGCCAGGAACACTGTTGCATTGGAATTATGGGCAGTTTTATCCTTTGGATTAAATATAAACCATACAATTGCCTACTCATTTCATAAAGAGGTCTTAATGGCATATATTGCCAACTTCCCTTGGTTGGCTAATGGTTTGGACCAACTGCAAAGATTGGTGAGTGTAGGATGGCATGTATTTTAAATAAATGGACTGCAGGCTAGAATGCGTGTCACTTCATATTTATACCCCATCAAAACAGGAAGTCATGGATGACCAAGAGTTTCTAAAGACTCAGATTGCCTTTACTCAACTTTAATAATGGTACCAATAAAAATGGCATGCACTGTATATACAGAAATCATTTAATCGGTCAACATTATGTTTGGGCCAGCCAGGAAAAAAGGCTCATGTAAAAACTGGGCAAATCTATCCAAGTCACTGTTTCTGGTTCTGTATAAATGTAAGTACATTATGAGACACAGATCAGTTTAATCTGTGTGACCAAGTAATGTTCTGATGCCATCAACTAAAGATGTTGGTAGCATCAGCACTCGAAAACTTAAATGTTTTCAGTTTGAAGACACATATTACAAAATGTGCATTATACAAAATAGTATTGGGGCAATAAACAATGGTGAAATGTGAACACAACAAATTATTGCATGCTAACAAGATACAAAGAATGAACAAGGAAAAGTTGAAGTATCCACAGCAGCATCATGAACGCTCAATTACACATTTCTATTCATTATAAAAAATAAGCACAAAAGGGGAACAAAACACAGTACCGCTTGTCAACTTAATTCATTGACAAAAGATATTGCCACAAGCGTCTACTCAGCAGGAGCTTGTTGATATGCTTTAAGCAACGGCCCTGTTATTCTGTTATTCTCCCTGAAAGGCTGAAACACTAGCAAGCGGTTCCCCCTGCTCCAAGAGGGAACGGAGCGCCTGTTGAAAAATCCCATCATGCAGCCCATTTTAGTATTCATGAGCATGATTAATGGCATGGAGATGGAGGAGGCATTTGAGAAATCTACTTTGGCACAGAAAAAAGTGGCAAACGTTTGTGTTCCTGGCTTTCCTGATGATACCTCCTGTGTGTGCTGTAGTTGGAAACATTTGGATAAAATCGACAGACTATAGCCCTTTCCACCACTGCTATTATTTACAACACTTTCAACCACCTGCCAATACCAACAGTCCAATTAAAGAACAATTCCGATGCTAACAATTCCGTCGCTATCTTTTTCCAGCAGGACATTATAAGGCAAAACACCTCTACAATGTCACATGACACTGGCTAAGTTTCCCTGCACAAATCCCCACCCGAATCTGTGTATCTGTCGTTGGAATGGTCATCATAAACTGATAATCCAACATAGTAACGAGGACTTATGACACAGAGGCCAGCAGATTCACCTGGATGTGTTCAAATCCATTCCACAATTTTCTGCAGGAAGAGGACCTGTTCACATTACACGGCTCAGCAGAGATCATTTGGCTGCTTGTATGCAGCCATGGACCACATAAAATATCAGCAACGTTATTTCTGTCCCATTCCACTGCTCGGAACAGGGAGGCTGAGCTGGACATGAAATGATAGGGTCGAGCTGAGACAGCTTGAGAAGCTCCATAGACACAGTTCTGAGGTGTGTGTGCTCCTAAAACACACATCTACCAAGAAGGGTCTAGCAGTCTGACTGACTCATCTTCCAAGTCACCCTGTCGTCTCTTCTATTGGGTAATTCATTGGGTCAGTGAATGGAACCTGAGACAAGCATGCCTGTATGCAGGGCTAGTCTTTCTCCGGGGCAGTGAGGGCAGTGATGGGCTTGGATTAGGGAGGCCGGTATGTAATGAACTCACTGACAGTTTATTTAAATACAGAGGCAAGACCCTGTAGGAGAGCACCAGACAATTTTAGCTGCGCTGACAGTCCACTGACTTAGGGTGTAAAGCACTGCACTCTTAGTTTTTAAGCCTTCACCATTTTACTTGCTGACAACTTGGACCAGGGTCTCCTCAGAATGAGAAAGCGCAGGCCAGGTCCCATGGTATTACCCTACCAACTGGGTCGCCCGACTCTGAGTCATTGCAGCACTTCTGTCAATAACGCTGACACCACAGCTGACATTCCACCTGACCAGACTGATTGTGACCACACACGCTGCTCCAACTCCCATTAACCCATTCAATATAAACCGCTGGACTGGAACAATAGAATGGTGCTTTAGACTGCTCTCTGTAGACCAGAAGTCGAGCCGAATAACTAAGGCTGCAACAACCGATCGACAATGATCGACAACGTCAATTGACAATGAGAAATAGTTGGCAACTATATGGGACTCAGCAAAAATAGTTGCATGTATGTAGGACATTTTTTTTTTTTTTTAATGGCAGAAGCTGTCGCTACACCAGTGGAAGAATGTGTACAACACAATTACAAAAATACAGTTAGTGGAAATATTTTCAAAGCTGAGCTCACATGGCGGAGCGTGACAATAACGCAAGCACACCTCAAGAA